>NW_024467199.1:362446-529080 GCF_000292625.1 Dacryopinax primogenitus
CCCCCNCCCCCCGCCCCGCCCCCTCCTCGAGCTAGGCGGCCCGGGCTGTTGAATACTCAAGGACTTCGTTTATTATCTTGCGAGATACACGGCATTTCATACCCCCTTGCATTACTGGACACTGGTACTCCTAGAACACTGTCCATATCTCCTGTCTCTATCTCCGTCTCCGTTTTCCATTCTCACGTTCAGTTTAAATTCCCGATTCCCAATTCCCAATTCCTACTCCAGTTCCAGTTCCAGTTCCAGTTGATTCCCTGCTCTTTTCTTGCGCATGTCGATAGATCAGCTTGTAGCTATAGTTCAACGTACACAGACTGTCCGTCGCTAGCTGTGGTGGACAAACAGACACGAACCGTCCGATGCAAACGAGTCTGTATATGCATATGCATGACAGTTATCTTACACTCTATAACCCCTCATCCCCCACCTCCCGTTCGATCACAGTGCACGTCCATGTCCCAGGCTCAGGCTCAGGAACGCAAGACAACGAACAACGAACAAGGTTCAATCAAGCTCGATCACTTCCCTCTTTCCCGTCAAGCTCCTCCCTTTCCCCTTCCACTTCTCGCCTTCTTCCGGCTTCTTCTCTCCCTGCCCCGCCCCACCCGCACCCGCGGCCGCAGTCCCAGCAGGGGCAAGGGGGGGCCGATCACCTCTCGGCCTCCGGCCGCTCAACGTCTGCCCCTGACCCTGGAACGTCTGCTCCTGCTCTGCCGCCGCAGGCGCAGTTTGTGTGCTCTCAGCCACTGGGCGCAGGGGAGTGACCGGGAAGCCGAAGAAGAGTTTTCCAAAGGGGAGGTTGAGCGCTGCTGGGACTTTGCGTTCCGCGTCCACGGTATCTGACGTCATGAGCTTCGGTTTGCTATTTTTAAAAAGGCATAATGAGCATGAGCATAAGTTGGTTGCGAGATAGAGGACGTACTCAGTTCGGATGATCCTGCTGAATTCGTCTACTTCCTGAATCTTCCGTCCGGACTTTCCCTTCCCCTTCGTCCGCCTTCCATTCAGCGCCTGCCCCACACCCTTGAACGCCTCGAACCCCGCTGCCTCAGCCACAGTCTCCTGCTTGCCAGTATCGATCCCCAGCTTGCTGGCCATCGTAGGCACCGGCTTGGGCGCCGGACGCTCGGGCTCGACGTAGCCCTTCGGCGGAGCGAACTCTACGCTCAGATCGACATCGATGATGTTTATCGCTTGCCCTAGGGGCTGGACTTCCATCACCAGCAGCTCGAACGTCAGCCCGTTATAGGCAATCTCGATGATGTCCCCCATCGTTAGTGCGGAGTAGTTGCGGAAGGACTGTTCGAGCACGGCTTTGGGCTCGGAGACGTCGAGAAAGTCGACTGTCTGCGCTTGGAGCTTCACTAACGTGCCTTTGGGTAGCACTGCACCCGTAATACGAATCGCGTCCCCCTCGGCTAGCCGGAGAGTCTTCATCATCCAGTAGGGAAGGTAGACACAGCCTTCGTCGGCGATAAACTCGAGTACGCCGGAGTGGGTGGTCGCGGCCGAGTTGGAGGGATTCCGGAGCTGGAACATCCAGGGAGCTTCGATATCCAGTCTTGTGAGGCTTGCCAGCGCCGAGGGGGGCATGATGACTGTTTCCTTATCAATCATGTTCTTCAGGTGCATAAGGTGATCACTCACTCTTCCCTCCGTAGCTCACGTTAGCCCGCTCCTTCTGGTTCAGCATCGCAACCGAGTAAGCCCTAAAGTACTCGTCGAACGCCCGAGCAGGGGGTCGGGGCATGCTCCCCCCCGCAGCCCAGGGCGGCATAGGCATCAGCCCTCCGTTCATCCCTGCCAGCTGGGCTAGAACACTGGGAAATCCGCCTTGGAAAGTGCCGGGATTTGGCGGCGGTGCGTGGTCGTCTTCGTCCGAGTCGAATCCGTTGTTATAGTTCTGGAGGATGTGTAAGCATTATGATGTATGGTAGAAGTTAGACTTACCATGATTATCTACTAGTTGATTGGTATTATACACAGATGATGGTAGAGAAGCAAGAGACGATGAGTAGATGAGCAAAGGCCAGAATAAGTGGCCGCCTCCCGTGGAATGTGTAGCGACTTCAGCACAAACGACGCGTCATGGCTGCTTTCCTTATTTGGGGTTGCCTCCGTTTAGTCATAAGCGGAACCAATTCCGCGAAAAGTAACGCGTCCTCCGCGAGCAAGGCGTCTGAGGAGCTCAGTACCGCGGAGTCTCTCGTTTCTGTTCTTACCTCTCTCATTTGTGACGTACTCTTAAAAGATGGCTACTGCTGTACCAGGTCCTTCACCAGCGGCCAAGTTGCCTGCTCGTGTTGGCGGGGCGAACTCAAGTTTCAGGGACAAGAGCAAGCCGATGGAGGTTAGGCTCAGTAACATGACTGCAGCCAAAGGTATGTTCTTACACAATATGCTAGTCAATATGATTGCTGATGTAAGTTTGATAGCCATCGGCGATGCTGTACGGACGTCGCTTGGACCAAAGGGCATGGACAAGATGATCCAAACCTCAGGGGGCGAAGTCATCGTCACGAACGACGGAGCCACCATCCTCTCACACCTAGCTGTACTCCATCCCGCGGCAAAGATGCTCGTCGACCTCTCACACGCACAAGATATTGAGGCTGGCGACGGGACGACATCCGTGGTCGTGCTGTGTGGATCGTTCCTCAACGCTGCGGAAAAACTGCTCGAGAAGGGCATCCACCCAACGATCATTGCGGAGAGCTTCTTGCGGGCGAGCCAAAAGGCGGTCGAGTACCTAACGGAGATCTCGACACCGGTGGATATGAAAGACCGAAATTCTCTTCTCCGAGCGGCGGCGACTTCTCTGAATTCTAAAGTGCGTACTTTGACATCTCCGACTCAAAAGACTTTAACACGTGGTTAGATTGTTTCACAATACTCCTCCATCCTTTCTCCTATCGCCGTCTCCGCCGTCACCCGCCTCATCACCCCCACCTCGTCCAACGTTGATCTCCGTGATATTCGGATCGTCAAGAAGGTTGGCGGCACCATTGAGGACACCGAGCTCGTAGAAGGTGTCGTCCTGAACCAGAATGCGATCACTTCACAGTCCGGACCCACACGCATGGAGAAGGCAAAGATTGGTTTGATTCAGTTCCAGCTATCTTCACCCAAACCGGACATGGACAACCAGATTGTGGTGAATGATTACCGTCAGATGGACCGTATCCTCAAGGAGGAGCGGCAGTACATACTCAATCTTTGCAAGAAGATCAAGAAAGCGGGGTGCAACGTTCTCCTCATCCAGAAGTCGATCTTGCGTGATGCAGTGACGGACATGTCCCTGCATTTCTTGGCCAAGCTCAAGATCATGGTAGTGAAGGATGTGGAGCGGGACGAGGTTGAGTGGCTCGCCAAGAGCCTGGGATGCAAGCCTGTGGCAGATGTGGAGCAGTTCACGGAGGACAAGTTGGGCACTGCGGATCTTGTGGAAGAAAACGAACACGCCGGTGCCAAGGTTATCAAGATTACCGGGATCAAGGGAGGTGGGAAGACGGTCTCCGTTCTCTGCATGGGTGCGAACAACGTTGTACTGGAGGAGAGCGAGCGGTCGTATGTCCCAGATTTTCTTTCCCAAAGTCCTCTGCTGAGCGGTTCTATTTGCTGTAGACTACACGATGCACTCTGCGTGGTGCGTTGCCTGGTCAAGAAGCGCGCTCTGATCGCGGGTGGAGGCGCACCTGAGATCCACGTCTCACGACAGCTCGCCCAATATGCACAGACCCTCAAAGGCATGGAAGCCTATTGCTTCACGGCATACGCCGAAGCACTCGAGGTCATTCCCACGACACTGGCGGAGAACGCGGGTCTGAATCCGATTGCGATCGTCACGGAGCTCCGAAACAGGCATGCTCTCGGAGAGGTTAACGCAGGGATCAACGTGAGAAAGGGACTGATCAGCAACATCCTAGAAGAGGACGTTGTGCAGCCGTTGTTGGTATCGACGAGTGCGATCGAGCTGTCAACGGAAACGGCAGCGTTGCTATTAAAGGTGGACGACTTCCATCTTACACGGTGATCATATGATCACTGGCAGAGCTGTAGTGCGGTTACGCAGAGCAAGTCATTTAATATGCGATTGGGTCTTGATATAGAGTTGTTGTGTTTGGGGCTACTTGCGGGGTAGAATATCCTGGAGATCGTTGCCACCTCAGCCTCCTGTGGATCAGCGGAGCGTCTGCCCCACACAGTTCCAACCGAGACCAACCCCCGCACCTGGGGGCCTGACAGAAAGACCACGTGGTATCCCCTGGCTCTGTTCACAATTTTCCACCCATTCAGAAGCTCTCCGAAATTAATGAAGCCCGAAAAGGCAGGTGGAGTAGCTTCACGGAACCAAGTGTTTCCGTTTGTCCGTTTAAGCTTCTTTGACCGTAACCCTACCCCTCGGTTCCCGACCCTTATACTGCATCCAGTCCGACTGCAATGCATTGGTCAAATTATCATGTCGGCTGGTAGTGAATTGCAGGGGGAAAAAACCAGATCATATCTTGAGCGTGTAGCATGTTCTGGCGTGAAGCTGACCTCATCGGTCAGAAGTCTCAGACCGAGCCACGCGGAGAATAGAAATCAACAGATCAGGAAACTATGTAGCACTGTCAACCCCAACATTATTACCCCGCAGGTGGAGGCACACTACCCCAGACTCTCCGTGAGACAAGTCACGTTTTGTTAGGTGGTGCCCTTGTGACGCCTCCTAATGGTGAACAGGTTCGCTCTGATCCAGATAACTGCAATTTAGCCAGAATCTTGCGCGGAACCCTTGCCGTTTTGTCGCGTACGGTTGGGTCTGGTCGGTTTTGCAACGCGAAAGTGGAGAGGCAGGGTTGTGTGCTCTTAGAGACACTCAAGCAAGATAATCCACGCCGTTCCTACGGTCGCATCGAGTTAGGAACTGTCCCTGCCAATGTTGCATGTCAGATCACCAAGCCTTCAAGTTTTGTGGTGAGAAGGAAGAGATCATAGATCATACAGGGGGCTTCGACAATCTCGCAAGTCGCACATCACCCGGTCACATTTCTCTCTCTTTGTATTCCATACACAAAGTCATACAACTACGTCCTTCCTGTCCGTACATATCTCTCATCGGCCAAATGCCGGATGCCAAAGGCCAATTTGTAAGTCTGCTACCCCGTCCCAATGAGGGACATCTCCGCCCAATGCCGTAACAACGCGTCCTTCACTTCGCTTTACTTTCTTCTTCGGGTCAAACACGTCAACCACCGAGGAAAAGAGATGAAAATCGATCGATCGAGAACAAGGGAGGAGGAGGGGAACGGGGCGCCAGCTCCTAAGAGCAGCTCGTGCGCACACAGGGCAGCACTTCCCCTCTGATATCAAAGAGGCAGGCAACGCGTAGTCGCCTCCGGTGACGCAGAGCCCAAAGCTCACCAGCGCCAAATTACACTCGTACACTTTCTCGCTGGGTTGTCAAGGCCTCTCAGGCCGGGCTCAAGGCGCATGTTGCATCCCATATTCCCTCGCGACGAAAAGCATCCTTCTAAGGTCTGTGCCCACAAACCGATTTGGCACAGCCTGGTCATCGTTCCTCATCCCCGCAGTAGCCTGATCATCTTGCTCGTCGTCCACGTTCGCGCCTACACTTGCAGGGTCCTGTGCAGCAATATGCGCGCGGATGATGCTTATAAGCATTTGGGCGAACCAGTAGTAGGGCGAAGCGTGGTTGACAAGCGCGTATTGCGGGCTCTGGTTAGAGCTCAGGTTGCTCAACGTTGTGCCTGTTGCCCCCCCGCCGGGAGTAGTCGGTGTAGCAGTGCTGTTGGAGGATGAACGATGAGGCGGAGCAGGCCTGGGGTCGAGCGGCGATGGGAGAGGCTCGTCCAAGTCCAACCCTTCCGGAAGGTCCGAATACCTCGCGGTCGCCGTCGTGAAAGGATGTGGGCAGAGCCTATCTGCTGACCAGCGTTTTTTCCACTATTCCAAGCAATCAGCGTCTTTCTCCACTTGATAATAGTGAAGCTCACTCTCTGCAACGCCGACTGGTACGCCTCCAGCACCTCAGGCTCATTCCACCATTTCCCACTGGTCATACCCTCCAAAGCCCAGCGCTTCGTCACCGGCCCACCCGCCTTCTCTCCTTCCCCGAGAGTCATCAACCCCCTTACAAGCGTAAGTATGACGATTATCCTCGCGAATGGTCCCATCTCCGTGAACTTGGCGTCGTCCGCTGCGCTCGTGCCTGCACTTTCGTCGCCCAGAGGGGAGTGGGACGCTACCGGCCGGAGAACGTCTTTCATCGCTTGATCTAGGGAGACGCCCTGGGCTGAATGGTGCACTGTCATCCCTACGCCCCACTCACGCGCGCTCTGCGCCTGCCAGAGGAGGTCAGGCGCAGGCAGCGGGATATGCGCCACATGATTAGGGTGTACGATAGCCGGGATCGAGCTCTCGAGTGAAGACAGCGTATCGAGGATATACACCAGGAATGCTGCGCGCCGATAAGTCTCAGAGAGGATCCAGTCTTTCCATTTCCGCTCGAGGGCGGCATCGTTCCCCGGCTCGAGAAGCCATGTGATGTGTTCACACGAGTAGGCAGCATTTGATGCATGCTCGGCGGTGGCGACGAAGAGCCCTGCTTGGCGGGCGATGGTGACAATCGTGCCGAGGAACAAGTGGCCTACCAACCTACACAACGCGCATCAGTACTCGGTTCGACTTCAAGCAAAAAGCTGGACTGACCGATCACAATCATCCCCGCTCATCAAGCTAGGCGCGTTGTACAGCATCAACGCCTGCACGACGGCGAGCATCTCGAGCCTAGTCATCCCCCTCTTCTGCTTGTGGAAGTTCCGCACCAACATATCCGCTTTCTCAATCCTCACCTGGGGCATGATCTCCTGGCCCCAGGAAGCGACTTCGTTGAAGTCTGGCTTGTGTGGTCGGACGGACATCACACCTCCCACACCGCCGACGGAGCATATAGCGAACGCGAGAGGACCAGGAAGGGAGGCAAGGCGGAACGTAGGCTCGTGCACGAAAGGAAGGTGGACAAGCATCCCGTTCAAGCTCCTGCTAGCAAGGGAGCAGAGGATGCTCAGTCGAGGCAATTTCCACCGAGGCACTTGGTAGCAGTAGGCAAAGAATCCTGGTGGAACATAGAACCTGTCTGTCGGGTCCCGGTTGCATACGCCGCGAATGAGCTCCATGCGCGACCCGTCGATCTTGAGCATTGTCTGCTCTGCTAGGAAGGCGTCGCGGTCTCTGGAAGAGGTGCCCTGGAGATATGCAGCAACGGCTGCTTGCTGCGTATCTGGTGAAGGGGCGGAGTGGGCGGCTGCGGCTTGCGCATTGACGGCAGCTTGAGCTTGAGCGATTTGTTCCTGCTGATGCTGTAATGGGAGCTCCCCGGTTCCGGCAAGGGGATCGTGGTCGCTCGCCTCACCAGCAGAGAGCTCGACATCCGACATGCATACATCTTCGTATCCTCCCGAAAGGACAGCTTCCAGCGGCACACCCGCACCATCATTGGGCGACGTACCTGGCGGAGGGGAGATGCTTACGCTTGTCGGAGGGCTGGTGGCGAGCGCTGGATCGGAGAGCAAAGATGGAGAAGGAAATAGATTGGTCGATCCTGGCGAGTGCGAACTCGTACTTTGTGCAGATCCCATCGCTGCCGCCGCAGCGATGGCGTTCCCCGCACCCTGACCAAAGCCCGCTGCATCTGCCCAACTCTGCGCTGAACTGACATAGCGATTCGCATTCGTCGTCGTGCGGAAACCATACTCATCTTGCTCATACTCTCCACTGGCGCCAGTACCGTATCGTAGGCCATTAGCGCTGAACGCTTCGGGCCATATATGCTGCAGTACTTCGGGGGAAATGCTGCCTGATGCTATTGCAGCTGCGGGCGAAGAGAGCTGAAAGGGGGGGACGAGAGGAAAGGAGTTTGAGTGCAGGATGCCTTCGAGTGGACTTGGGAGGTCGGGACTTAGAGTCGGACCTGAACTAGCCGTGACTCCGCTCGACTGGGAGGTCACTGGTTGAACCTGGGTGTTCACTCCTAGCGGGGGGAGAGGCGGTGACACCCGCGAGTTGGAGGAAGAAGAGCCATTCGTCGTCGCACGCCTTCTCCTGCGTGGAGCGGTGGGAGAAGTAGGGGATGGAACAGGGGGGGTCCCCGTGCCGCTAGTGTTGTGTGTCTGCACGGGGGGCAGAGTGGGGTCGTCCGGATGCTGCCTACGTCGATGACGAAGGAGTACGTCAGACCGCGCAAACTCCTTTGCACATTTGGGACATTTGAAGGGGCGGATGTCCTGGTCTGCATATATGCGTGTAAGTAGTGTAAGTACATGAGAGGAATAGACACACGTTTCCTCTCGTGTCGCTTGAGGTACTCTAAGCGTGAGTAGTTGCTCCCACACAACCGGCATTCGTACTTTGTTGCAGGATCCCCAGGAGCGCACATCGTTGTATTCGTAATACGTTGTTGAGAGCGTACAATAAGTACTGCTGTAATGAATGATCGATTCGACGTGGTGGATTACTTCAAACCAGAGAGGTGAAGCGTTCTCGACGGACGGAAGGGGGGGGGAGGATGAGGGAAGTGGAGGCATCCCGCGCAGGAGAGGGCGGTTATTATGTACTCGCCTCACTTTGGGTCCCTGCCAGCATGCTTTCACAACTCAGACATACAAGCACCACTCTACACCACACATTATTATTAGTCTCCCCTTCCAGGACCCCGGAAAGGCAGGCCGAGACACCCAGACCCATTCCCTCCAGACCCCGCAGGGACAGCATGAGACCAGCCCCGGGTGCTGACCCTTTTCCAGTCCAGGTGGAGGCAGCCTCTCCTCTCTCGGACGCGGGGAAACTGTACGCGTGCTCCTTATAGTTACAGACGAGCTCGACTTGGCTGCTCCCTGCCTAGAAACCTGCCTTAGTATCCTGGAACCTAGAACCTAGAACTTGAACCTAGAACTGGTCGGTCGTCGTCAACCATTTTACAGGGCGTAAGACGCCAAGCACACGCTGCTCAGCTGATCAAGCACACTCGACCCCACTCTATCTAGTTGCTAGCTACATAAATACTGGATCTGAGACTGAAGAACTGGATCTGAGACTATGAGCACTGGGAGGGCTGAAAGTGTGGATATGAGAACATGAGTTGGAGCAGGACAGCGCTGGCATCTGATGATAAGCTCCAACTCCAACTCCTGCGTAAGCGACCGCTCGCCCGGATCTCACCCTGCAAACACCGACAACGCCGATGAAGACCAAACAAAGGCCGACAAGCAGCAATCAAATTTATAACGTTCTACCGTCGAACATGTACTCCCAATATAACCGTCCACTATCCTGCCCTTGACCTGCCAGATCTCGCACATCGCCGACACCGAGATAGCATACCCTCTCAGAATATCCCCCCTCCGACCTCAGGTACTTGCCCAAAGAGAGGGTTGACGTAAGACCTCGTTGCCCTGAGTGAGCTGTACACAAGAGGACGTAACTCGCTGTCCCTTCTGCGAACCTGCGAGCCCGAACTCCCCACCTCGGGGCAGAATCAGGCATCCGGCGGACCTCCCGTACTTCTCTTCCACTTCTTCAAACGACCCACACCTGCCTTTTTCGAACAGTGCTGCCGCAACATCTCCCCGAGCGCCGATGCTTAAATGGCAAATGCAAGTATATTGCGTTGCGCATGTTGCGGGAGGGCTGCTCTATTCGGGGTTGCGTGTTTGGAAGAACACCTCAGAATATGAGCTTTATTTATTAACCTAAGAACAGCGCATCACATCAGATTGGCGTCCCTAAATATTCAGAATCGAGTCCCTCATAACCCCTCATATGCTGGCCCGAAACGCCTCAATCCCTCAAAACCTACCAGCCAACAAATCCTCGCCCAAACCTTCGCTGAACGCCGCCGCCCCTTCCTAGTTCGGCATTCCGCCCACCTCTCTCTATTTAGGTTCAAGACTCAGATCTCGAGCTTGCCAGGAATGTTGATTCAGAAGAGAGTTACTGAGTCCATAGTCCTTCTGACTTATCTCTTCTGGAGGCATTCTCTACCTTGTGAAGGACTTCGTCCGTCCTCTCTTCCGGAGACTCGCGGTACCTTCAGTTGTTCCGCCACTATGGGTCTGGTCGTTCGCATTCGCACCCCGCATCCCCGCCCCAACCCCAGCCTAACAACCAATGAACCAAGCCTCATACGCACGACTCTGGGGTCTTTTCCCGCTTAATCAACCCGGATCTCAGATAAACTTTCTCCAGGTCATGCGGTCCGACGCGCGACAACGTGTTCCGACCCCGACAACAGCACATGTCAGTTCTATTCGCATTCATTCCCGACGTGTGATGTGATAGAATCGCTGGTACGAGGGCGGGCCGCCCCTCCACGCCGCCGCCTGTCTTCGCATCGATTCTATCCTGTCACCCACAGCCAATTACGCTCCCCATCACCAGGATGAGGTAAACTGAATCCCCCTCAAGCTCAAGGCCAGGGCCACGGGTCTGGTCCGGTGCGCCCGTCCCCGGATTCGCGGCAAGCCTATCGGGAGCAATTCATCTCCCCGCACCGGCGCTCCTATTCAGTTTCTCTCTCAGTCTTTCAGTGGTCGAAACACGGGAGCTGAGGAGCCTCAGGGGCGAAAATCGCGCACTTTGTTTCATTTTGACTTACAGCACGGGACCCACGCACGGATTGGCTTGCCAGGTCCCCTCCTTCCCTCGGAGCCTTCTTGCCCGGCCGCGGCACGCGGGCGCTGGGGGAGACAAGGTCTCATGACGCCCTGGCCTGTTCTTGAATCTGTTTCTGAGAATGTTCTGTATGTACTAGCTCGGATGGGTCTGTGGGTCTCATTCCGGCGGGATTCTGATGTTGACCAGGGCCTGGGTCGGCAGTCTCCCTTGATTCGAGCCTTCCGGTCGGCATCCATCTTCTGCAGCTTGACGTTGTCGGCGGTCGGGCATCATCTCCCCGACAGAATCGAGCTGCCAGTCCGGTTCACAACGTACCTCTATTTGCAATCAAAGAAATCCGTCGCCCTCCACGATAGTTCTCTGCATCTTTATCGGCAGCACGAGCGTGTGACCACACTCCTTGCCTACCTCTCCCACGAAAGTCTATTCCCAATCAGGCCAAAGTTCCAAACCCAACCAACACTTCCCATCTTCGTCGTTCCACGTGTTCCGAGCCCGCCGCGCTCCATCATTGGCCAGCCACGTCGGCACGCCGCCCTGAGGCCTCCACCGCCGGTCTATCAATTATCGATTGCCTCCGTACGACAGGCTTATTTCTTATAATGTTCGCACGCTGCGAACACCTCAGGGGCGAAATTGACGCACCCTATAGCTCCGTCGTTCGTTGCTGTTTCTTTGGGGATGCTGATGACGTTACTTCCAGAGACGAAGTCGATGGGGCAACATGGTTCGCCGGGTCCAGGTGCAACAAGTCCGGTGCTGCAACCCATTGCTTTCCAAAGCCGTGTTCTAGGCTCAACAGGTCGCAGCCACCAAAGACAGGGTCGGCTCTGATGGCTAGCCTCGGTCCTCTACGGATTCCGGGCCCTGGCCCGACTTTCGGTGAGGGAAACGGGTGGAGGTTGAGGAAAATCCGCTATTCCTCCGGACCTGCGCCCACAGAGGCTCGGGTTCGACCACTATTGGTGCTTGGTCTAAATCGAAAGTCGAATGCAGCTCAGACGGTCTGAACGATGAAGGCCCGTTTCTAGGTCTCTTTGATTCCCCGGGTATGTTGTCGGGAGCTCTGGCTCAGCCAGCCAAACTACAACTTTCTAATGATCGCATGCAGGTATTCTAAAAAATATAATGCTACAAATTTCCTTCATTTTGTTGCTCCCCCCCAGTCTAGTCGTACGTCCCGTCAGAGACCCTGCCGTGTTCATCAATCACGACTCTCATCCCATCAAATGCCGGTCGGATCCATGCTCTTTCCTTTCCTTCCTCGATGCCCTTTCTTCCCATCTCGATCGCTCTCTCGCACCGTCTTCTCTCGCCTTCGCTGCCTGTCCACTCCGTAAAGTCCTCCAGCTCTTTCTCGTCCGACACGCGCTCGCACACCCTCAACCATCCCCTGTGACTGATCCATTTGCCTTGGCCGCCGCACATGAACCCAGTCAGGTAGTTCTTCTCCGTTCCAAGTTCGTGGGCAGCCCGTACAGCCTCGGTAATCCCGAAATGGCTCGTGTGGTTCTCCGGTCTGAGGCAGTCGAGTACGCTCACACGTGGCTTTGTCTCCTCTGGAAGAGACGCCAGGTGGCTGAATAGAGATGGGGGAATAAGGGAAACGTCGGATATGTATAGGATGTTGGGGAGCAGGAAGGCGAATGCGATATAGGGTTGGGGTATCACAGGTGACGGTGGTCGAGAACGGGGAAAGTAGCCGGAGGTGAACACGACAGGCGGCGTCGGGGAAGATGAGAGAGCTTGGGACGGAAATGGGAACGTTTGAGTACTGGAACTCCGGGATAAAGGGGGTGAAAGGGGTGGAGTCATCGGGAATGGGTTTTCTATGACAGGGCTGAAGTACCGGCCGTGATGAACTGAACGGTTGGTTAGCTGGGACCTGGAACAGCAGCATAATGTGGTACCTGGGAGCGGCGTGATGTTCACACCTTGAACGTCGAACTCTACGAACTCGGAAATAATATTCCACTGGAATTCCGGCACCTTCTCAAGTCAGTACATCGCCTCTTTCTGCAAGATAAGAACTTACAGAACCCCCACCAGTCGCCATGCCCTTGTTCACGAGATACGGAAATGTTCGCTCGACTTCATCGAACGTCTTCTGGGAAAGGTAGATATCGACATGATCTTGCATGGTTCCATCCAATGTCCAGCCTTGTAATAATACTGAGTGGGGTTATTTTCTACGGTGCAAAGAGGACTAACATCGCAGGTCGTCTAAGCCGTTCATCGCATCAGCATGAGCGTGGGAAAGTACAACAGCATCTATCTTCCGCAAACCATGCTTCGGGAACCATTCTAATGCCGCAGCGACGAATGACTTTCCAGCATCTATGACAATGGTCCTGGAAGGCTTCTGTTAACCACCAACAGAGAAACAGAGGAGAGCCAAGAACGCACACCTGCGACCCATCGTCCTGCGTAACACGAAGTACAGCGCCAGTATTCCGTCTTCTGTTCTTCAGCGCCTCCTTCGGCTCCGCATGGTCCCACGGGTTCGCTCCCTGATGGCAGGCCTCGCACCTCCCTTCTTCGTCATCATCGTATTCCTCAGGGGGTAGGGTGAGACAAGAGATATTAGGAAGGCAAGAAGAGGCGCCAGTGCCGTGGAAAATGAGCTCGGTGCGCATATTGTAGCGCACCCCCGGGTGGCCGCCTGAAGGAGAGGACTGGTGGGAGGAAAGCGAGCGCTCGGTGGTCTCTTCCAGGAAACACCCCTTTTGTACAATGGCGCGACGATGAGCCCATGGCGGGGAGTGGGCTATGGCAGACGCGAATCGCCCCTAGTAATTACATTCGCGGCGATGATTGCGACATGCCGCCAGCCGGCATCCCGGTTGTATGGCCGGAGGTTGTAGGGCGTACAGGTTTTCCTTTCATGTGCAAAGGTGGAGGACCCTTAGGTCTCACTCACTATTGCGACGATTGGTGAGCACAGGGATGATCAAACAGATACTCGGAGATTGCCGAAGCCTTATTCTTGGCTGATTAAAAGGCAAGGATCGAACCGTGATTAAACAGTAGGAGCAAGCATCGAGGATCGACGTCATGGAGAAGCTGGGCGATCCTAGTACAGATAAGAGCCGGGCGCCGGACGACCAAGGAAGGCGTCTACCGAGCCTCCTATACCCCAGAGATAAGGATGTTGGAATTCCGCTGCATATTCCTTCTCATTTGCCACTTCGCCAAGCATTTTCATTGAAGAAGAGAAGCATGAAGTGTTGTGATGATCGATGGCATCCACGATGGTAGGAGCCGCCCAGCATGTGCTGATGAACCTTGCAGATGTGTACCAGATGGGCACCAGATTACGACAGCCTTTGCTGACTATTCATGCATGACCAGTTCTGATGTGATGACGGGGAACATCGCCGATGTTGAACAACGAGCTGTTTAAAAAGAAGTTTTGAGTTTGCAGATAGTGATGCATTAGAATGTTGGAAGCTTGTTTTGGGTCCGTACATCGGCGGATGCTGATCTCCAATCTCTGATCTCTTCCTCTGCCTAATCGAGTACTCTCAACGATACATCGTTTGTCACGATATTAATATTTCTCTATTCCCATGGTACAGGTCACATGAATGCGGTCTGTACATGGAGATAGACGTGAAACCTTTGGCATACTCCATGATCAACCCAGGGTGAAGGTTTATCCAAGGTTTTACCCGTGCCCTTGATCACCAGGCGGCTGCGACAACTCCGCGAAGAAATAACATATATCCGACAATATTGGTGTCGTCTTCAACAATGATCCAGTGTGGTGTTCTCCTCAGCCTTGACAGCCAGCATGCCGTGGACACCGCCCAACCCTCCTCGTTAGTGATCCGCCTCAGTCCGCAATGACCACTGACACGATCTGTAGGTGACTTTGTCTACAAGACTGCGTCTGGGGTGCCAATCCGCCTCTCGCTCTACCTACCTTCTTCGGCACACCCAAAGCCAGCAGCTGGATTTCCCGTCATCATATGGTTCCACCCCGGTTCATGGGTCGACGGGTCCCGAGGTGACATCTCCCGTGTGCAGGTCGCGACCGCACTCGATGCAGGGTGGGCGTTCGTCAGTGCAGACTATAGGCTAGCACCACAGGTTAGGGTGCCGGATCAGCTGGAAGACGCGAAGGATGCGATTGCATGGGTGAGAGCGAGGAATCTGGAGGGCGTGGATGCGTTGAAATTAGTCGTCGCAGGGAGCAGTGCTGGTTCGTGTTATTCATGTGCTTGGTTCGAACTTTTTATTGATCGATCATGTCCCAGGCGGCCTTATTGCACTCCTCGCTGCACATCAGCTCGCAAAACCCCCACTGGCTATGTACGCCGTCTATCCGGGGTGTGACCTCACCCTGCCCGGCATGTCCCAGAAAGTACAATTCCCCGCACCGATCGCTTGGGAGGATGTGAAAGGTTACCTAGACCCGTCCGGGCCGGTGATCTCCAATTCCCCGGGCGATGTGGACTTCGCAACCTTCACCCCTCGTGGCCGTACACGCGCAGCATTCTACCTCTCCCAGGAAGGGAACGCGGTCGAGTATATCCTCCCTCCTGGGGAAGAGCCAGCGCCCTACGATGCGAAGAAACAGCTCAAACCATGGAGTAGGATTGTGATTATCCACGGGACGAGTGATAAGATGGTCCCGTATGAGGTGTCTACCCAGCTGGTGAATGCGCTGAAGGAAGGAGGGAACGAGCATCTGTTGATCACTACGGAGGGAGATCATGGGTTTGATTTGGGGGTTGACCCAGAGGATGCGGAGGGACGGAAGCCGTTTGAGCAGGCGGTGGAATGGCTCGGGAAGTTTCTTTGAGAAGAAAGTAAGAGCTAGATTGTAGCGATGTGCTCGTATACTTTGGCGATTTAACAATGAAGTTGAATAAGAGAAAGCATTTACAGAGGTTGGAAATTGTATCTGCCCGATGGCGTGGTCAGTATGTGCATAGCACCGAACCCACATAGCAAAACCCTGAGGCGACATTGAAAGTGCGGGACCAGACGAATTTTTGGGCGCTATTTCACTCATCCTGCCAGACCTGTATATCTTCCAAACAAAAAGATGTCAAGACCAGAACACATAGCGCCGCCTGAGATAGTGCGTGACCATGAATGGAAAACCATGGGATAGCCTGCTGATTCTTTTGTAGTATTACGGCGATGCCGAAGCACGGAAATACACCGAGAAGTAAACTTTGTCGATCTTCTCTCAAACATATCTAAGTCATTGCATAGCTCGCGTATCCAATCCATCCAATCTGCCATGACACTTCGTGCTCTGGAGCTGCTTGCTCTTCCCCCGGATGAGCCAGCGTTCCTACTCGATATCGGATGCGGCAGCGGGTTGAGTGGGGAGATACTCGACGAAGAGGGGTATAACTGGGTCGGGGTGGATATTGCCCCTAGCATGCTTGGTCTGTCCAGCTATTATCAGTGGAATGAGAACGCATTAACTCGATGAGCAGAAGTAGCGCTCGAGAGAGAGGTAGAGGGCGACCTCTTTCTGCAAGATATTGGACAGGGCTTCGGTTTTCGCCCAGGCACGTTCGACGGCGCCATCTCCATCTCCGTCATCCAATGGCTCTGCAACGCCGACGTGTCCTTCCACTCCCCACCCAAGCGTCTGCAGCAGTTCTTTTCCACTCTATATGCGAGCCTCGTTCGTGGTGCACGTGCTGTACTCCAGTTCTACCCGCAGAGTGATGACCAGGTGACGATGATCACCAGCATTGCGATGCGGTGTGGGTTCGAGGGCGGGCTGGTGGTGGATTACCCGAACAGTACGAAAGCGAAGAAGTACTTCTTGTGCTTGTTTGCTGGCTCTCCGGTTGCTGCAGAGGGAAAGAAAGCGAAGGTTGAGTTGCCCATGGGGCTACAAGGGGAGGGCGAGAAGGCGATCGCTTATGAGCGAAGGAGGGGGTTGGAGAAGAGGGGCAGAAGGAAAACGGACAAGAAGGGTGTTCATGATAAGGAGTGGATCTTGCGGAAGAAAGAGGTGAGTCATGCATATGCGGACGGTATTCGTTTGGTCTAACCCTCCCATCTGTAGCTGTATCGCCAGCGGGGCAAGGCAGAAGTACCAAGAGACTCCAAGTACACTGGCCGCCGACGCAAGTTTGCTTTCTAGATGGGTTCATATTTACCATATCTCCCTGTTTAGCATAATGGTTCTGTACACTGTACCCGCACATATTGCTATACCAGCCTCGATAGTCGTTTAATTCTTGGGAAGACATCCTGGCTACTCCGGCACTATAAACACTACTAATTGCAACGCATGTAACATGATACGGCCACACGACGAAGCATAAGAACGACGATGTTGGGCGATCATTGAGGGGGATGAGGGAGATGGTGTTGAGAGTGATAAACTGAGTAAGAAGAGGGGATACAGGGATAAGGAAGCAGGGTAGGAACAGCCGCGGAGACACGTCTAGATGATATCGTCGTCATCCTCTGGGAGGGGTTGAGCAGCAGCCTATAGAACAAAGCGTGAACAGGGATCTCCATTCGTGAGGACGGATAGCACTTACACTCTTGAGCTGCTCCTCGTATTGAGCCATCAGCTGCTGGTCGACCTGGACTTCAGGAGGAGCCAGAGCCGGAGCAGCAACGAACTCAAGGGCGGGGTTGCCAACCAGCTTGCGAGCAAGCCAAAGGAACGGCTTCTCGAAGTTGTAGTTTGATTTCGCCGAGATCTCGAAGTATTGAATGTTCTTCTTTCGGTGGAAGGTCACAGCACCGGTCTTCACCTTCCGTTCCTGCAAGTGACATGGGATCAGCAAGAAATAAGGAAATTTCAAACGGCAAACGCACCTTAACGTCCACTTTATTCCCACAAAGAACAATGGGGATCTTCTCGCACACACGCTCCAAATCACGGTACCAATTGGGCACGTTCTTGTAGGTGATGCGAGACGTGACGTCGAACATGATGATACCGCACTGGCCCTGGATGTAATACCCATCTCGGAGACCACCGAACTTCTCCTGACCAGCGGTATCCCAAACATTGAAGCAGATCGTACCGAAGGAGGTGGTAAATTGAAGTGGGTGAACTTCAACACCGAGGGTTGCTAAAATCCGGTAAGCGGCACCATTCGCAATATTCGATCTCATCAACACAAACCAATGTACTTCTTCTCGAACTCGCCAGTCAAGTGACGCTGTTTTGAGTCATCAATAGGCGCCTCGCGAAGCCGTGGTTAAATGCGCATACCTTGACGAAGGTCGTCTTGCCGGTACCACCATCGCCGACTATGCAGACATAATTGAATCATGGAACAGCACATACACACAGGTGGAAAAACGACGCATGGACCAATGAATGAAGAAGGAAATAGATCGGTCAGCGGAAGTTGCACGCGACGAAACTGCAGGTTACGTACCGAGAACGAGCTTGAAGGTGGGGATCTGAGGGGGAGCAGCAGCAGCTTCAGTAGCCATGGTGTATAGCGCTCGTAATGAGAAAAGAGAAATTGAGAGATGAAAGTCGTAAAAGAGGAGACAGGTGGTGGTTGACGAGCAAGAGCGTACGATACACGCTCTTCAAGGACGACCAGTGGGAGATCTTGGTGCGGCGCCAACGGAATTTTTCTACAACCCGTCGGAGGCAATTTTTTGGGGAGGCACGTCGTCGCGTGTGTTCCCCTTTGTGTATTCATCAGCAGCGCTCATGTGTAAAACCGCCAGCTCTACTCAGTCTGACTCAATAATCGATGTCAAGCATGACGGCAGGACTCCCGCGGATAGATGTTTAGGTGCAACACACTGGGACTCATCGATTTCGGCGATTGCCGAGAGACGTTTGGTTGAAGTGGAGGCACAGCCTCTGCGGAACGATTGCTTTAAACTGTACATCTCACTTGCTTGAAAGTGGTCAATTACGCACTCAAACTATGAAAGGCACTGAGCAGTCGTTGGTGTTGTGTACTGTTATGAGATAATCGTCCGGACAGTCCTTGAAAATGCTCCTCATATCGAAGCCCAATAGGGAAAAGAGAAATCGTCACAATCCTCCACTAAGCGTCTCCCTTCTCGAGCAGTCCTCGATTAGAGTAAGGATCGTCGTAAGCTGGTGCAGGGGTCTTCGCCGCGTAGGTGTAGCCCATATCGAAGCGTTTTTCTGAATATGGCGAGGCATATGCGGAGTGTCCAGGGTTCGGGCTAGGGCCATGGCCTGGTGCGGGTGCCGAGAGGTTTTGATACTTCGATTTGGCATTTCTGCGACGACAGCAGATGCAGCATCCAATGATCAAGAGAACGACGAGAATCACAGCACCGACAGCTGCGGGGATGACGATATACAGATGCGACTTGATCCAGTCCAGGGTGCTGTTAACTGTCTGTGACGAAGCCGGAGTGGTGGACAAGTCGAGCGAGGCCTGAGCAAGACCGCCAGAAGCAGAGCTACCACTCCGCACTTGATGGAACTCGTTGGCCGCAGTGGTGGGATCGGTGATGCTCAGCAGCTGCACGTACGGCTCGTATTGCTGGTCCATATTGGAGTCGATCCAGTCGCCGTAGTTAAACAAGCTGTAGACGTTACGAACTGTGAGGCTCGTAAGCGAAGAAGATGTACCATACATTTATTATACGTACGGAACGCCATGCCCAAAATCATATCCGCCTGTCCGTCGAGGGCTTGGGCGGCATCATTCGTAATAGCCTGGAAAGCACCGACGCATGTGCCTTGCGGAAGATCTGAGAAAACGATATTGCCTTGGAAATTGAGGTCGAGCGGGTGAATCGGATATGTTTTTCCGGCGAAGACAAACGCGGCGTTGACCTCCGTGGTGCATGGCAACGTCCACCAGACACCTCCGTCACTCAAGGTTTGCTGTTTGGCACCAGAAACACCGCCATAGATGGCAGTCGCAATCGCAGCAGGAACTTGAGGGAATGTATAGCCCGTATCGAAGATTGTGACCATCTTGCCTGCGGGTACACCTGGTACGGATGACTTGGGAAGGGATATAGCCTGGCCATTGTTGCCAATTGCACTATCAAGAACAACTGAGAAATGCTGTTCCAACATGTTTGACGATTGGACGACGGGAAGAACAGGTATGTTCATAACTTGCTTGTATTGGGTGAGAACCTCAGCTACCGCATCGTCAGCCGATACGTCCTGCTGCTGTTTGGACTGCACGCACAGATGGTAAAGACTCCCTGTCCAACGTTACTCGAGCTGGGATCCTCGTTTCGCGACATATAGATAGCGATACAATTGGCGGTGTTGGAGGACGCCTGGAAAATACGGTCCAAGAGGGAATCGCCAGCATTGTGAGGTAGTTGACCAGCCTTGATGTAGGGCTGGGCGGTATTCCAGTTGATAGAGGCGTAAGACGGTCCCAGTCCGAGAAGGCCGTCATCAGCACTGCTCTGTTGGGTAGGGACGTGATCTATGCCCACTATCAGCACGATTGACCCGAGGCTTGGAGGCTACTCACTGAATATTTGATCTTTTACCAAATAGCCTCCGAATTCAACATCAACAAATGACATCACGCCTGATCGAATTGTGAGCATGTTGTTCAAATCGAGAATAAAGGATGTACCCACCATCAAGCTCGCCGACCGCAAACCTGACGGGGATTTGTACATTTTGATCATTTGCTCCGGGGACATTCCCTTCAATGTTCAAATCGGAACTGTCGAGGAAGATTAGGCCACTGCGTTGAGCGATGCAAGTGTTCATACCTTCCAGTATCGAGAGACACGACAAAAGTCTCCCCTCCAATAGTAAGGTCCGAGACGTAACTGATATCATGCTGGTCGCCAAGAGTCAAGATGCCCGTTTGGGTGCTTCTGCGACGCTCGGGCTTTGGTCCGCGCTTAAATTGTGCGGTCACCGGCAATAAGACCGCCTGGGTGTCGCCGAGAAAGGCAAGCGTACACGCGACAGCAGTGAGAAGAGAAGAAACCATCTTGCATGGGGTGGTGGTCAATAAACTTGGGAGTATGGTTCAGCAAGTGCACGACGCCTCTTAAGTAGTATTTAGCAGTGGAGTAGTGGGAGCGCCTCATGTGTGGCCCCGCTCAACGCGGCCTACAGGTTGTCAGAAGAAATTCCGCCTAGTCGGTGAGAAAGGCTCAGACTCAGGGCACGGTTGCTCAGGGTGCAGCGCCTCATTTCCGAATCAGGGTGGATCCCATCCGATCGTGACTGAAAGAGAAAGTAAGGCTGAGCACAGGAAGTACGAGATAACAAGGCGGTCCTCAGTGTTCGTGACCCACTGAGCAACGTGCGAGGCAACCCCCATCAAGCAACCCCCATCAAGCAAGTCATTGCCTCCGGAATTCCGCCGCAGGAAACCCCAGATTCAGCGATGCCAAGCATAGGGACTGGACCCTGGACGAAAAACACCTTTTCCGCACATCCCACCCTGCGCTTGTGGACGACATGCACCGCAACATAAGAGATTGAGCTGGAACGACATCTTAGGGTAAAAATTATCAGTGTTATTCGCACATCCAGATATCATACAGTACAGCTTTAATTTGCGTTCCATCAACCAACCTTCCGAGAATAGACGCTCGTGAGACCCTGTCATGGCACGACGCGCGGATTCCTTCCTCATGGCACGTGAGGTGGCGCCTGCAAAGCGTTGTTGTCCGCGCCGGCAGGTATCGGAGGGGCAGGTACAGCCGGAATATTCGCTTGCGGGGGGCGAGAGTTCTCGCATATGTGCTGGGTAAACAAATGAGCTCATTATTGGAGGGAACATGATGAATAACACAGACATTCAGCTTCCCAGCATGAGCGTGATTGTGACCCTGTGTTCGACATTCGATCCCGTACCAACAATCAGGTCTTGCCATGATTGCAGCTGAAGAATATTCAGATGAGAATGGTTATGAAATTGTTGAGCCTACCATCCAGGTTTGCAGACGGTCGTTCCTTCATCCACCACCCCAGAAGCTCGTCCCTCAAAATGTCATTTCTGCATATGTTACAGAAATGAGCCTTTTCGCCCCAGCAACGTTTGGCGACTACTTTTGCCTGCTCGGACGATTCTGCATCGGTCAATATGGAGTCCAGCTTTGCTTTGCATATCGTGGAAAAAAGTATCGGCGCAGTAAGGGCAGCCGTCGTAGCATGACCTTCCAGGACCTGGAGCTCGTACTGGTTCATGGACATGGGTCGATTCGGCATATTGCGCCAACAATTACCGATGCTCCACCATGCCAAGAAGCCTGCTTGCGGAAAATCGCAATCTGCATGGACACACTCAGGGACATTCATGCAAGAGAAAAGGACAGCACGTACTGTCTCGCGGCTCAAGGTCCGCAAATATTCCTCCCGGGCAACCTTGAGGATCGTACTGCCGACATGACCATTTCCCACACTTTGCACATTGGTCTTTCTCGGGCTGACGATACTTTGGAATATACCGATGACAGGTGATGCATTCTGCGTGTGCGTCTGCACCGGGTCTGAGATCATTCAGCATCGTTTGTCTGTGCGGCGGGCGATACATACTTTCCCCTTGCGAGTGCCTCCAAAATCAACACTATGTATTGTCCCCTTTCCGGTGGAACTGTGGCTGTTGGCCCCCTCAGCTCCTGAGCTTCGTCTTTCTCCTCTTGAGTTGGCTCGGGAATGGGATCAGGGCAGACGTGACCAAAGTTATTCCCGGGTTCGCAGCAGAAACAAGGCCACACAAGCCGGCCCACATCGGGGTTGTCAAGCTCCCCCTCTTCCTCCTCTGCCTCTTCGTCGTCCTCAAAGTCATCCATTATATCACCATTTCGGCCTCGCGGTCGAAGCTCAGCTGGCGTGGCTCCCTGTGACGGGGGGACGGCATCCGGATCAAGTTCACGACGCTTATTTGGGCGTGTGGCGAGGTACTTCTCTAGGATAGCGCGCAGCTGGAACGAACGTTTCGCAAACTTGGCTGGGGAAGCGCACACTGGACAGGTATCGTGACTAGCATTGTGTTAGCGCAGGGCAAGCGTAGTAAAGGGAGAAATACCTCTTCCACCATTCCTCCAGACACTCGTAGTCAACCGAATGCAGACAGGGTATAATGGAGTACGGATTCTCAAGTATATCCATGCATACACCTTCGTACCCGTAATCAATACCATATCGTGGGTACACATGAAGAGACCTACCACATGTCATCTCTTCGTCCAATTCACCAACGTTGTCGCCGTTGTCGGACTCTGCAGCGTCCGGGTCGCGTTTTCGCTTTCCTGGTGAGTCCATGAGAATATCGTGGGATTCATCGACGGCGAGAGTATCGGCCATGATCGGTATGTACAGGACAAAGAAGAGCAAGCAGTCATGATATATAGACACCCGTGGCCGCCGCCTCAAGGCCCTGACTGGTTCGTGACTGTTGAACAGGCGCTTCGGGGAACAGCCACTTGCAGGCACAGCACTTGTTATGTGTCACCATCATGAGAGATCAAGGCATGACTCTTACTGCAACTGTATCCCAACACACCGCAGCTCGTCCCGTTGGCTTATGTTCAAGAAACCTAATTTGAAGCGACGCTCTGTGTCATCTTGGAGATCGCTGTAATTCCATCAACTTGAATGGCTTTCTTGACTAATGCACTTCTGCCACATTTGCCCTCCCTTTCCCGGCGAAAACCTGCGGCAAACCCCGTTCATAAACCCTTGCCTCCTGAGATATTAGAAGATATTTTTCTACGATCCAAATCAGTGCATGAGGTCGCCCCTGGCATTCAGTGCACCTTACTCGTGCGGAGGCTCAACAGCAACTCATCCTCTATGCCCTTGTATCCAGACTATGGGCAGTGGTTGCCTTGCCTCTGGTGGTTCAATCATGGAACACTTCTACTGGAAATCCACAAAAACAAGGCACTCCCCCTCAGCGATATACCGATTCCGTTCTTTCAATCTCAGTTGAAGACCCGCCATATGAGCGACTTGAACTAGAAGGGCAAATTTTTCAACTCGCAACCGCTTGCTTGAACACCTGCCCGCGCGTTCAGCAGTTAACGTTGTGCGTCCGTATTTGGCGAAACGAACAAGACCTGGATCAAGTCATCCATGCCATGGCACAGGCGACACGATTACGAAGCTTCACGTTTCGAACAATTCCGAGCGAGCGGGATACACTTGAACTCAACTACCTTCATCTTGCAAGACTGGCTGAAGCAGCGTCCAACCTTCAGTCAATCACTGTGGTCAACCTCTCCATGAAAAGTCAACTCCCAGACGACGCACAGTTCCCTGAGATGGGGCAACTCAAATCCTTGATACTTCACGACGTAGATTTCGGCGATGCGGTACTGAAAACAATCCTACGAAGTACCCCGAAACTCGAGGAGCTGCAGGTCGGGTTCATCCTGTTCGGCAGTTATACCGATACTGGTTTCGCCGAAGCACTATCCTACGTTTCTAATACACTAGTCTCACTCAGGATACAACGGGTCGGGCGAAGGTCCCACGTGGAAGGCTACGAACTAGAAACATTATTGCCCAAATTCACGAGGCTCCGGTCTTTTACCTATTTGCAGAAGCAATGGGACAGCCCAATGTTCTATGGACCGAGCTAAAAGGGTCTCGGCGTGTTCAGTGCCTTACTTTCACCGTTGCGACAATTCAGGATCGCCTCTTTTTTGAGTGGATTGGACGAGAAATGGCTCAGTACCGCGTTGGAGGCGTTGCCCAAGTCAGAGGGAAAGTGGTATATTTCGTTTGCAGTCCCGATTCTAGAACCCCTGAGACCCATGGGATCGCATCTACCGTCGTCTGCTGTTGAGCTGGCAGAGCGATGCTCAAAAGCAGGATTTAGGGCAGAAATCACCCGCAGGAGGGAGTCTTTTGTGTTGGACTTGTACGAGAAGTGACCCACAGGGCAATATAGTACATTTGAGCCCTTGTTCATAATAATTAATGTGAGAGCCCTCAAAAGTAAAGGTAGTATCCCATTAACACCATATTGACGTAAGCGCCGGGAAACCTTGAGATCAGGCCATACTGTTTTTGCATTCAACGGGCGGAGGTGACTGATCATGAAAGCCCAGTGCTAGCGCTAATGTGGGCACGTCAGCTGTGCATTCCCGAGCACCGCATCTTGCCCGAAACAGCAACAAGGGCGCTGCGCGCCTGATCCACACCACCTCTATACGACTGACGACCACACCTGCTTTCACCGTTGATTTTTATTTCTTCTGTCATTCCTTGAACAGTGACTATGGCATACAACGACCCGTACGCTGCACCCAATCAGGGGTATAACATGAACTACGTTGGCCAACCGCAGTACCCGCCGCAAGCCTCAAACCAGCCGAACTACAATGACGCTCAGGAGTTCAACCCGTACGAGCACCAGCCACGCTTCCCAACATACGACCAGCAGCCATATACAGATAATCCAGGCGGGCAGGCAGGATATACTGATTATAGCCGGCCTCCCTATGATCGAGAGAAGAAGTTCGCTGAGGCGAGGATGAGTGTAGGGCCACCACCCAAGTGAGTGGATATCGACGGCCGCAGATGTTCGCTTACATTTCCAACAGAGATACGGGGATGCTCAGGATATGGAGACAGCATGGGAGAGGAAAGCAGTGGACTAGAGTGTGTCAATCATTAATTTGGAAAAGTCCTCTACTGACACAATGATCAGGGAGGTGGCCTACGTTCATGCTGCCGCTTCTTTGGCTGTTTCCTTCTTTCCTTCATTTTCATCCTTCTCGCTGTTATTCTCAGTCTTGCTGTGTTCATCCGCCCTCCCGATGTTCAGTTCAACGGCGTGTCTACTCCTGCCAACGGACAGACGTTCCAGCAGATCAGCGCCTCTAGCTTCGCTGTCAACCTCGACTTGAACATCGCCGTACGCAACCCGAACTTCTTTGGTGTCGATTTCAACAGCATAACTGCGAAGATATTTTTCCCTGGATTCACTCCCCAGCTGGGAGGTGGAAATCTCACCAACGTGCAGTTCGGGAGCAATACTGCAACCACATTGGCGTTCCCTATCACGCTGAACTATTCGACGACTGCGGACCCAAGTTTGACCCTCCTGACCGGTATCGCTAGTAGCTGTGGCTACAACGGTGCACAACAGAGCAACATCAATGTCGACTTCTCCATCACTGTGAGTGTATTGTAGCTTCTGAGTGCTGCCGCAGGTGTTGATTGTCAAATAGCTTGCCCTGAAGATTTTGTTCGCACAAATCTCACCAACGATCTCCTCCTCGATAGGGTTTGCATGCCCTCTTACACAGTCGGAAGTCCAAGTGAGCCTTTTTTGTTCTCTTTTCCCACCTAGCATCGCTAATGCATTGTCTAAAGGGTGTAATAGGCCAAATCCTCGGTGGTGGGATTTGAAAGGCTATCCGAATAAGCTATCACAGAAGAGGAGGACGGCTGGAAACACAAACGCTGAAGAGGATAATGGAAAGCGAACGGGACGGACGGAGTGTCATAAGAACATTTCACATGATGAGGGACATGGGCTCTACCATACTTTTCTACGGACTTGTATAGTTGTACACATCTACGCTAGATCATCTGTCGGACTCGTTCTAAGCATTTGTCGAAATATGATAGCGCATCTCAGCAGCCGCGCCGAACAAAGACCGCCCCAGATTGCGGGATTTCAGATAGTTGACCGAAAGAAGATATATGAAGGCGTTATTGTGGGAGATGTGAGTCAGCCAGGTCATGTCATCAGGGCCTTCGAATGCGGGTAGCCTAACGCCCTTTTGATCAAGCGACCATCACCGACTGACCGCTTTTTTTCTTCTTCGTTGTGTGCGTCTCATGGCATGGAAAGCTGGACGTTCGACCTGCGACCTAAGGTCGCAGCAGACAAGAAGTCGGGTAACAGAAAGAGCGATGGAAACAAATCGGTAGAAAGCAGGAATGCGCTCGATGTTGGCTCCAGAGGAGTCGCCGCGCTAAGACGCTCTCAGGATGGTCGACTGCAATGGAAGTTTGCAGCTGAACCTGCAGCTCAAGGTATGGCCTATCACAACATATTTTGCTCCTCTCATGTTTGTTTAGAAGAGCGGTGGTCAACCGACACTGCATCTGTGGTCAAAGTCTTTCCATCTACGGCTCCACCGGTCTCGACTGCCCCTGGACTTACTGCTCACACTACAGCAGACGATGCAGTAAGCAAGACTACCTCATTCGCTTTTGTAACCCCTGATTTAGTATTTATAGCTCCAATTCATGTATTCGCACTATCCAGACGTCATGGGCTTCCCGACGGACCTGCTCGAGAATGCGATCACAGCAGACCGAAAGGTCCTTTTGAGAAGTCCATTCGATGTGTACCGTGGTAACCGAATGGCCGCTTCTACGACCACGGGGAAGTCCGTAGGATATGGGTATCTAGCGTGGGCGATGGGATACAACATGCAGTCGTTGAGTACGAAGTCTGTCTTTTTCACTATCGCCTATCTCATCCTGGTCATAGACGTTACGTCCATACTACACGAAGAAGAGTCAAACGATCTGACAATGATGCCGCACGCTACCCCAGTCAAAACTATGGACACTCCGATTCAGCAGGTCGCATTCAAAGACACTACCGAAGATGCGGGGAACAACAATCTGCTTGGAGTGAGAACCATTTCTGGTACTCACATCTTCCAAGTCAATATTCGAGGGGAGAGGCCAAATGATGTAGTAGTCGAGAGCTTGGGGGAGCTAACGTCAGTGCACACGAGTGGGCGCCGACATGTCGACGTCGCCATTGCTCCATCTCCCGACTTGAATGTCGTGGTGGTAGACGATGGAGGAACCGTACACCGTTGGTCCACGGAACAGTTGGCTGCATAGTGAGTGATCCTTCCACGTGTCACCCATCTCGGTCCTGACATGAAGCAGTCCGCAGACTGTGGAGGGCAGTTTAGTGCAAGACCGATTCCATAAAGTTGCTATCCTTTCAAATCCAGAGCAGATTGTGCTTGCGGGATGTAAACGCCTACAGCACCTTGATTTCCGGGTATGCTGGTCAACAAGTTCTACATATCGTGAAACTAATATCCTTCCAGGCACCCTTGTTTACATCCTTCTATGATATCCCGGAAGATGAGAGTGACATGATCACAAATATTGAAGTCATGCATAACCCAGAACTCATCTGTGTGACCTCAACCAACACAATTTCTTGGTTAGACACGCGCTTCACTGGGCGGCCTCTTTTGACTTGGAAACATCGTCGTGCTTGGGATCGCGGCCTCATCACGCAGACTATTGGCAACAGTTCTGGTGTGTCGTAGCGAGGTCCATTGATAACAATTGCTGATCTTAGACAGAGCGGTTGGTGTTTCTGTGGTCGCGGTCTCATTCGCTTATAACGGTTTATGACCTGCTCCTATCTCAAGGAATGATTGAGACGAAAACGAATCCTTATGTCATCCCATCCAGTGTAACTCAGGAAGACTGCGCCGGATTTGCTGTTCTACCTGCCACCGGGCAGCGTTCGGGACTTATGTTTGACATGTCCGAGCGAGGCAGCATACATACCCGAACTCTGGGATCTCCCAGCGCCCAATCAACTCATGGGGCCGTAAGTGTTCACTGGTTGGATGACGTGCAGGAGCTGGACGAAGACGCCTTAAAGCTCGCGGAAGACTTAGGGCCCTTCGCTGAACGGTCAAACATAATCGTGGACTTACGCGAAGTTTACGAGACCGCATTATGTAGACCGGCTCAATTACCACTTGCGAAGGACGCATTGCAAGAAGTTGCGCAGGTCTTGCAGAAAATGCCCACTGTTGTTCAGAGACACGACGTCCCATTCGAGCACGTTCTGACGGAGTATGTCAATCATCTTCACGTTCTTCCTTATCACTAACTTTCCTCCGAAGTTTCGACCTAGCGTTTCTGTCTGTAGATCACCATCCTTCTCGCAGACGGTCGGACTTCCTCACGGAAAGTTCCCTCTCACGCGTTCCAGCGCCAGCGGAGTTCCTCTTGGACAAAGTAAAGGACATGAGCTTGTCCCAGTCAGCTACATGGTCATGTTCGCATGCTGCGTTTATTAGGCAGACCAACAACGATGTTGCTGAACAGATCGATCCTATTACCTACCTTTTGAAGGACTCGGTCATCAAGCAACCTCCCCTAATACCTCCCGCTAGAGAATCTGCAGCCGCCAGCATGTTAGCCCTTGATCTTGGCCTTTCCGACACCGTCTACTTCAGCGAGGTTCTTCAGTCCCCACAGTCCTCAAGGCGAGAATATCAAGATCTTGAGAGTGCGACTATGGCCTTGTCGCTCGAGAATCCAACATTGCCTGCACCAGTGTTCGGCCACCTACGACCCCGCGAAAGGCCGAGCGTTGATGATTTGCAAACGCCACGTTCTCGACTGGACGAACCTTTTGCTTTGCACACGAACTCAATTAAAGCGAGTCTGGGAGCAAGTCTTCTCTTAAGCGAGTGGTTGCCAGGCTCTGTGCCAGAAGATTACGAATACGTCGACCCTTACGGCGTAGCGGAGCATGAACCGCGCCAGCCTCGTACCCCACGACAGGGCGATCGTTTTGATCATCCGGGTATTGGAGGAGCCTCCGTCTCTCAAGCCGGACCGGGTGGCCCCCCTGCCATTGTCGCAGTACCAAGCTCGCAGTCACTTGTCATTCCAAATGTTCAGAGTGGAGCAATATCCAGCACGCAGCCTTTCCATTCTCGCAGGGCTTTCCCTAGCTCTCCTCCTCCTGCTCCTTTCTCTCAGCTCGGATATCCACGTCTCGCTGCAGCGCTGCCGCCATCATCCCAAGACTTGTGGCCGAGTACACAGCAAGTACGTGGTCCATTTGGTGAGCGCCCAGAGGCGAGACTAGCGAGGAAGAAAGCGGCAAAGAAAAGGATGGCCGGATTTTGACCCATGGCGACATTCTGTATTGCTCCATGAAGGCTTTGTCTGCCGTGGATAATGGAACATCTTTATGTTGATCGAGTCCACCATCTCCCTAAAACGGGAAGCTGACTCATTGTTCCATGACAAATCTACGATGTTTGGGCGTTGACTTTTCAAGATGTGTCTCAAGTATCCTGCAAATCGTATGTACTATAATCTACATTCTAATACCAGCGATAGTCGTCCCACGAATACCGCAGTGTCGCAAGGCCTTTGGTTTCCATTCTGTGCTCTAGCCTCTGTCAGCCTCACAGGTAAGATCTGTTATGAGATGGCCACGCGGTTTCCCTAGTGGACACAATACGGACCACCAAAATGTTGATCATGGAAGGACTCAATCCGGCTGTTGATACGCTACGAACGCTTGTCCTCCTCTTCTCCCTCCAGATGGCAATACACCACAACTGGCAAACCGTTACCACTCTGTAGTGAATGATCTCTTTCTGGACGATTCCGTTTTCCTTGCTACAGCAACATATTCTCAAACGATATGGACCTTTGGGCACTGGAGGGCGCACTAAGAGTCGTATCTATCCTTCTGGTTTCCGTTTACCAAGATTCCGCCATACTTCGCCTCCACGTCAATGCTGTTAGTATGAAACGGGCCGGATCGACTTTCGTCGGCGGCACCAATCTGTTCTTCCATGAGCACCCAGACAGCAGGCAAGGACGAACGCAAAGCGGGCCAATTGAGGAACATTTCGACATCTTTGCTCAATGTTTTGCTCTGAGAAGCGAACACGCTCTCATGGGAAGGAAGCACCAATCTTCCTAGGCCTTACTCACGCGAGTTCGCCCAGAACGGAGCTGAAATTTAATGAGACGGGCACCGGCACATGTGTCATGGACTGGTCTCTCCGTATGCGGAGCCCGGGATGGATCCACTATAACAGTTTCTTTGCCTTGCCCAAAGGCTCGGATATGAAGATCTTGCCTGATATTGTTGATCGAGACAAACTGAGGCCCGTTACAGCCAAGGTCTTCTCACTGAACCAGCGATTGAAGCGATTGCGTTTGCCGAGACAAAACATTGCGGGTAAGGTGGTGGTCCGTATTGAAGGTTGAAGGTACTATGGTATAATCCGAATAAACGTGTGAAGGATTTCCGCAACTATTTTCCACTCGTTTGGGTGCCTTGATTTTACATCCTCGCTGTTTGACGTTCTGCGGTAATTATCATACCTTCTGATGTGAACTTCACCTGACGGTTTCGACTCGGCTGTGGGAGAATTCCTGGGCGAGAATGGACCGGGAGAGTTGAAGTATTGTACAGTCTACAACTCCGCATTCTCGCCGAATATTGGTACTGTATCGTTCCTGTTTGCGATTCCCGAGTTACAACTCGGTCCAGACTGCGTGACGGTCAGTGTAGACTGCGGACACACCACCTGAAGAGCTTTTGCCGGAGTAAGGTGCATCGACCTGATGCGTCCGTTAGGCTTCAACGATGACACATCACGATAGGGATATCAGTTCGAACCAGAATCGATCTTCGTGGGAAGGGTCTTACGGATTGCATAGCCTTAAACCACTGCTTTCATGGACCGAGAGCGTCGGGGGAACTCCGGCATGACAACCCCCAAGCATCGTGGATGCCGGCTTGCTAACTTCGATGTTCCCATGGAATCCAAGAACCAAAATGTCCGTCTTGGGTCCTATAAATACCGGGACGCGATATCCCTAGATCTTCATTCAACAATTCCTCACTAAACTACTACCGATACCACATACTCATACACGACATGTCGACTCAAACGATGAAAGCAGTCATGCAGACCGCCTACGGCGAGTCCTCCAAAGTGCTCCAAGTCACTTCCGTCCCACTTCCGACAATGAACGAGAACTCGGATGATCTCCTGGTTCGCGTCAAGGCGGTCAGCATCAACCCTCTCGACTCTGTGATCCTTAAGGGAGAGCTACGTGTGGCGTGGACGGACACAATGCCTTTTGCTGTCGGCTCGGATGTCAGTGGAGTAGTCGTAAAGGCTGGAAAGGCTGCCGCGTTCAAGGAGGGCGATGAAGTGTATGGCTTCCTGCAGATGAGGCACCGTGGTACGTTTGCCGTTCTCGGATAATCTAGGTTTCCAAGCTTGACGCGACTTTGCAGGGTCATTGGCAGAGTACTGCGTCATACCCGCGAGCACCTGTGCTCACAAGCCTAAAAACCTGACTCACGAAGAAGCAGCATGCTTACCCATGGTTGGCTGCACGGCGATGCAAGTGTTCGAGTGTCATTCTGGGCCGAAGGATACCGCATTTATTCCTGGTGGTCTCGGAGGGGTAGGGAGCATGGCACTCCAGCTCGCGAAACCCTGGGCTGGCTTCAAGAAGACTATCACGACTGTTTCTACTTCGAAAGTAGCCGCACTCAAAGAACATATCAAGGATGTTGACGAAGTGATGGACTACAAGACTGTTGACCCTGAAACTGTCATTCCCGCCCACTCCTGCGACTTCGCCCTTGATCAATTCGGCAAGCCTTGCTCCTATATCCGCTACCTCAAGAAGGGCACCGGCAATGACAAGCCCAGCGTTGTCTCTATCATGACTCCTCCCAATGCTGAGAAGGCACAGAAAGGGTGGGAAACCCGGCTCGGGCTGGGGATGACAGCCGTGCTGACAGTGATGGACTGGCGGACGCGCTTCACCATCCCCGGGTGGGTGCATTACGACAGCATCTCTGCTGTGCCTAGTGGAAAGGACATGGAGGTCCTGAGGAAACTGGCGGAGGAAGGCAAGGTCAGGCCTATTGTTGACAAAGTGTTCGAGTTGGATCAGACGATCGAGGCATTTGCCCTGGCTGAGAGCAAGCCGGCCGGAAAGGTGGTTATTCGGGTATTGCAATGAGCGATGGATTGATTTCTCCGTTTATGTTACTGGTCATTGTGATCAATAGAACTGCTTATTCTAATGTATGATCTTGAAGTTGTAATGAACATATCCCCTTTGTCGTTCCCCGTGCGTATGACTCCTCACACCTCTGCTCATTACGTAAGCAGAATTGCATGACGCGGGAGTCACGCGATAGACTTGCCTCCTCAGCTCACCCGCAGATGACGCAGAACGCCCGTCTTGACCTCTTTCAGCAAGAAAAGGAGAAACAAGGATTCTGGCTCGAACGAAAGGAATTGGCGATTGAGCATCCCCTTTCACCCGAGATAACTATCACTGGGGTACGAGACGAGCAGCTGGACGATGTTTGCGAGCCCGCGTCTCAACCCGGCATTGCAAGCCCTTCAGAGCCGCACCCACTTTACAAACCATCGACTTGCGTAATGCTTAAGCTTATTCGAGGCTTGCACGTCGGACCGAATTGCTGGTCGCAGGTTTGGCTCACCCAGCGGCGCCCACTGCGCGAAAGCGAAGGAGCAGACTGCGTCGCAAAGTTCGTTCAAGAAGGCTTATTCCCGAAACCAGACTCTTTCTGCGAAGGACCAGAAATATGCCGAGCAACTGGACTTTACAGAAGAGAGGCACAGGCCTACGCTAGAATGGAGAGTATACAGGGGAAGATAATCCCTAAGTCATACGGGTTCTATACAGTAAAACATTCATGTTTCCCTTTCGACTCGTCATTCACTTCTTATACAGTTTACCCTTCCAGGTAATCAAATGGTTCAAGGGCATGTGATGGAATATATAGACGGAACACCCCTTGTGCACGACTACAAGAGCATGCGCGATGGCACCTGGGAACTACCGGTCGCCCGTGAGGAGCGACGTCGCAGTGTGAGTGTTGTCGCGTCCGATGGTAGCCATTCATTGATTTGATGTCATAGATGATTAGCCTTGTAGATGCTGTCTATGCCATTTACGCGCTTGGCGTCAATCATGGCGATCTCAGACCGAGCAACGTTTTGCAGCTTCGGACTGATCCAGTGCGCTACGTTATCATCGACTTTGGTCGTGCCAGCCTCATCGACGTTGGTCGTGGCCGCATCCGCGATCAGCTGTCTTATGGCCAGAGAGAGGACCGCATGGGGCTGTGGGAATGCCTCTGTGAGATCGAGGAGGCCGAGTTTGTCCTAGAGTGGATGAAGGAGTGCATGACGTCTGAAGCGCCTTTGACTGGTCTATTTCAGAAGAAGGAATTTCTGGAATATAATGCACCAAGAGCGCGCGGAATTGAGTATAGATATCGCGAGAGTGCCAAGCATTATGCTATTTGATCGCAATTTTTCCGATCGTGCACAAATTAGCACCTTCGGCGGTTGTCGCCCCGCTCGTTCCCCCCATGTCCCATGTTTGCGCTCGCTTGTCTGGAGCGCACAAGGCCACACGAAGGCGGACCCGAAAAAGCAGGATATAATACGAGTTACACAGCAATGTTTGATACCTAAGCAAAATGTGTACTGTGTGGCTATGATCGCGCCGATTCCTCTCTGGAAACTTGAACACTTTCAAGCTCCGCCAACCTGTGATTGGTTACGTTGACCACTCATGGGGGATCGCCACTTCCACGAAAAACATGGGCGGCCAAGTATCTCCGTGAAGGTGGGGGATAGGGCCACGGTGTGGACTGAACTAGGATTATGTCGACCAGTGACAATCGGAGGCTTGTTATGATCATTTGAGGCGGCCCTCTCTCAGAACGTGACCTCGTCCTACCAGTAACCCTCACTTGCATTTCATGGGGCTTGCTGGGTACGTGATCGGAGAACTCTCTTTTTGGGCCTGGTGACGCGTGCTTCTCCTAGGCTCGTCCATTCCCAAGATAGACACACCGCCAAGACTGGTACCCCCACGTTCTTGCCATGGGTCACCTGGGAGTATAAAGAGCAGATCGCGCTGACCATGCGCATGACACATTCCTTCGAATCACTTCAAAACTATCCAACGCAATGGCCCTCCCAAGCATGATGAAAGCCGTCGTGCAGACAGCGTACGGCGATCCTGCCAAGGTGCTCAAAGTCATGGAGGTCCCCCTACCCAAATTCGACCCCACCTCGAGCAAAGTCCTCGTGCGAGTTCACGCCGTCAGCCTCAACCCGCTGGACTATGCGGGTGTTATTGGTCGCCTGCGGATCATTGGGGACAAGCCTATTCCGCAGCTTATGGGCGCGGAGGCTAGCGGCATCGTCGTGAAAGCAGGGAAAGACTCTGGGTTCAACGAGGGAGACGAGGTGTATGGTGGCTGCAGCATACAGGATATGGGTATGAATATTCCCCTCCTTCAGATCGAACCGCGCTGAACAACTCTCAGCGACCCTGGCTGAGTACGTCCTCCTCCCCTCGGACCACCTCGCACCAAAGCCCAAATCTCTGTCGCACGAAGAAGCCGCCTGTCTCCCTGTAGCTGGTATCACCTGCATCCAGACCTTCCAGCGGCATAACGGTCCTAGGGATATCGCCTTCATTCCCGGGGGAATGGGTGGTGTGGGGCACCTCGCTCTCCAGCTGGCTAAGCCGTACGCTGGTTTCAAGCATACCATCACGACTGTGTCGACTTCTAAAGTCGCGCTTGTGAAGGAGCACATAAAGGATGTGGACGAAGTGATCGACTACAAGAAAGTTGACCCTGCGTCCGTCATCCCCGCTCACTCGGTGGACTTCGTCTTCGAGCAGTTCGGTAAACCCACGACATACGTGCGATATATGAAGAAGCCCGCACCTGGCACTCCGGGAAAACCAAGTATCATCTCCATCTTCACACCTCCCAGTGCGGCAAAGTGCGAGGAGGGGTGGGAGACAAAGCTTCCCTGGTATTTGGCAATCATCCTGAACATCATGGACTGGTATCGACGCCTGTGGATCCCGAGCTGGTTGCACTATGACAGCTTCTTCGCCCTCTCTAGTAGGGAAGATATGGAGGTCTTGACAAAGTTTGCCGATGAGGGGAAGCTTAAGCCGGTTATCGTCAAGACTTTCCCGATGGAACAAATCGTCGAGGCGATGGCTTTGACAGAGTCGAAACCGGCGGGGAAGGTGGTGGTGCGCTGCATCGAGTGAACTATTAACTCGCCCGTGCCTCACACGAGCTCATTCTATTCTTCTAGACTTCTTCTCCCTGTATCATACTGCTACTAGCGATTGTCGCTGTATAAAGCTATTTAATCACGTGATGTCATGTGTTTCCACCCAAGGTGACACCTAATCCGATCTTGTCCGATGCTTCTGCTTCACCGCCACCTGTAAGGGAGCGAAGTGCCTGCAATTTATCACAGCGCCAGCCAGCTGCCTCCCACCACCCACCGGGCAAGCCTTTTCGCAACCACAACAACTTCATCAAGCGCCGGCGCGGTTGAGTCACTTTACTTGTTACCTCTGGTGAACGCTCCATCTCCACTCATATTTATATCTACGCCGGCTACCTCACTGCCGAGAGACACCCACGCTGCTGTGCCCGGCAGACCACGATCATCGACCGCTTTAACGCCCGCACAGCTGGCGCCCGTCGGCCACCACAGACTCCTTTCTCGTCCCACTCTTCTAGCACCTACCACCACGTATTCCTCAAAGGAGCCCTGAGGGGCATAGTGTATGGATCGTGATAGGTGAGGTTCTTCGTTCTGTGCGCCGGCGGTGGTTGACTCTGAGCGGCATAGCGATGGCTCGGCGGCGAAGCCCGGCCCGATAAGCCCATACCGATGGGACAGCAAAAGGATGAACGATGGATTCAACTACTTTCTCCTAAGTGCGTCTTCCTCTTCTCCTATCGTCAGACGTGTCTAACCTTCGCCCAGATAACCGAACCGCAGTGTGCGCTACTGTGGGTTCTCTCGTATCGACACTCCTCGGTTTCCCGCTCGACTCCCTCAAGTCGCGTCTGCAAGCTGCACGCACGCCTGTAACACCCTTCCTACTCGCTACCAACGTATTTCGTGAAGAAGGCATTGGCGGGTTCTTCCGTGGCGTGTGGATCCCCTTGCTCACCATCTCCATCGTCCGCACCGCTAGTTTCACGATCTACTCCGGTACGAAGGAGTATGTACACCGAAAGGGGATACTGGCTGGCAATTCTCTCAAGGATGTCGCGTTCACCGGGGCGGTAGCAGGCGCTGCGAGCGGAAGCAGCATATGCTTTGGGAGCGCACCGTTTGAGATCGTGAAAGTTAGGCGACAGCTGGAATACGCGATCGCCCAGGCCAGGGGCCTCACCATTGATAAACCGCCCGGGACTTGGTCGGCCGTCATGCAAATCGTCAAAGAAAAAGGAGTGTTGGGACTCTATCAGGGGTTTAGGATGCATTTTAGTACGTATATGCGCCGTGTTCATGTGCAGAACTAGTCTAGCTCATGCGGTTGCATAGTTCGTGATACGATGGGGACGTCACTGTACTTCTTGGAATACGACAGCTTCCGATATCTCATGGGTCGATCTATCAGTGGCGAGCAAGGACCACCTCCATCTTGGTTACCCGTCCCAACTGCCCTTATTCCCTTTTTCTGCGGTTCTGTGGCAGGCGTCACGTCGTACGTGCTTCCTCTCTCTCTTCATGACTGTCTCTCACCCCTTCGTTAGATGGGCAATCATCTACCCCGTCGACGTCGTCAAGACCAAGATCCAACAGCGCGCCCTCGCCAACCAACCCTATCGCACAGTCTGGGTAACCTTCCAGCGCTTGATCCGTGGACCAGACGCCGAACACCCACGACCATTACTAGTCGGCATAGGAAGGTTGTATCGCGGACTGGGAATATCAGCAATTAGGAGCTGTATGACCCATGGTGCGCTATGGTTGATTTTCGATTGGGTGGCGCAATGGATCGATCAGCGGACGGCCGGGATGCCTGGGGCCGGTCGTGGACCGGTGCTGTAGGAGTGTTGGGGAAGGGAGAGCGTAAAGATTGAAAGTAGGTGCTGAAGCGGGCACGAACCAACCCATCTAAGTGTACCAAGCATCATATTCTATAGAGATATCCACAATGACATTCAATAATCTTGGCTAAACATGTAACGCTGCGGAAATCCAGCTTGTATACGCGTGAACAGGAAATGATGGCAATGGTAAGGGATATAATTCATGCATGGAGTCGGGTGCTAGCGATACAATGAACGGAGACGGGACATGAATCTGTCCTCCTTCCTTGTCCCTAAGAGAGTCCTTCGGCGTACAGATCAACAGCAGCAGGGAAGCGGGATAATGAAACAACAACCCCCATCCTAATCCCATATCACATCAGCACTCTTCCACTCCCAATCAACCGACAGCACTCACAGGACAAGGGATACATCCACCTCTCAGTCTCTGCGCCGTCTGCCTGTCTTCTTGCGTAGGTTCAGCAGTAGACATGGTCTTCATCGCCCTAGGCTGGGAAGTGACGCGCACAGGCCTTGCGGGAGGGCCTTCAGGGGTAGGTTGGCTACGGAACCAGGGGAATGACATCTGCAACATGTCAGCTAATGCCCTTCCTCCAGGATGTTTTTGGCTCACCTTCAGCGGTCTCAGTGGTCTTTGGTGGTGGTCGGTCGAGGGTGTTGGTATCCAAGGGCGGAATTGGAGCACCACCGGTTTATATCCTGCCAGCACGCAGCCGATGATGCTCCGCCGTACCAAGCCCGCGCAGCTTGGGCTACGAGTGAAAGTGGTGACGTCACATGCCGTCCCTCGGAGCCGACGTATGAAACAATAGGTATGATGGGGGTATATTCATGCATGGAGTCCTAGTATAACAATGAACGAGTCCTTGTAGAGTAATGTATCGTCAGATGACGTAAGTCCATACTCTTTCCTCGTCCATAGGTGCATGCACAGGGCGCGCCTTAGCAGCAGCAGCAACAAGGAAGAGGTAAGACGCAGCAGCAGCACTCCTGCCGTCCCTCGTCAGTGTTATCTCGATCCCGATTCAACGACAATCACTCACAGCACACCCTCCCCTCAATCTCTGTACTGTCTCCCTCTCCTCTTCCGGAGGCTCAGCGGTGGACATGGATTTCATCGCGATAGGCTGGGATGTGACCACCGGCTCAGCAGGTGCAGAGGAAGCTTCAGGGCTGGGTTGATGGCGGAACCAAGAGAATGACATCTGGTCAACGTCAGCTGATGTCACGTAAGGCAGGATGCAGCTCACTTCAAGCTCGTTTTACAGGGAGGGTATGTGGGAACTGTTGGTGTGTTAATGATTTAATCGAATTGGATTACGCAACTTTATACGGCGTCAGCCCTGAAAGCGAAGAATCGCCGCTGCGCCGCGGCTGATTCCGACGATGTCGGTGAGAATTCTCCAAGTCCGAGCGATGCCAAACAGTGAGGCGCACATTGCTCCGTTGTCCAAACCGGTGTCACTGGTGCGATGTATGTGTTACCCTTTACATCCGCGCTGCGGGCTGATTGTCCATCGGAGCCGAGCCTGGGGTTGTATACTGCTTAATTAATCGTCTGCTACACTCTCTCCGGCACAGGAACACGTGACGCAGGTATCGACCGAGTCGCTGCTCGCCTTCCTTCCAACCCTGTCTGGCCCCCCCACATACTCTTCAACCAGATCCTCCATAATAACCAGATTAACCCCTATCATTATATCCGCCATGTGTCTGAAGAACTTCGCGTGGCTCGCCAGGCAGACGAGCTCAACCGTGTATCCTACATATTCAGCGTCATGCACAAGTTCCTTGAAGGTCTCCATTTCGGTCTGTTTGCAGGGCACGGCAAATATCGTGAATACCCCTCCTGCACTATAGGGGAAAGCAAATGCGCCGATTCCTAGATAAATCGGTGGGGCTCGGAGAATTCTTCGTAGGTCTTCCAAGTCGAAGAGGATGTTGACGTCGAGGACTTGGAAGGTGTTTGCCTCGCCAAGCGACGGATGGGATAAACCAAAACTGCCGGCATAATCCCTACGACGCTGGAAGAGAGAAACTATTCTTCCAATCGAGTAAAGAGGGACGCGGGGCACAAAGCCAATCGAGTTCGCAGATGCCTCGACGGCTAGCCGGAGGGAAGTGCTAAGGTCCAGGGCCATGGTCAGTCAGATGTCATTCACGGATTCAATATATGGTACACACAAGTCCATCAAAAGAATATTTTGCAGCCGTGGCATGAGACTCGCGAAGCGTAGTGTGGGCGTCATGATCCTCGGAGGGTTGCTGAGGAGTGTTCCGACGCAAGCACCGAAGGCCTCGACTGACTCTATCCAGGTGTCGACGGAGAGATCAGACGGGTGTATAGTGCGGCCGAAGTTACGAAGCTCCTGAGGTGGGCCAGTAAAATCAATTATTGGGTTTTGGTCATTGGTCCTGGTCTCGGGGAATGCGCATGGCTGTTGCGGTGGCGGTGAGACATCACGACCAGGGGGTGGCCGAAGGAGGATATGTGTTGTCTGGGGCTGGATTGATGCGTGGTGCCCGTGTTGAAGAGGATGAAAGGTCCATCTAGAATAGTTGATTTGGAGATGGAGTCTACGGTGTGCGTGGAAGGTGCCGACGACACCAGCGACGACAGACCCTCGGGGAACGAGGGCAGAGCGGCTTCCCTCCCCGCTTCCGTTGTCTTGACGAGGGTAGGCGCTTCGTCAGGCGCAAGGTGAGCTTGCTGTCGCGTTCTTTTCTTCGTGTTTCTTTTTTGTTTCTTGCTCTGGGCAGTAGAATGGAGGGAATTGAATAGAGACATGATAGAAGGATGTAAAGAGGTGTTTGCGAGTGGCAAGAGAAGAGACGCCCTTAAAAACCCCAGCGGGTTTGCGGTATCAGGTCTACTCATCACCAACACATGCAGGCCAACCAATCAAGGCCAAGAACCCAGGGTCACGCGTGTCCTCGTCGTCACTTCATGGTTTGAGTGGCACATCTCACTCACCCCGGGCCCCTCAACGACCGATCGACTCTTTCTAAAGAAGCCTTACATTCCTTCAACATAACGACATCATGTCGTAGGTAGTGGCCACTACCTAATAACATCTCAGGATGTAAGTTATATACTATAGTATGCGATAATAGACGCAAAACGTCCTTTATTGTGGCGAGGAAAGCTCTGCCTCCGCCCCTAATACAGATGTTCTCCAGCATCTCCCACGGCCCATTGGCATGCCGGGCAGGGAGTTGGACACAAAGCCATGCTCGCTGGCCGCACAAAACACGTTCTCTACCACAGTCATGTCTGGGTGTTCTGCACCGCGCGATAAAGATTGTTCTACAACCGGCGGCAATTCGTCTGACGTAGACTGGAACTGGTAGAGAAGCGATCTGTCTTCATTACGTTTAATGTGAGCTTCCCAAGCACCGGAGCGTCGAAGGAACTAATTGCACTCCAGGATCAGACGCTCATCCACGACGATCAGTGTGTGGCCTGTACCTGAACACGAGTGCCAATAGGAGGCCCATCGTCAGCGTCAAGAGCCATCGTTCCTTTCGCCGGATCTCCGGACGTGATGCGATAAACTCGTTGGTATCCCTGCTACTCGGTAAGCGCTTCGAGAGATGTTGAATCAAAAACACACTGACTGTTTGCAAGTTTTGGGGTTCCACATCAAAGGGGATGCCGACGAAGAATTCATCTTCTTTGCTCAAGAAACCCGATTCTGCTTGTTCTTGTGAAGCACCTCTTTGCTGCATTCGCGGAATGCAATCCAGGAGGAACTGTGTTGGGCTGGTGTCGTTAAGTCTGTGGAGTAAGTTTCCCCGAGCGCTGATCTCCTTCAGTCACAGCTCGACTGAGGACGTCAAGATTGCTTACTCTGTCACTTGCACAGAACTCGATATCGATGTATAACCTTGAAACATGACATGCTGGCGCGGAGGCACATCGCATTTCAGCGATATCCCGACCGCACCAGAGTCGTATATTTTTTGGTCGTGGAATAAGGTGAAGGGCCGTTCTGTGACAAACGGAGTGGAGGCTGATATCATTCCAAGCTGAAGGAAGGATCACTCAGCAGATTCTACATTTCTGGACAAACACGTGCATACCTTGGCTATCCTCCGGGGAACCTGATAATCGAGTGCATCCATCAGCCCTTCAGGCATGTCATCGGAAAAGAAAACGAAGGCCGCTGCCCCACTAATCTCCTTTCAGCAGTCTGGGGAGATAACGACACTGCACGCGTACTCCAGTGCCCCGAGCTCAAACTTAGCTTGTGATTGACGGGAGATATATCGATCCGAGCCAACCGCGTAAGACCTTCCCTCGGGTTCATCGATGCGCCATCGTCCAACCTTCATGATCGTCAGATGGGGATCTACAGCGCACGAGGAAGAAGACAATGACTTGTGGTTTTTTCCGACCGGGGATTGTGGTCCGCACTGTGTTACATTGACTGCGGGGGAACAGCGAAATGGAACAAGCAATCTTTGAAGGGGCAGAGGGTATTGGCGCAGAGAGGCATCCAGAGTGCTTTGGTGACAGGTCTCGAATGGTGTTCACAAGTGGCTCAAAGCCGTCGTCGACATGGCCATTCATAGACACAGAGAATAATATCACTGGTTGCTCAACAGGTTTTGGTAGGTTTGCCAAGAATTTCAGAATCGGCGCTGATGACCGGGCAAGCAGTGTATATGATAGTATTGCGGACCCGGCCGCTCTAGCAATAGACATTGTCAAAGCAAGTGTGGTCGGCCTTAATTATTTCGAGGACTGCTTTCCTATTTGATCCGGAACCAAATTACGTATCAGCCCCTGATACATAAGGCTAGTGCGTCATTATCTTGGGCAATACTTAGCATTGGTGCTACCGTGAGCGTAAATACAGCAATGGCCTGGGATACGAAATTTCCTGTCGTGCGACTGAATCGAAATGTCTATGAATCTCACTGTCTACTCCATGATCTGGCGGAACTTGTCCTGGATGTCGTTGTACAGAGCATCGTACTTTTTCTTGATTGGCTCCTCGCCCTGCGAGGGACTCTGTATGTTATCTCAGCGGCCGTCTCCAGGAAGTAGCAGATATACTCACCTCAAACTTCATCTGAGACAGCCGGAACATGATATCGCTAGCATTGTCGCGGACCTTGGCGAATGTGATGTCGCTGTTCGTGACCGCCTTTAGTGCTTGATCGTAGAAAGCGACGAAGTTGCGGAGCATTCCGGTGGTCTTATAGAAAGGACAGAAGGCATCGTATTCAGACATGCCATTCTGCTGTAGGAAGTCGTCCTTGATCATACGTGCGACGTCCAGGGTGATCTTATCTGGCTCTCCCAGAGCAGCCTTACCGACCAGCTGCACAATCTCCGCAAGGTCTTCTTCTTTCTGCAGAATCTCTTTTGCGCGGGTGCGCAGCTCAACGAAGCCGGGATAGGTCTGCTCGTAATGAGGCTCGAGAACTTTGATGTACTTGGAGTATGACAAATTCCAGTTGACTGATGGAAAGTGCTTTCTCTGTGCGAGCTTCTTGTCTAGGCCCCAGAAGACTTGCACGATGCTGAGGGTGGCGGCGGTCACAGGATCAGAGAAGTCACCACCAGGAGGTGAAACACTGCGATATTGTCAGCACAGCCTTCGGCCAAGAAGTAGTTTACGCACGCTCCGACTATGGAAACGCTACCCGTCCTCTCCGGACTACCCAAACAAGTAACTTTCCCAGCGCGCTCGTAGAAGCTTGCAAGCTTAGTGCCGAGATACGCAGGGTAACCGGAGTCAGCAGGCATCTCTGCAAGACGACCCGATATTTCGCGCAATGCCTCGGCCCAACGACTGGTCGAATCAGCCATCATAGCGACGTTCGATCCTTGATCGCGCCAGTATTCGGCAAGTGTAATACCGGTATAGATAGATGCTTCACGAGCGGCCACAGGCATGTTCGATGTGTTCGCAACGAGCGTCGTCCGTTTCATGATGGGTTCCTTCCGGCCGTCCGCAGTGGTCATGGTCAGTTCGGGGAAGTCTGCCAACACCTGCATGCAAGGTCATGTCATTGTTATTTCCAACGTAATTTCTGCACACCTCTGCCATCTCATTGCCACGCTCACCACATCCGACGTATATGATGACATCCGAGTTGGAGAACTTGGACACAGCTTGGGAAATAACAGTCTTGCCAGCGCCGAAAGCTCCGGGAATGGCTGTTGTGCCGCCTTGAACGGAGGGGAAGAGGGCATCGAGCACACGTTGCCCGGTCAGGAAGGGATAGTTCGCCGTCAGCTTGTCTGTCACCGGTCGAGGAGCGCGCACGGGCCAGATTTGCATCAGGGTATGTGACGACTTCTTGCCTTCGAACTCGGTCTCCAACACCACATCCTATGGTCTGGTCAGAACATCACAGCTCAATTTTAGCGGATTATCTCCTTACATCGACGGCATAGCTTCCCTTCTCTGCTATATGAGTGATGGTTCCCATAGCTCGAGGATGCAGCATGATCTTATGCTTGCTGATAAGGGAGTTTTCATAAACTGTGCCAAAAATGTCACCACCAGTGATATGATCACCAACCTGAAAGGAACTTTTAGCTCCAATGCGCATGGTTGATGAGCAGCGCTTACCCTAAGGCTATCAGGCGTGAAATCCCATTTCAGTGAGCGGTCCAGAGCCGTCGTATTGATTCCGCGTGGAATATATATGGATCGAGAGAGTTGTTGAATGGACTGTACTCAATGTTAGATATAACACGCTTGTCATTGTCAGAGAGCTTACTCGAAGCGGGCGTTGAATTCCGTCAACGATGTTTTCCATAAGACCTGGAGCAACCTTAACATAATGGTATCGGCGTCTTAGAATAACTCTTACCTGGTCCTAGCTCGACAGACAACGGCTTTCCTGTACGCAGCACCGGATCTCCAACAGTTACTCCTGATGTCTCTTCGTAAACCTGAATGGTCGCCTTGTCGGCATCTATCCGGATGACCTCTGGTTACAGGTTTCAACATGCATATAGAGATATTGTTGAGACTTGTTCTACCTCCAACAAGCTCGTCATGTCCAACTCGTACCTGATCTCAACAATCAGCTTAGATTCAGTGGACAACTTGTCCAGGACTCACCAGTTCATACATCGCCGAACCCGTCATGTTCTCGGCAATGACGACGGGTCCAGATACACCAAAGACTTGTCCATATCTTGACTCTCGATCCTCGTCCGCGATCTTGGGCAATGTCTTCTTCGCGTTCTGCATCGCACCAGCCATATTTGTAAGGATATGAAGGAAGAAGAGGGAAAGGAGTGTTTGGACAGGAGCTGCTATCGGAGGAGAACCAGAGCGCTCTTGCGCGCCCCAGATGCCACACAATGATGCACACCACGTGCGGAGAAAGCCCTGGCCAGCGGAATCAATTCAGTCAGCGCTGACGCGGTCCTCTCCTAGGGACAACGCAGGAGCGCGTTAACGTTCTACTCGTCTCCCATCACTTTGTCCCTGTCCACATTTGCCTCTCACTGTTCCATAGACCAAGATGCCACCCAAATCGTGAGCCTCTTTTCTGTGGGGAGTGATTTTGTGCTGATCATTGTAACAGTGATTGGGAGAAATGTGAGCGGCAGTAGGTGTTGGTAAATAAAGATGCTGACTGTATGCTGAAGACGAAAAGAAGATTGACGACAAGGACGATGAGAAGATAGTCGGTATGTACTCCCGACTCTTTCTTGTCAACTTGACCCTAATCTGTTGGCCAGCACTCGATGAGGGCGACATACAAATCTTGAAAACCTATGTGTGACGAGTTCATTACCACGATATGGTTGAGGCTGACGCGTTCTCACAAAGGGTCAAGGTCCATATGGGCTTACGCTGAAGAAGATTGAGACCGACATCAAGGAGATACAGAAGAGGGTGAATGAGAAAATGGGTAGGTCGTCCTTGCCTGCCCTGAGCCGCATGTCAATAATCCTCGCAGGCGTGAAAGAATCTGATACTGGGCTTGCTCCTCCAAACCTCTGGGATATCGCCGCGGACAGACAGCGCATGGGCGAGGAACATCCTTTGCAGGTCGCGCGGTGTACCAAGATCATTCGTGCCGATCCCGAGGTCGTCGAGGCTGCCAATGCTGAAGCTATCGGGCCGGGAGACCGTATACGTGGGGCAGACGAGGTGGACAAGTATGTCATCAACATCAAGCAAATTGCGAAGTTTGTGGTTGGATTGGGAGAACGTGTGGCACCCACGGACATCGAGGAGGGTATGCGTGTTGGGTATGTGCCGCATTCTTCGAATGTTGGGTGGTGGTCTCATTGGTATTGTGCAGCGTGGACCGGAACAAGTATCAGATCATGATCCCATTACCGCCAAAAATTGACCCATCCGTCACCATGATGCAAGTGGAGGAGAAGCCGGACGTAACCTATTCCGATGTTGGAGGATGCAAGGAACAGATCGAGAAGTTGCGCGAAGTCGTTGAGACTCCGCTGTTGAATGTGCGTTGCCGAGTCTGCCTTCTGTAAGAACGCTGCTGATTTCAATTTCAGCCAGAGAAGTTCGTAAATCTCGGCATAGACCCGCCAAAAGGTGTTTTGCTTTTCGGCCCACCCGGAACTGGCAAGACCCTTTGTGCACGTGCTGTTGCCAACCGCACCGATGCTACATTCATCCGTGTTATCGGCTCAGAGCTCGTCCAGAAATACGTTGGTGAAGGTGCGCGTATGGTCCGTGAGTTGTTCGAGATGGCTCGTGGAAAGAAAGCGTGCATCATTTTCTTCGATGAGGTCGACGCAATCGGTGGCGCGCGGTTCGATGACGGTGCTGGAGGTGACAATGAGGTCCAGCGCACGATGCTTGAGCTCATTAACCAATTGGACGGGTTCGATCCACGTGGTAACATCAAGGTTCTGATGGCTACCAATCGGTTAGTAACTGTACCTCTGAGTCCAAACGGCTATTCCGTATCTCACACTGTGCACACAGACCTGACACGCTTGACCCTGCCCTTCTTCGACCTGGACGATTAGACCGTCGTGTCGAGTTCGGGTTGCCGGACAATGAAGGGCGTGCTCATATTCTGAAGATCCACGCAAGAAGGTGCGTGGCGTTTGCATGATTATTCTTCATGTTTGATACTGCTTCGCCTCGGTGTATTTCTGGGATATCATGCTGATGATTTCGTTCTTAGTATGAGCGTGGAACGAGATATTCGATTCGACCTCATTGCACGTCTATGTCCGAACACGACTGGGGCTGAGTTGCGCTCTGTCGCCACAGAGGTCCGTTTCATGCTGTTCTGTTTTGCCCAATGTGCTTATGCTGATTCGTTCAACCAGGCTGGTATGTTTGCTATTCGTGCGAGGCGAAAAGTGGCCACCGAGCGAGATTTCCTGGATGCCGTGGAAAAGGTGGTTCGACAAGGCACGAAGTTCTCTAGCACGTGAGTACCCTAGAACCTTCGAAAGTCTGCCAATCGATGCTGAGACGATGTTTTAGACCACTATATCAAGTTTACAACTAGCTACTCTTCCTGCATTTCTGTATACATAGGCCGCGGACAATCGCATCTGTGGACAAAACTTCTTGCAACAGGAAATATTGCGTGCCATCCTGCACGCAAAATCCGTCTCACCCTTCTCAAGAAACGAAGTGAGGGGCACGAGCCTGTTTAGGATATTTCGGCCGAGAAGTGGTGTTTGGTGGCTTCTCAAGTGAGTTTCGGCACGGATATTCGACTTTGCGGCCGAGTGGACAGCAGCTACTGGAAGCAAGATGCCAGAAGAGGCTTGTATTTCGAGCAAGATCCGTTTCTCTTGCTTGCTCGTCCATGTTCGACTGTACCGTGTGTACGGGCCGATCGGGCATCCGCAACCGGGGAAGTTTCTTGCGACTTCCGAACAGGCAACGCAGTACCTGAACCCGAGGGCGGCCGAGTTGCTCCCAAGGTGATTTGCTTCTTAAACTAGACAGGGTCCAGATGGCTTCTTCGAAGGATGTAACAGCGGAGACCAGGGAGGAGACGCACAGCGAATCAAGGAAGTACGGTGTTTGCGTGTGGCGCTGATGTTCTCGAATTGCCCCTCCTCCGCGGTTTAGCGGGGAACATCGCTGGTTGTAATTTCTGGATTGTCCCTTCCGTGTGCGAAATGGAATGCTACGCGTAGACCCGATTTTCCATGTATAAACCGAAGGATCGGAGCGTCCGCATGGACACCCGTAAACCAAACCTGTCACATACCGCTGCGGTGGAGCGATAATTTGCCTGTTCCCGAAAAGGTGGCCTAATCGCATAATTGCCCCGACACAGCGTGGAAACAGAACATAGGGCTGTGGCATTGGATTTCCCCCCCATGCGAGAGAAGCTGTGGTCCCCCATCTCTGACGGAAGATAACACTAGTGCATGTGTTTTTTTTACCCTCTCTCTGTTTACATTCTTCCTGGGATCCCCCCCTCCTCTACCCGACTCCGCCGGTGAATGCATCTGGTAACATATCTTGGATGCCCTCGGTCGGAGCGCTATCCTAATTTGAAGCTTTCAGCCCGGATATCTGGTGAATTACTATTAGTGGGGCCCAGAGCGCTGGCACTGTTTGAGTTCTGGTTGGCAACGACGACTACGGTACAACTGATAGCGGCATGCCCCGGACACGCTACCAAGTCGATCTCTGAACAAGCTCATAAGGAGCGCGAGATCTACATCTCCCTGTCCTTCGACGCAAATCCCTTTGGGAAGGCAATCATCGCCCATGGCACAAGGCAGATCATGCTGATCCAGCGCGACGATCTTGGATTAAGACCGTTGATGGGATAACCGTCCAGAGGCAAATGACGGTTGGTGTTCTGCGGTCAATCCTTCTCTCCTTCGCGACTTCTTTTAGCTCTTCAGCACCCTGGACGCCTAATGTCACATAACGCGCGATTGGCCATTCGATTTCACCCCCCGATGATTTCACGTCTGGGCGTAGCCCATCCAGTTCTATGGGCACGGTGACGTGCCCTATTTCCCCCTCCAGTCTTGCATCGTGACAGGCCCACATCGACCTTCTGGCAGCGTCTAAATGTCAAACCTCACTTCGGATTTCATCTGTAGGATGCCGGCGATACGTACTGAATGCGGTTCCCGTATCCCATTCCTGCTCGTATGACTTACCTCCCCCGACGGCACGGACATCTTCTAGCCCTTCGACGACCACAAGACTCGGGCCCCGGCCCTCTTGATCACTTAGGGTTATGCTTCCCGAAAGAGATCGTTCGTTGGTCTTTGTGTATAAAGAGAGCGCGTTCCATGTCCTTGGTTGTCACCATTGCCCCACCCCTGACCTTCACGGAGTGCTTAACCCGTTTGTCTTTCTCACCAAGCTACCATGGCCCCTCCTGCTCAGCGTGTACGTATTCTGCGTCATGTATGCACCCAACATCTCACCTCGCTTTAGGCTCCAATCCGAGTTTTGCCCATTGTTATGCCTTCTGGTCGCCGACAGTACATGGTCTTCACGCGAACGCTGACCTCCCCGGTGCTGCAAATCGACTATGGTCTTGTACCGGCATCCATCGAGCTACGCCCTCCCCGCGTACCCGAACATCACAATGAGAGACTCGAGTGTCTTTCACCCGAAGTGCTGGAGGATATTCCCGAACGTCACTTTTTCTTCTTCGAACACCGTACGCCGGTAGATAATGGACCTCCCATTTTGGATCAGCTTATCGAGCTCGGGGTTCTGGCTCCAACCACCCGCATGTGCGTCAAAGGCCCTCTTGCCGGCAAAGCAATCCTCGTTCGCATTCTGCTTTCATGGGATGAAGTAAGTATTCCAACATTATACCCATTCTTTTTCGTTGATCACATCGCAGATTGCACATTCCTGTTTGTCAGGGATCCCAAATGAGGTTCGCCATTGGGAAGCACCTGATATGCCCCGTTTTATGGTATGTCCAGACCTCCTCCATCCGGTTTACATCTTACGATTCTACAGCCCTGCGGGCCATGCTCCCGTGTTCGGGGACGTTCCCCGGTATACTACTGTTCACCCGCTTGCATGGTAGGCCTCCTCCTTTCTTGAACAATCGCCAGGCTAAACAGATTCACGAACTCTTTCATTCTGTGTAGAACGGTTGGTGGAACGTTCATCAGGTTTGATCGTCTACATCATACTCGAGTTCCAAGCTCTGATACGCGTGCAGCGTGACTGTGGAAAGACCCGCAAAGAGTTCTGGACATACCTCGAGAACGTGCACCGGGTCTCGGACCCTACTTCCCGCAAATGGATAGGCGAAGGCCCCGGCAAGATGGTTGCAGCGGATCTCACTCACTTCATTCGCTGGCCCATGGAGAGGAAAGAGAATGGCTGTCAAGATCTGATGCCTGGGTGGTGAGCGTCCGGTGACCGGCAAGTACCGCAAAAAGTGCCTAGGCCAGGCACATGAGATCGTGCTCGATGAGCAGCGCTTGTATCCGATTTATGTTTGAAACATCTGCCTCGCTTAACATCGTTGTAATCCGTATGTATCGTTGGTAGATTCGTTGGAATTACGTAGCAATCGAGGTTGACGTCCCATTATGATCACGAGTGATGTCCCTACTGGGCGCCCACCTTAACCTGATGTCCGCTTCCGCAGCTCGGCGGAGCTCAAAACGGCGTTTGTAGAATCGGGAGCAGTCATAACCAAATTCAACTTCTTTAACGTCATTTTGACATACAGAATGCCCTGTCGACACATGGGGCAGATTTTAGTATTAACAGACCCTGAGAGACGGCCTTCCTAGAGCTCATGCGACTTTAACTTCTTGTGAAAGCTTCCTGCTGCCTCTGGAGACAGCCAACCGGATGCGTTTCCCTTTCGGCGTTGCAATATCATCACTGGGCCACCCATTGAATAATGTACCAGTCTGATGATGTCGTTGACCAGTTGACCGCGTGAGGAAGGCGCGCTCTGCACTGACTGGGCAGCCGCCCTGCTTTTTGTGGTCTAACCGTATCTGTAAGCTCATAGAGTGCACATGACTTAGCATTGCCGGGATAATAGGTACAGCCCATGTGAAGAGCAACTAGCCGCTCTCCATGAACTAACCTGGGTCCAGTCAGAATTGAAAGGGGAACCTGTCAGCAGGTTAACAGTGAGAATGGTTCAACAGCTGAAGCCCAGAAAACTCCTGGATCGCAAAATATCTCATCTTCAACCGGGGTTTGAGAAACGAGCAACTAGTGTCGGCGGTGGTCGGGCTAAGCGAGAGTCACGGAGGAGAGGAAGCGACGAAGATCGACTTCTCAAAACTGAGGAAAAGGACTAGATTAGGGTTGATCAGATCTACGAGACATATCAAGAAGGGTATGAGAAGGGTTTGTATTCACAAGTCTTGTGTCCAGAAAACCTGCCCAAACTCCCAATGGGGCGAAATGGAGCCCTTCGATCGGTCCGGAAAATAAACCAGCCTTGGTCCTTTGCCAGCACAGAATTTCCTTCCGGGCGGTTCGGTCGTTGAAATACTTTCCGTGCGCTTCTTTCAAGGGGGAGGCCTGGAAGGGCGGTAATGGAGGACAGCATGCATGCGGATTCTGAGGGAAATGCCCTTAAACACCGCAGAGAATGGAAGAACGACAGACCGGCATGTGGCTGTTGCAACACTTTGTGGCGCCAACAAAAAGCAAGGCCGAATGACAATATCACGGCACTACCAAAGAACTGAATTAGCTAATGAATTGATAGTATCGGCCTATTTTAAGTGGACACACCTCGCGGCAGTGCGAGAAGAGAGCTCAAATCGGGCCGGGCCAGCTAAAGCATAATAGCTGCTTCTGGTTGGCTGCTAGGGCCATCAACCCTAGCTGCAAGCTCCTTAGTCAGCAAATAAGGGCGGAAGTCTCGGCAGTTGGCAAGCGGGGAAAGGGTCTTTACCTCGATATGTCACAGACCGTCCTCAGTGGCCAAGCGTGATGATTGTAACCTCAATTGAGGGTAATGGGACGGAACTTCTGTGCCTGACAGTGCCAACTTTAATTTCGGTAGCCCCGCAAGATAACCTAATACGTGAGTGAGTGTCTTTATCTTGTGTGAATGGACGACGCCGGGACTGACTCTTGGATTTGAGGCCACTTGCTCATGCCCCCACCCTCCAGAACAGAATTCCGGAAAGAGCGCTTCAGTTTGTTACCAGACCGTGTGATTTCAAGAGCGTTACATGGAAGACTAGGTCCGATCATGCTGTTCATTTGTTGCTTCACGGAAGGGATCAGCACCACATAGCATGTGGTTCACCAATGAATTTGATAAATTCTTGCTTTGTCTTCAACTGGGCTGACCCAGGCCGTGAGAGTCTTCTCTTGGTCGAAACGGCAATTCCAGAGCGGGTACTTGCATTTTTTTCACTCGTGCCACTGCCATTTAGACCACCCTTGAGAAGGTTGTTCGTCATCCTCTGACAACGGGAAGAATGATGAACGAACGGCATTAGATACATCTCCTCGGACATGCCTCCGCCTCGAGACGGGAGCTACAGCGCAGCGAAGAAGCGCGTGGTGCGGAAGCGATGCTGGCAGTTCCCATGCAGCATGGATGTCATCGGCCGGACCCGGTTCCACTAGTAGAACCTCCACCAGACCACCGTTACGTGGCAGCATGAAACCAAGAAAGGCCAGGTAACACATGACCGAGCGGTTCGAAAGGCTGGACGAGTTCTCCCGCCTTCAGGGAGAGGGACCGATTTTCGAGATAAGACGTGGAGATGCATGTGAACTTGCTAGTAGGGCGGAACGGCTTTGAAGCAGGAGCGGAGATTTCCCGGAACCCCCGGCAGGGGGACACATTGACTAAAAAGCACAATGCGAGGCGCAGTTTGCCTTCGAGTGGAGCGGAAAACAACCGGGGTAGATCCTGCTCTTAAAAAAGTTCTACCTATGCCTGCTGGCTGGAGAGATATTTCTGTTGTGGGAAGTACAGGCTATTTCACTGCGGCAGATATAACATGCATGATAAAGTGCACGGCATCAGAGAAGATCGCAGCCGAACTAGGGGACAGATTGTGGCCTGGACCAGAAATCAGCATTTCACATACGGTCTGGAAAGAGACGGCCTCAAGCCAGACAAGTAGCATCGATCCCAACGAAAGAACGTACGATTTCAGCCTCCCCTTCGTTGAGAGCGAACACTTCTCTCGGCAGGCGCTTAAATTAACCTCGTGCTGAATCTATAGGATGAGCATGTATCAGGACGCTTGTATTGTCAAATGACCTACTGAATTCCAAAGAATCGGATGTCACCTTCGCCACGGAGTTAATGATACCTGAATCCCTCTAGAATCAGCATGAGCAAAGAATAAGGCGATTGCTAACACTCGCGGTGTTAAAGAACCGATAACGTGGTCCAAAAAGGCAGAGTTGGTGATATCTTACTCGATCGCTTTAAGCGACGTCGGCATTGAGTACTTCAGTCATATCCAAGATTGAGAGTCCGACCGTGCCTTATGGGGAAAGAAAGGCACGAGATTGCTTAGTTATCGACATTTCAGCAGTGCTGAGCAGGAGAAAAACAACGCGGACACGTGGCAACCCCGATTGCGGAGGTAATTCTCCACGCGCGAAAAGTTACATAAGACCTCGAAGAGGTTCCGCTGACAAATCATCTTACAAAGCAAACAGAGCACATAAAGTTCAGCGACCAAGACATTTACCAAGTCAACTGCACTGACCGAGATCAATACCATGGACTACTTTCAAATTCCTTGTCCCGGTTTCCGCAGGTATACTACGTCTTCATTAGATATGCCATGTTCAATACCGAGCCTCTCCTGAACTGCGACCTGTGCCGGATGCCAATTCCGTTTCAGGTTGCCCCGGCCAAAATAGGCGGAGGAATCTCTCAAACGAACTGACGAGTCTTCAAGGCACTCACATGTGCACAGATACATCCTGTAAATCCAAGATCCTCGGTTAGGAGCCGCAGAACAGTCGACTGGATATCCCTACGCCCGTGAATGCCATGACGCGGGTTCCCGTTGAGATCAAGGCACAGTCTTAGTGGCGGTTTTGTTGGGCGTCCAAATTAGTGTTCGCAGAATTGGCTTTGAGGGAGTACTTCGGGGACGGTTGAACCCCTGGAGGAGGGTGCATGACTAGGTTCCACCAAAATGAGATGCACTTGAGTCCCCGAGTTGATAGGATGCATCAGTGCGAATACTGAACTTTTACATCATCTTTCCGGGATTTGAACGGGGTTTCAATACATCATAGCGAAAAATCGCCGTTATGGGGGTTCCGAGCCGAGCAACAAGAGCTGTTCCGAGTGTATCGATGATCGTCAATCAACAAGCCTGCCGGTGAAGGAAAAGTCGAACAGGGGAAAGCAGAGTGCCAGTGATCTTTCTCTTGGTAGTAAAGGAGAATCTATCCTTTTTTTTTCTGAATGAAATATGAAAGCACTCAAGATCTTCGCCGAGAACAGACGCATCTGACTCAATCGCCCTGACACGCGAAAGAGTCGCAAACGGACCCGAGCTGCCGAAGTCACTAATCCAGCGGATCGAAACGGCAAGATTGCGTCTGGAAGCTTTTCGAGACGGCCGCAAGGGATGCCCAGTCAGGCATAGAGGTGATCCGCAGCGCATCACTGCTGAGTCGCAGGCATAGTTGACACAGAGCATTGGTGATCGTCCAGCGATCCAAACCACAGCAAGTAGAAATGAAGAGGCCGAACGGGAAAGAGTAGCGCCAGGGAGAATATCGAGTTCCATAAGGACCGCCTCTCAGAGCGCTAAACGGAGCGTGTTGAAACAGGGTTGGTAAGCGCCGGGTTCTTGATGCGCCCGCGTCTAGTTCAAGCGCCCAAAAGGACAGAGAAGCGGCGAAGGATTGGGCGCGTTTATTGGGCGCCCAAAGTTGAATTATAAGAGCACGGGCCACATTGAAGAACGGAGATGGTAAGTCCGTGCAATATCCCCGGAGTTGCTTGTACACAGACATCACTTGGACGTCAAGGTCAGATAACTCGAAGACGTCCCGCTCACATAATGGTGCGACCCAGTGACGAAAATGGAAGACGGCGGGATCAAATCGGAGGGTCGGCCCTAATCCCGAGGGGGCAAGTGCCCCACACCTATCACGCACGACAACGACTCCAATCCAGTACGGCGCTCGTCATCAACGGTCTACAGACAACCAGCTCAACGAGGAGGACGATGCCGGCAACACTACCACCGCCAACACCGACGCCCATACCTGAACCTTCCACCGACTACTTCTCAGAACCCTCAGGAGTACCGCCGCACGCGGACACAGCCAGCCTCCATGGCACGTCCCAAGTAAAGCGATGCTATTACTGTCGTTCGCCCCTCTCTTCTGACAACAATATGACTTTCCACGTTGAAATCTTCGAGGGAGATGGTATCGGTGGTGGTATCGCGCGGCAGGAACAGATCTGCGCCCGTTGCGTGATAAGAGGCGGAATTCTGGGCTCCTTTGGCGAGGATGCAGACGAGGCGGTGCACGAGTTTGATGAGGCCACCGATGGCCAGATGCCGGTCGAGGCAGAGGAAAGGGTGCGGTGTACGGTCCGACCAGAGGACGTAGAGCAAGCTGCCGTGGTTGCAAGTACCGATGAAGACTCGAATGTTCATATGGATGATCGACCTATTCATCAGGAGCAGCCGCTTTTCACACCTCCGCATTCACCGCACCCCGACGACGACAATATTAATCCCGATGAGCGGTATCGACTACTCTTCAATCGTGGGCTGCAGGAGTCCTTCACGCAAACTTCTGGACCCAGCAGCCCCGTCGATAAAAACGGATTCCAGCCAGCGCGGCCATCAACAAGCCCGCCTTCCAACCTCGCCGTCTTTCAGGCGGCTCCGAGCTTTGCAAGGCACACTCCGCCCCGCACCCCATCCCCTGCGGATGCGAGCAGTATTCTGTTTGGGCCACATGTCGTTCAGACGATAATGGAGGAGCAAGGCCCGAGTTCCGAAGTGGCGCAGCAGCGGCATGTGACATTGCCCGACCTGTATTGTGATATCACGCACCTCAAGCGCCGAACAGACGGACGAGGATGTCTGTACCCCGGAAGCGTGTTCAGTGGTACACAAAGGAGCGGGAGGAATAGCTATGATGTGAAGGTTACTATTGTGGTGCGTGCATATGTGGTCGTACACTCTCGGATAGCTAAAACCGCGTTTAGGACGTTTCCTTCGCGGAGGCAACACTCACTGGATATCTCCTTATCCATAATCTTACTCCATCACATCCCGAATTGACCACACTTTTCACCGCTGACATCATCGGTGGCCCCTATCATGGTTTCCACACGGGAGAGTGGGGCGCGACTGAGGAAGACGACTTTACGCACTGGAGCAGATTCCGCAGTTTCTCCGGATTGAAAAAGGAGATGCAAGGTCCGAAAGGGACAATTGATAGCAGAGAGAGGAACTGTGTCTACATGCGCTGGAAAGAGCGCTTCTTGGTGCCCGATCATCGCGTGAGGGACATTAATGGTGCAAGCTTCGCCGGTGAGTTGATCCTCGGTGTTCGGCCATAATGGGCCGCACACGTCATTTGTTTGATTGGTATCTGATTGGACTGCCGAGTCTAGGTTTCTACTATGTCTGTGTCGATCTTGACCCCGCATGTTCCGCCGACAATGGCAGCGGCCTCACCTTTGCGTCGGCCTCCCAGCATCCGCTAACCCAGTCTCACCTTCCCTCTGCTACACGAGCAAACGCAAGCGTCACGCCTTCCGGTGGTCGGTCTCGGGCCGCAACCTTGATGGGGGATATCAAGTCGTTCGATTGGACCACACACGAGAGGGAGAAGGTGGAAGCGATGGAACGAGCAAGAGGAAAAGGGTACGGCACGGCCATGATGGAAGGGCTGTACTACCATCAGAACTCCGAACCGTGAGTTTCTCATCTTCGTAAACAGTTCACATGCTAACAATTTTGTCTAGTTACCAACATCTCTCCCTGCGGCACATGCCGGAACGTACGAGCGCGACTTTCGAGTTCCGCTAGCGATGCATCACCAACGTAACTTACATAATCGGTATTTTTGTTGCCAGGAACCTTCACCTTTCCCGCCCAGCTCGTTTCGGCGTTCTCATGTTTCTCCTTGATCTTCTCTTTGTCTCTTCCGGTTGTTGTACTTACCTAAGCACTTTACGCGATCGTCTTGGCAATACACCTAAATAAAGAATGTACTATCATGTGAAGTATCATACTCATTTCCCTTGTCTCCGTGCATCCCAAAACTGATGGTGCTTCCAAAGTTCCCGTGATAAAGTTTTCTCCCGCCCGAGGCAAGTCCATCCTTAAATTTTCCTTCGTGCTCACTCAATGGCTGTTTCAACAAAGCTGACCCTTGGACATCCCCTCTGATTGGGAAGACTCGCGATACTTTCCTAAGCATCCACCTGTGTCGGATCAGACCTCAATCACAAGGAACTATACGGGGTTGCAAGAGCCAAGTGTCGGTAGGCACACTCAAGGGTGGACACTGATCCAGTGTAACTAAAGAAGCAGCTAGCGGATGAATACAGCGAGGATTCCGCGAGTGAATGGACACAGTGCTGCACCTCTCATCTTTTCGAATTCTTGCCGGTCACAAAACCAGTAGTATAACAAGCAGACGTTTTTGACGCTCTTGGTTCGGCGTGGGGTATGGATGAAAGGCATCGGGCACGTTTTATGTAAGCACCCAATATCCGACCGAATGTGCGAACCAAAAAAAAGTATCACGGAGATAGAGCTACGACAAGTGTAAGGTGGATTTTCATGAAACCATGACCACACTTGTAAGTTCAAAAACGAAATATGCACAAACTTGAAGGGAGATTGATGTGATGCCTTCGAGAAGGGATAGCAAATAAAATTAGACTACATATGTACCAACTCATGCATGCGTCAGGTCAGCCCCTCTCAGCCGCCACGCCGATTTAAAGGATTAGGCGATGCAGGCGGCCAGCGTCTGTCCAGTGTACATCCTTCAAAACATGGTTGGTAGGCTATCCTCGCTCGTACCTCTTGTAATGCAAATATATGCTGTTGACCACAAAGAGAGCATGATGCCGGCAGTATCAACCCCCTTCCATGGAGTAAGCAGGTTTTTTGTACCGTCGTTGGAGCTCCCAACAGTAGGGGGGAGTGGATCTTAGAAAAAAAAAAAAGATTAATCCTCTGCCATGACTCGCTGTGAGACGATCATGCTTTAACCAGGTAATCTGCGGAGAGGCCCAGGCAATATACTGATTGCGGTTTGTCGTATCAATCTAGAGCCTGCAGAGTGTGAGAAAGAAAAAATACTTAGAAGGGAGAATAACGCACAGAAAGTCCGGTCATATTTAACTAAGAATGTATGTAACATCCGGGATCCGGGAGTGTGCGGGAAGCCCTTGACGCGTCCGTCAACCGAACAGCATTGCAATTGACTTCCCCTCTTTCCGTCCCTTTTTTCTTCCAAACACTCTCCTGTGCCTTCTATAAGCCTTCCAGCACCCCGGGCCTATTTTATTTGGGGAGAAAGTCTCATCCGGCATACCGAAGGTTTGAAATAGGCGTCACGACTCATCTAGGCCATTTTCAAGTTTTCCATCCCGTCACCGACAAGTGATCCCAATCTGATGGACAGGTCAGCTCCGTCAACCGCACCGCGCGTGGTTGTCCACCAGATACCAGAAGGACTCACAGAAGAAATACTTACTAAGGATCTCGTCAGTGCGGCGCATATAAAGACCTCCAAAATGATATCTGGTCGGCCCAACAGTACTTCCGAAGATGCGGCCAAACTTGAAACATCACGTCTTCCGAAGCCAGTCCCAGTGCTCCCCCTTCCCCCTCTCCCCTTCCGTCTGATACCAGATGGATCGGCTGGTGTCAACGATCATGATTTGGAGGCTGACGAAATGGTTGGCCCCCCACCGAACAACGAACTTCTTAATCTCTATCGACAAGCCAGATCGCCTCAGGAAGGCCTTGCAAACGTTGCCAAGTATGTGGGGGAGTTCATGGCTCTCCTGCGATTAGATATGGAAATATCCGGATTCTTCGTTGCACCTGTCCCAGGAAACATTGGCCAGGCTGTCAATTGCAACGATCACTGGTTTTTGGGTGCCCCACTCAAAGCTCGTCCCGGTTTCGACCATCCCGTCGGGGGTTCATGGCAGATCCCGGACCCTCCAGTCATTGCCGCAGCTCCTATGGATGTCGACGATGAGGACTGTTTCGAGGCATACACACCAGATGGCCTTCCTCAAACAGTCGGAGGGAACGAGGCGGATGGGAAGACCAAGACGTCAGCCAGTGCCACGCCGCTCATTGAGGAAGAGGATGAAGATCTCGTCATTCATTACGATGACGCACCTGTCACAAGGGCACTGGGCCGTGCCTTCAAAGACAGTGAAGTAGTTCAAGCCAGGGAAGACATCCGCCGAATCCAAGCGCATCCGGACAGCATCGCTCGCGAGCTTGTTAAGCTGGACTGGCATGCACGTAAACGCACTTGCCATCTTCACATCATCGCTTTCATGTGTAAGCAAGGGGTTTTTCCCCTGGAGCAAAAAAATGACTTTCGCATCAGATCCTTATTTAGGAAATGCCAATTTCCGCGAAATACCTGCAGGTCTTCGGGAAAAGCGACTTCGGATTTATAACTGGCCTTCCACCTGCGCGATTGGACCACATGCCAATATTGCAAAATACACCGCTGATCACATTCGTGACATGCTTGCAGTGATTTGGCGTGGCAAATTGGAGGTCGGATCGTGGACCCATGGAGAAAAGAAGCGGGTGATACAAGATCCAACTGCGGTATATGATGTTCCCCTTGTTGTCGATTCTCTGGACAATGAAATCCGCTTTGGAAGAAATCTGGAGCCAGATCAGATCATCGATGCATCGGACGCGATAGACACTCCTAGTCCCTCCAGAGAAGGATCAGTCTCGATTCGCCGCACCCTCGGAAAAAAAAAGTTGGGCCGACCGCCAAAACTAGTTGTCAAGATCACGCCTACCCCAACCCCTTCCCTCGGCCCTGAGACGAGCCATGCCTCTACCTCAGTCTCCGCCGAAACTCCACAGCCCAAACGTCGTGGTCGGCCACCAAAGAATCCCAAGCCTAAACTACCCGAGGTCATCCCGGTGCCACAAACACCGCCCGCAGCACCTACACCTCTCTCGCCGAAAAACCCCACGCCTGTAGTCTCGAAGCCCGCGACTCCGCCCTCTCCTCAGCCTATCCAGCTCGCAGAAGACGTCGATTTCCACCGTTATGTCGAAGACCCACGACGGGACAACAAACGGTTCTTCACGGACGCGCAGGTTATCGAGACCCAGCAAGTTATCCTCGATCGTGGGAAAGACCTGGAGCATGCGAGAGACTGGATTGAGCAATTTGACTGGAACACGAGACGCAAGCTATGCCGATTACACCTGAATGCCTTCCTCTGTAAGCTGTCCCTTCTCTCTGAAACCATACTCATAACTTGCTAGTTGAACAACTTGGGAACACAGAGTTTCACGAGATCCTCGAACGGCTGCACAGGAAAAGGTTGCGGCTTGTCGGCTGGCCACATATCTGCGAGCTCCCGGGAGGCCAACATGTCGGGAACTGGAACAAGCTGCAAATAGAAGCTCTCTTCACGGCGATCTGGAGCGAGACGCTCCGTTTCGCCAAATGGGATCCCCGTGAGTCGCTTTCCACATCTTGCATCATCATGTAGCTGACTTGAGCCAGTCGAGCAAGCGAAAGACTATCCCTACTTGATCGAAGACACCCTCGGGGGAAAACACAGTCCCAAACCAGAACAAGTCGACATTGAGAGGGATCATGATCCTCTGAGCCTGACATACGGGCTGCCTATGGACTTGCGCAAGCTGTATTTGGCGCATTTGGCCCGGGACCAGGCGCGGGGGAAGGGGAAGGAGCGTGCGGATGGGTTTGGGTTGGGGGAGCTTGAGGGGGAGGAGGAGGGGGAGAGGGAGAGAGAGGAAACGCCTTCTAGCGAAGGGAGGAGGTATGGGCTGAGGAAGAGGAGGGAGTCGGCTACTCATGGCGAGGAGAGGCGGAGGAAGAGGCAGCTTGAGGAGAGGGAGAGTCCGGAGAGCAAGCGCGCTAAGCTGGCGGACTGGATGGCTCCGTATTTGGCTAGAGTGGAACGAGAAGACTAGAAAGTTGGGTGGAGATGCGATCCATGCGCTGTTTAAGTTATTGATGAATCAAAGAAACAATGCTCGACAAGGAAGTTCGTGCGTAAGCAGCTGAAACAAAAGGGGTCTTTGTCCATCCTTTATCCACTTTATACCCTTCGCAGCCTGCGCCAGGGAGGCGTTCTGCCACACGTCTGGGCCAAGGCATGCAGAATATGAGCTGGATTACAAGATGTCCGACTAATGATACAATACACGTCTATGCCTCAGCCGCCTCCAGTGCCGGTGTTGCGGTCGCAGTCCCCGCTGCCGGCTTTTTCTGGCGCGGTCTCGCCCACCGAAGCCCGATTGTCCTTCCCCCAATCTCCAGCCCCTTCGCCAGTGCCTTCGCGTTCTCCTCCGCCGCTGCCCGGGTGCGGAAATTGATAAACGCGCAGTTTGACTTCTCCACATAGACGACCCCTCTCAGGTCTTCTTCTTTCAGTTTCGGGACGGCCTGCCGAAGAGCAAAGGTGATCGCTTCCTGCGAAGTTTGGGGGAGGGCGGCGAGCATGAACGCGGTTATGGACTGGTCTTCGGGCGGTGCGAGCCCGGCGTCGGCAGCGTGCTGGATGAGGATCTTGTGTGCTACGGGGTCGTTTGTCCCGTGGTACCTATCCTGGAGCTTTTGGTTCGAGAGTTCTGTTTTCTGGGGTATCTCGTGCCTATGAAATGTATTAGTCAGCCGCTCGTCGATGACAGACATGGGGGACGCACCGATATGGACAGTCCGCACCGCGGTTACACTGGCCTTTCACGAAGAAGGAGCAGATGTTCGGTGCGTTTCGCTTGTAGTACGGTGTCTGTCTTGCGAGCTTCTTGAGCATCTCCTTCCCTGCAGTGGAAGCGCTTCCCGTCCCGCTAAGCATGCCGTTGCTGTCCATCTGCATCCTGTGAGCACGCTCCCACTCACCCCGAAAGAAACGCACCTTAGCCTCCATATTCTGCGCATAATACTCCCGGTTTATCTCGCTCTGGGGCGCGTCCGCCCTGACCCCAAGAGCAGTGTCCCTAACCTGGGCAGGGAGGCCATACTCCAAGTCGAGCAAACAGCACTGGCAGACGTTCTTCACCTTCGCACATGTCTGGCACACGACTGTGCTCTTGAACCTCGCTCCCTGACCAGGGTTCCAGCGGAAGACGGTGAACGGTCTGGCGCAAGAACCGCATTCTTTCCCGAACTCTTGCTTGGACATCCGGATGTAGGCGTTCTCACCCAGGCCTGGAAAGTTAGTCAGCAGCATGGACAGGGATAGGAAGAGGACATACATGTTTCACATAGGATTGGGAAATCACTCGTCTCCCATCCAGCTTTGTTTATATCTGCTTTAGGCATCCTAACAGTCCTCGAGGATGGTGGTGGTACAACACAAAGAGAGGTAAACTGCAGACCCTTGACCGTGACGTGACTTGAACGGACGTGGCTGTGCTGAGCGTTGAATTCAAGTCCGATCGGCTCCGGTGCTTCGGATGAACGTTATGCCGTGTATACCATTATCGGAGTAAATGATATTCCCTTACATCCCCTCCTCCTCCTCCTCCTTCTCCTCCTCCCTCTCCCTCTTTCTCTTGGGCATTCCCACTCCCCCCTCCTATCAACAGTAAGTCCCCCCCCTCAATCCGAAAGAACTCCCACGGATTCATCCAGATGCTACCCCTCACGCTCCGTCGAGTGCCCACACTCGCGCGCGCCCTCTCCAGCCCTGTACGACGACATGCGCATTCCGCGGCTGTCGAAAGGCTTTTGGAGAAGAAAGACGACGATGTGGTCATCACCTTCGCTAAGAGGACTGCGATGGGCAGGGTGTGTCTACCTGACTTCCACTTGCACTTCTACTTGCACTTCTCCTACCCTAGTGCTCACATGCGCGTAGTACAAGAAAGGCCAATACGCAAACGTGACGATCGACGAACTCCTCTACGCCACTTTCAAGGTACATCCCATCCCCATCCCCCCTCCGCTCCACTGACCCCCTCAGGCAACACTCGAAGCCACCGGCCTTCCCCCTTCTTCAATAGACGACATCGTCGTCGGCACCTGTCACCCTCCTTCGCCGCTGTACGTCTCGCGCGCCGCTGCCCTCGCAGCCGGCATCCCGGAGACAGTGCCGATCCAGACGGTGAACCGGCTCTGCTCGAGCGGGCTGATGGCGATCCGGACAGTGGCGAATAGCATCAAGGCTGGGGAGGCGGAGGTGGGGCTGGCCCTGGGGGCGGAGAGCATGTCGCAGAAGTGAGTGCGTGAGGGAAGGGGGGATGCGTGCTGATGCTGATTTGGGTTGCTAGTCCGAGACCGACCCCCGAGATCTCTGAGACGGTGGGAAGGAACGCCCAGGCGCATGACTGTATCGAGGTGCGCGCTCTTCACTCCAAGTCCAGCGTCCAACGTCTAGTGCAATCGGTGATTCCCAACACAGCCAATGGGATGGACGAGCGAGATGGTAGCGCAGCACTACCACATCTCGCGCGCAACCCAGGATACGTACGCGCTCCGCTCACACCAGCGCGCAGAAAAGGCACTCCAAGCAGGCATCTTCGCAGAGGAGATAATGCCCATCCTCGTCGGGGACCATTTTGCTCGTGAGGACGATATGATCCGCCTTGGCGTCACGGCAGAGTCGCTCGCCAAGCTCAGACCGGCGTTCCCTGGCTGGGGGGGCGAACATAGTACGGCCGGGAACTCGAGTGGGATCGGGGACGGAGTCGCCGTTTGCGTACTGATGAAGAGGGAAAAAGCGGTCAAGACGGGAGCGCGGATTATCGGGAAATGGGTTGGTTGCTCCGTGGCTGGTACGCCCCCCTTCCCCCCCGTACACCTGCTTGCGCTGACGCACAAGCAGGCGTCGAGCCCCGGTACATGGGCGTCGGGCCCATAGCTGCTATCCCCAAGGTGCTAGCTCTGCACGGCCTGGAGAAAGAGGACATCGACATATGGGAGATAAACGAGGCGTTCGCGAGCCAGTTCGCGTATTGTATGGACACGCTTGGGTTGGACGGGGATAGGGTGAACGTCCACGGGGGAGCGATCGCGCTTACGCACCCGTTAGGCATGAGTGGGTGCTCTACTCTTTGGGTGTGAACCGGACTGATGGGATGCGTAGCCGGGGTCAGACTGGCGGTGACGGGACTGCATGAACTGCAGAGGAGGAACGGGGACTTGTTGTGCACGAGTATGTGTGTGGGGAGCGGGATGGGCGCAGCGGCGTTGTTCGTTAACGAGGCCAAACATTAGCCGTTGCTGTCGGGGGTGTTGCTCTTGGGTCCTTGGTCGTGCACAGGTGTGAACTGGGATGGAAGGAGTGGTGCACAGTACGGTACATTAGTCTTAAAATCCTGTTCCTCTACATACCCCGCCCTTGCCCGCCCGTCCGCTTCGGCAACTACCGACCCAACCTAACCTTCCCTTTGGTGAAAGCCAAGACAACCCATCCAGCAATCAAGAAGCTCCCCCCGAGGGGAGTAAGCGGGCCAAGCACCTTCCTCCCCGTATGCCCCTTCGGCAGCCCCGTAAGCCCATAAATCGTCCCCGAGAACAGTCCGATCCCAGCAGTGAACAGATACCCAGGGACGAGGGCAGCTGCGGGGGGGAGGGTGCTGACGTATAGGAGAGCGAGGGAGTGGATGAGCTGGTAGTGGGCTGCGGTTTGCCATGCTTCGAGGGAGGCGGGGGGGAGGTGGGCGCGGAGTGTGTGAGTGCCGAATGCGCTGGTGTGCGTGAGATGGGTGGGGAGGGAGAGGAGGGGGGGACGTACCCTGCTATACAGGCTGCTGCGCCTGAGAGACCGGCGATGGCTTGCAGAGGTAGGGGAGGGAGGAAGGGCATCGTCCTCTGCAGTGGTTAGTTGTGTGAGTGCAGGTGAGTGGTTCAGGTCGTTGTGGTCGTTGTTGTGGTCGTCGAGGTGGTGGTCGATGAGCAAGAAGGATATCCGTTATTGCTTTGTATTATATACTTATGAGAAAAGAAGAGTGATGACCATATTGTATTGTTATGAAATGGATGGACTCCCTGACTTGGCATTCCTTGCCGCTCTTGAACTCTATCGTCGTCGTTGCTCCTGCTGTTGGTGTCGTCGTCCTCATCGTCGACCTCATCGTCGTCGCTGCTGGTCGTCATCTCCTCTGTTGTTGTCTCCTACTAGAATTACTAGGCACAGACTGGACTGAACACCTGATTATACTCTTCTCATCGTCGATACTCTGCAATGAAGCGCCCATTCCCATGTCCTCATCCTCGCCGTCCTCTCCTCACCCGCAACATCCACCGTACATTCACCACCACCACCACCACCACCACCACCCTCCCCTCCTCCCCCGAACCACTCCGTCTCCCCACCCTGCTCTCCCTCCCCTCCCCCCTCACCCCCTCCCACATCCTTCATTCCGCCCAGCTCACCCTCTCCGCCCTCCCACCACGCATGGCAGCCCGTATCCGTGCCCTCGAGTCTCTGCCCTATATCGTCGGTGTCAACCCCTTCATCTCACGCTTATACACGATCTATAGGGAGAGCCTGGACGCGCTCCTCCGGGAAAAAGAGGTGACGACGCTCGAGGAGAACGACGAGTTCGTAAGACGACTTCAGGGGTTGGTCGAGAGTCACGCAAACGATATCCCGATCATGGGTGCGTCTCCCTCCCTCTTCCTCTACCTCGTAAAGCGCTGACACGCATCAGCAAAGGGCTTCCAAGAGTGTAAGAGGTACATGACCCCCAGCGCTGTCAGTGCCTTCCTGGACGGCGCCATCCGCTCTCGGATCGGCACACGACTCATAGGAGAGCAACATGTTGCCATCTCACGATCTCTTTCCCACCCAACTGTGCGTCCTCCCCATGCCTCCATCCCATCCACTCAGGTCCGGTCATCCCTGACGCCTGCGTTCTAGCCCGGACAAGTCGGAGTCGTGCAGACAGACCTGAAGCCAAGGGAGATGATACAGCATTGTGCGGCGTTTGTGGCCGAACTGTGTGAGAGCACGCTGGGAGTCGTGCCACAGTTGGTCGTGGATGGTATGGTTGATGCGACGTTTTCGTGAGTGTTTCTGGGCAATATCTCATCTGGATCTCTTTACACTCCCATCTCATTCTCATTTCGTTCCCATTTCATCCCCTGCTCACTCCCATTCCACTCCCTACTCACTCCCATTCCACTCCCTACTCGCTCCCTGCTCACTCCTGCTCACTCCCATGTCATTCTCATTTCGTTCCCCGTTCACTCCCCTTTCACTCCCTACGCACTCTCCTTTCGCTCCCTAATCGCTTCCTGCTCACTCTCTTATTACCCCTTCTCACTCCCTTTTCACTGTCCATCGCTTTCCGCTCTCCTTTCACTCCCTTTTCACTCCCATTCCCTGCTCACTCTCTTCTCACTCCCTACTCACTCCCTTGGCACTCCCTTCTCACTGTCCTTTCGCTCCTTTCACTCCTAGTTCACTCCCCACTCACTCTCCTCTCACTCCGTACTCGCTCCCATTTCATTATCATTTCACTCTCCTTTCACTCCGTACTCGCTCCCTTTTCACTCCATGCTTACTCCCATTTCACTCCCTACTCACTCCCCTTTCACTCTCTTCTCACTCCCCTTTCATTCTCCTTTCACTCCCTAATCACTTCCTGCTCACTCTGTTCTCACTCCCTTTTCACTGTCCGCCGCTTTCCGCTCTTCTTTCGCTCTTTTCGCTCCCATTTCACTCTCTGCCCACTCCCTATTCACTCCCTACCTCCCTAATCACTCTTTACTCCTTCCCTAATCACTCCCTAATCACTCCTCTTTCAGTCCTTTTTTCCTCCGTAATCACTCTCTTCTCACTTGCTTCCCACTCCCTTCGCCCTGAAGCTCACCTCACGCTCACCTTCCCGCAGGTACATTCCCGTGCACCTCGAATACATCCTCACCGAGCTGCTCAAAAACGCCTACCGCGCCACAGCAGAACACCACCTGCGTCTACCCACCCCCACCCCTCCATCGATCACGCTTACCCTCTCCCGCACACCTTCTTTCCTCTCTTTCCGTATCCGGGACGGAGGCGGTGGGATCGCCCCCGCCCATTTAGCCCACGTGTTCTCGTATGCGTTCACTACTGCAGGAGTGGAGGACGGAGGGCCGTATGCGATGCAGCACGTTGGAGGCCAAGCAGCGCTGGATGCCGGTGCTCCTCCTCCTCCCTCTCCCTCTACGTCTCCCTCCCTCTCCCCAGCCCCCGCGCTAGCAGAATCGGTATTCACAGAAATATCAGCAACTTCACTCCGGTCTTCCATGGGCACGATCGCCGGCTTAGGGTATGGCCTGCCCCTCGCACGCCTCTACGCGTCTTATTTTGGCGGAGGGCTTGAGCTTGTTAGTTTGTACGGGCATGGAACGGACGTGTTTGTGAAATTGAGGAGTTTGGAAGGAGGGGCGGATGTGTTGCTTTAGCGTAACGCTCGTCCACGGCCGGTGGGGAGGAGGGGGGAGACAGTAACTGATGGAGTTGGACATCTGTATGTAGTAGATTGTATTATACATTTCGCTTTGCCGTTTCAGGCCCGGCCCAAGTATCAGGTGTTCTGTGTTGCGAGCGCTCCGGGCTAGTACCCGGGTGGCAAAAGGAACCGGAGCAGAACTCGGACTTCCTCCAAGTTCTATGCCTCATATTGCTGTACGGAGATACGGAGGTGGTGGTGATGAGGCAGTCAAGCCAATCAGGTGAACGCGTTCTGTCTTCCCTCCCACCACGAGCAAAACTACAGTACCTCACCTGGTTGTCGCTTTCCTCGCTCTTGCTCTTACGGATGATACGATGATGTGGACGACGTATTGTCTTGGGTTATTATCCCCGGCGGAGATGTCTCGGACATGTCCTGCATGCTGCTGCTTCGTGTCTCGTGTCGCCGCCTGTCTCTGTCTTGTCGAAGTCGCTACTCCGACACCCGGGACACGTCTCTCATTTATCCGCATACAGATGCCAAATTTCGGATGCCGTGTATGCGCTCTATGAGATTCTCTGCTGTGCAGGCTGGTCTGCGGCGTATATAAACTGATTTGAACGAGGGTTGTTAGAGGGCAAGCGTAGACCGCTCTCCTCCCTCTCACTCAACCCCACTCGACGCTCAACGCTCAACGCTCGACACCCAACGCTCAACACGACTCCAAGCATAGAACACCGACTTGAGAAAAGAACAACATGTATTCCTTTCCGACGTTTCTGCTCCTCCTCGCCCTTTCTGTCCTCGCTTCCCCTCTCCAACCGACAACCCAGTTGGATGGAACAAGCGTGCTAGCCTCCCTTCCCGGAGTCGAGAGCTCTGTGGATGGGGAGCGGACTGCGGTGGCCTATAGTAGCGAAGCGTTCCAGGCCGATGACGTACCGGTGTTCGAGAGCGTCCCTCTCATCCCTCCCACCGATGTTATCGCCTCTGCTTCTCATCCAGCGCTCGTTCCCGACCCCGAGGATCCCCAAGAGCAACCACAAGAAACGAACGAGAGGAAGAGGAGCGCCAAGTTCTGGTCTCGCGGTGCAGAAGCAGGCGGGGTGATGATCGGGTGGAAGATCCCTTTCACGAGGTCTAACCGGGCTAGGAAGGGTACGCTGAGCGCGCTGAGTTCCTTGATTTCGACCGCTAGTGGGAGTACGACGTCGAATGATAGGAGGTCCAGTACTCGGACGCATTCTCGGACGGAGCAGAGTTCCCGCAGGCACACGGGTTCTCATACGCACTCTACGGAACACAGGCATACGAAGGATGCTCGCACGGTCGAAGCAGTCCTTTCTACAACTACTGGCACCACGATCATCACCACCACAACTACCACCAGCCCAACTCACACACCCACGAGCAGGACTCACCGAACCGACCCCTCCACCACCCACACAACTGCGACTGGTTCGCACACCTCCCATCACCCCGGCTCACGCTCAACAAGCAGCTTCGTGCCTACTGTGTCCTCGACGGATCCTGCTCGCTCGACTGCTTCTCCTACTGCAACGCACTCTCACTCGAGTGGCTCAGTTACTCCTACCGGAAGGTCGATGCACGCCCATGGGCAGGGGACGAGCAGTGCTCCTCCTCCTGCCTTTTCAGCAGAGTATGATGAATGATAGCACCATTAAAGGTGAATTTATGTTGTACAATAACCATGTAAAGTAGACTGTAAACGTATAAGAAAAATACAAGTAAATCATAAGTACTGTACATCAGAAAGAAACTCTCGATGACCGTCCGATCCGATCCGGTTATATTCATTCAAAATCACATGCATTAGAAGATTCCCCGCATCGGCGTCTAAAGGGAGCGGACAACCCTTGCCACATCCAATATAAAGACCTCATCTACCTCATTTTCTGTTCTCCATATCTTTCCCCCCTTCCATCAACATGTTCCGTATCGCCCCCACTCTTACGCGCCTTCCCCGACTAACCCGAGCACTCTCCTCTGAAGTCTCTTTCGCCCTGAGCGAAGAACAGCATGCTATCCAAGGTCTGCCCCATCCACTTCAAGGCAACCTGATTCATGACTTCTGACATCTGATGCACAGATCTGGCACGCAAGTTCACGAGGGAGGAGATCGTGCCCCTGGCGGCGGAGTATGATCGATCTATGGTCTGCCTCTCGTCCGCTCCCTGCGTCTGCTAACTAACGCTGGTGCAGGCCTACCCTTGGCCTATAATCGAGAAAGCGCACGAAACGGGCTTGTTGAACCTCCACGTTCCTGAGAAGTACGGCGGACCCGGGCTGTCACTACTCAGCTGTGCGCTCGTTTCCGAGGGTCTGTTCCCTTCCTCGCCGGTGATCGGTGTAATAACAGCGCACAGAGATCGCCTACGGGTGCACTGGCATGCAGACGGCGATGGAAGCGATCGGACTTGCCGAAGCGCCCGTCATCGTGGCCGGCAACGAAGAGCAAATACAAAAGTACCTGGGCCGGATGACCGAAGCGCCGCTCGTTGCTGCCTACGGTGTGACAGAGCCCGATGCAGGGTCGGACGTCGCTGGCATCAGGACGACTGCGAAGAAGGTGGGGGAGAACTGGGTGCTCAACGGGACGAAGATGTGGATCACTAATGCCGGCCATGCGAATTGGTTCTTCGTGCTGGCGAAGAGTGATGCCAGTGCAAAACCGAGCCAGGGCATGACTGGGTTCATCGTTGACGCCGATACTCCGGGGATACACTTGGGGAAGAAGGAGATAAACATGGGTCAGCGTTGTTCGGACACTAGGATGGTCACGTTCGAGGAGGTGGTTGTACCCCCCCAGAATGTACTGGGGAAGGAAGGCGAGGGGTTCAAGATCGCCATGAAGGCGTTTGATATCACCCGCCCGTTGGTGAGCAGTGCTGCTGTAGGTTTGGCACAAAGAGCGCTGGAGGAAGCGGTCAAGTATGCCCAGGGTCGTAAGGTGCGTCACACCTCTCCAGACCAGCAACTTCTAACTTGACTGGGGCAGACGATGGGCAAACCGATCATCGAACATCAGGCAGTGGCGTTCATCCTTGCGGATATGGCGATCCAGACAGAGGCAGCGAGGAACCTGGTCTGGAAATCCGCTTGGACGAAGGATGCAGGGTTGCCTAACAGTGTGTTCCCTTGTCTCCTCTTAGGCTCAGCTGACGGGCTTGCTTGCTTTATTCTTCGTTCTGTGCGCCGTCGGCTCCTGCATCACATCCCTCGTCGCTCGCGCAGCCTTCTACGCATCCATCGCGAAAACGTTCGCCTCTCGGACTGCGGTAGAGAACGCCAACCAAGCCGTGCAAGTGTTCGGCGGAGCCGGGTTCAACACCGAGTACCCCGTGGAGAAGCTGTATAGGGACAGCAAGATCTTCGAGCTGTATGAGGGGACGAGTCAGATCCAGAGGCTGGTCATCTCCAGGAGCTTGGCGGGGTTGTATCCTGCCGAGTAGAGCGTGAAGGGGAGATGATTCAGGAAGGATCGAGGCGCTTGGGCACAGTGTACTCATAGAAAGACCAAAAAATGCAACCATAAGCAATGTAGATCACGCATACATAAACGTATCACATAAGATACAGGTGCGTGACAAGACGCCCGCAGATGGGGGGTGTAAGGTATCGGGAGACCAGGAAAACAACGAGAGCGTGCAGGTTACCAGCATGCACAGTTCGAGGCTTGTGGTGTCTCGTTCTTTGCTGGCGAGGTCACGTCGATCTCTGTTGTGTATCAGCATGGGCGCACATAACATCCCAGTGGAGGGATAATTAGACAACATGTTAAATGGGGGAATGAAGGCACGAAGACAACGAAGGGAAAAGCGAGACGCACTCTGGTTCCCTTCTTTCGCCTGCTCTCCCTCCTTCTCATTCCCGGGCAGGAGCATGGCGATCTTCTTGAAGAGCGTCTTGACGTTATGCCCAGCTTTTGCGGATGTCTCCATGTAGATTATATCGAGTTCGGTGGACTTCTGTTGGGCTTCTTCTTGCGTTACTTGTCTGTCCGCTCGGGATTAGTGGATGTCCACGTCGGGAAAACATCTAACGCAGGAAATACACGCACCGGTCATTCGATAGATCAGCTTTGTTCCCCACCAGAACGATAATCACATCGCCCCCCCGTTCTGACCGGACGTCATCGATCCATTTCGTAGTGGAGAGGAAGGATGCGCGGTCTGGTAGGGTCAGTATACTTCTTGAAGGGTGGGTGTGCGGAGGACGCACTGGTTATGTCGAACACGACGATTGCTACTGAGGAATCGCGGATGTAGGAGGGGATAAGTGATCGGAAACGTTCCTACATGCCATACAATGCCGATATAAGCGTGGGAGTGCAAGAATCTGAGGAAGAAGTTGCATACCTGGCCAGCAGTGTCCCATAGCTGCAACCGGACCGTCCGGTCCTCGAGGTACATCGTCTTACTCAGAAAGTCGATCCCGATAGTCGCTTGATACGTCTGGTCAAAGGTGTCGTACATGAACCGGGTTATGAGCGAGGTCTTCCCAACGCTTTGGTCGCCGAGGAGGACTATCTTTGTGCGCTTGAGTGGGAGAGCTGAGAAGCCTGTTATCGTCAGCACATGAAGGGAAAGAGTTCGTATATCAGAAGTGGTTGAAGAGGAATAGAGAGAGATGCGCACTGCCTGATGTTGGTGTAGGTGTCGCCATACTTGAAGAGGAAGGGATAAATGCAAGGTAAGAGGAACAGATGTCGAAATTGTGGAGAGTAACAGAAACTGAATCGAAAGGGAACGGCTCCCACATCGTTCATCGTTCACAGTCTGCCGAACAACCGGGAAGGCAAACACAGCCACACGGACTTCCATCCACGACGCCGGGCCGCGATACATATCACTACTCCCATCATCTCACTTGTTTGGTCTATTTCATGATTTGATTCTCCAGAATTCAGTTGATGAATTCTCATATGCCTAAGATACAGGTATCCAGATCCAGGTCATAACACAGCATTCAACCCAAAAAAGCTGCCTCCAGCCCTGTGGTCATATTCCCTTACATGATGTTGTTGTTCCGTTTAATGCTCATCTCTTCACCACACCGTCGTCCCGAACACCTCGGTGGCGATCTCGGCCACTAGCGCAAGCTTCTTCTCAACATCGGCTTCCGTAACGAGGTTGCCCTCGATGTGGCTCGCGAACCCGCACTGCGGGGAGATACCGATCCGCTCCAGCTTCGGGTCGTCCATGTACCCAGCAGCCTCATGAATCCGCGCGATGACTTCCTTCTTGTCCTCCAGCTTCGGCAACTTGGACGAGATCAGCCCAAGCACCACCTGCTTGTGCTTGGGAAGCTCCTTCAGCGGCGCGAACCCCCCGGCGCGGGGCGTGTCGTACTCGAGGTAGTAGAAGTCCGCGTTGAGCTCGTTGAACAGCTTGACGGCGATAGCGTCGTACCCTCCCTCGGAGAAGTGCACGCCGTCCTTGAAGTTTCCTCGGCAGAGATGGAGGCCGACAGAGAAATCAGGCTTCTTCGTCGCCAGGCAGTCGTTGTACAACTTGATGTAGCTATCCAGGAGCTTGTCGGGGTCGTCGCCGACAGCCTTCAGCCCCTCAAGCATGGACACGGCGCAGAAGTACGCTAGGAGCGGGTCGTCGATCTGGATGTTCCGGCATCCGGCCTCGTACAGCGCGTCGATCTCCTCCCTGTACGCCTGGGCGATGTCGGCGAAGTACTCGGCATCGTTCGCGTACACCTCGTGCGAGTAGGCGTACTCGCCGCTGTGGCGGAGATGGTACCCTAAGCACTTGTCAACCCCATGATATATACTGTGTGAGCGTGAGGGAGACATACATTCGGGCGCAGCCATAGCGATCTTGATGTTCTTGACCTCCTCCGGGGCGACATCCTTAGCGAGCGCCAGGAACCAAGGCACGTAGCAGGGCTTGGTGCGCTTGATCTTGCCGGTGCAGAGGTAAGTCTCTCCACCCTTGAAACCGAGCGCCTTAAACGCCGCAACGTCCGGCACGTCTATATTCCGGAATCAATACAATTCTCCGGGCCCTGAAACATACGCACAGTCCATGAAGATATCGGGATTGGGATCCTTGAAGAGGGTGAACCCCTCGAGGTTGTCGAAGAACCCATCGTAGAACATGTGCCTGCGGAACTCGCCATCGGTGATAGCCTTGAACCCAAGCTTCTGCTGCAGCTTGACGACCCGGAGCACCTCCTCGTCCTCAAGCTTGGTGAGCTTCTCGCGGGTGACCTCGCCCTTGTCGAACTTGGTACGGGCATCGATCAGGTGCCTGGGGCGCTTGAGCGAGCCGATGTGCTCTGCACGGAAGGGGCTGGAAGGGGTGAGCAGGATATGGGACGAGTGTCGGGGATACTTACGGAGGAGGGGCCATCGAAGCGAGTTATTTCTTTGGTGTATGATATGGGAAGAGATGGGAAAGACCGTGTTGCAGGGCCATTGTGTAGTGCTTTTATATTCGTCCTCGACCGCATTTGGGGTGTGTGTACCAGGGCCTTTCCCCGTTGGAGAGGAGTAATTACGCCGTGTGACCAAGGGACGGGTCCAAAAAAGGTTAAAATCACACACAAACTGCAAGCTGACCGGCTGCAGTAATATCCGGCCGCCACTTATCAACTGTATTAATTTACTTCGACTATTTGGGTGTGTGCGAAATCAAGCACCACCACCATTGGAATAGTTCAATCGTCGCACCGCCGAGCCTGGCGATCGGATTATTCACAACAATACCGGCCCGCATGATCGACTCTCGTTTCAACCTCCCCAAACGGTAAATGACCCACATGGCTATCCCTCAACAATACCGTACTGCGCCCCGTTCTCCCAAGGCTATAGGTCATCAATGACCGAAAGAATAGACAATCTCAATTTGAAGGTCATCAGAATATAAAGAAAGCAGCGAGGATGCCCGTGCCTTATCGTTACCAGGCCACGTTGCGACACCATGTTCTTCTTGGCACTGCTCCATTTCACCACCTAGCCCGGGATTCCAACACGGGCAGCGCTTTCCCACCTGGTCGTCTGCACGCGTCAGCCTGTCAGCTCTCTCTCGTTCAGCAAAGGATGTCTGCCTTCCTCCAGCCTCTCGCCTCTCGGTCGGTTGATAGCACCTGCTCTTGAGCGAAGCAAGAGGGAAAACCTCTGCTGACAAGGATGAACCGGCGCTCGAGCGGCACGTGCTCCGGAACCGAGCAGATCCAAGAACGCGGGGTCGGATGTCCTATGCGGGGAAGAGCATCTGCTATGATGGCGCTTGCTTGTTTCGCCTGATTCGATGTTGCGGTTGGACGCGCTCGATCTGTCCAAAGGCGCTCGCGGTGCGAACGATTGACAGACATGGACCGTGTGGAGGTGCACTTGACTAGAGACGATAGGCAAACCCATCCCGAAAGAAAGACGCTATGTTGGTCTTGGTCTTGATCGTTGTTCCGGGCGCACTAGATGGAGCTTCTTCGCAACCGCGCCTCAAATGATCTCTATCGTGCCGTATTGCTTTATTTACCATAGGATTCGATCAATGATGACGGCTGGAGGAAGATTAGGAGGAAGATCAGAACGCCAACTTATGTGTCGAGCGATCCGATATTCCGAGTTATCTAAAGGATTGTTTGGACCAAATTATACTCCTAACGAATACTGGAGTCAACTCACTTTCCCGTTCACTCGTCAGTATCACCAAACAACGTCTGATTCCACGATATAAGTCGTCTTCAATCTGAGTGGTACCAGGCGCATGGCTCTTTGTCAATACCGAACCGAGGCTCGCTGGGAGCTTTTCGCGCGACATACGCCCTTTGGCAATGGGGAACGGTCGGCTCTGGAAAGCAATGGATGATGACGAGCAGTGAAGGGCGCATCCTACATAACATGCCCTGCTGAAATGACGTCCCGACCACATCTTTCTTAGCATCGAAGGCAACCTGCCGTCGTGACGTGGACATGATAGGGTTGTCTTGTAAGCCGCGACTCCGTCCACAAACGGAACAACGCTGACGCCTGGGAAGAAAGTTGCACCTTCCAGCACGTTCTGTTTCGCACAAGTCCCGTCCAAAGCAGTAGTAGCCCCGGCTTCTTTCGGCCAGCAGGCTAGCTGGCATTTCCCCAAACGGAAAATGGTCACACGCGAAACTCGAAATAGCGCAGAGGTCTGAGAAAGAGAGAGGAACTGCGGGGACAGGAGGAGGCGTTAAGTCCGCCGGAACAGGGACAATCTCTCTCGACATGGAACGTTCGCCGCTGTCGCCGACCTTTGCTCAGCATTCTTACGACATCGTCATTTGCGATGGTCGACTACTTGTGGTCGGCTCAACATTATGATTTACACATCACGAGCTCGGATGGCATTTTCCTTCAATATCACTAATGAGCATTGCTTGGCTTGGATCTCGTCCCTCAGAGCTTGTGGGTTCTGACTCAGGGTGATGCCAGCATACCGCAACATGTGAGGTTGGCCACTTCGAAATACTGCCCGGTGGAGTGTTGAAGGAAGACATCCATGGGCCTCTATAAGTCGCAATCGTTTTGTCATTCGGTGTGACGTACTGCGCTGGTGCCCTCTCTTCGATATTGTATCGGTATGGCCCCTCCTCCGTAAGGAACAGTTCGTCAATCCCCGCAACGAAGTCTCACAGGCCATCTTACAGTCCGTTCCGTGCGGAACACATCGGGTCGTTCAAGCGTCCGAAACATCTCATCGACGCTCGTAACAAGGCGGACAAGGGTCAGTTATCGCAGGCAGACTTGATCCTTATCGAGGACGCCGAGATCCAGCGCATCGTGCAATTGCAACAGAATTACGGTTATAAGGCGATCACCGACGGGGAATTCAGGCGATATGGGTTTTATGACGGGTTCTTTGACCGCCTTGATGGCATGGTCAGTGTGCAGAATGCCGATCCTGAGATATTCATGGACTGTGCGTGCCCTCATCCATTAAACTGAGCCTAATCTAAAAGCGTTCTCAGACGTCCCGGATGTGAAGGCTTTCAAGATCAAAGACTTCAAAGGCGGGCAGACTTACATTTGCACTGGCAAGATAAGGCGCACCCAGCCCTTGTATGTGCCGTCTTTCACCGCTCTTGCCAACATGGTGGCTCCAGAAGAAGTCAAGAATATCAAGCTTACAGTGGCTGCCCCCGAGTGTGAGTAGTTTCTTATCACACGGCCGTTATATCCTGATCCCGATTTCCAGGGTATCATCTCCGTCACAGCGCCAAGTATGCCTATTCTAAAGAGGTCTACAAGAATGACGCCGAGTACTTTGCCGACATCGCCAAAGCTTATCAGGAGGAGCTCGACGCCCTCTACGAAGCCGGTTGCCGGAACATCTAGTTCGACGATCCTTTGCTCGCCTTCTTCTGCCACGAGTCTATGATCCAGGGCCCGAAGGAAGCCGGGACTGATCCGGATGAGCTTTTTAATAGCTACATCGCGCTAATCAACGATTGTATCAGCAAGCGGAAACCGGACATGTCTGTTGGGGTCCATCTTTGTCGAGGCAACTTCAGGGGCATCTATTTCGCCGAAGGCAGTTACGACACGATTGCTGCAAGGTTGTTCAATGAGTTGAATGTCGACTTCTATTACCTGGAATGTGAGTTTTCGACACTCAGTCTGATCCTGCCCGCTAACGCGTAGCAGTCGACTCTCCCCGAGCCGGTGGCTTCGAACCGCTCGCCCATCTCCCAAAGCACAAGCAAGTCATCCTAGGCCTCATCTCCTCCAAAGACCCCACACTGGAGGACAAATCCATGATCATCGGGCGCATACACGACGCTGCCAAGTACATGAACGACCCGAATTTGGAGCGGATCTGTCTCTCCCCGCAGTGCGGGTTTGCGAGCCATATTGATGGGAATAACGTCACTAAGGAGGATATGGAGAACAAGCTCAGGTTAGTCTCGGAGATCGCGCAAGAAGTGTTTAGGACGACCGTTTGGTAACCTGTATCAGGTGAGAGATCTGGGGTTGGTGATATTTAGGAAATCCAATAACGCAATAAATGATTGGAGTTGAAGAACCGGTTTTGTAGATCGTTTATTCATCGTGCGCATGTCATAACAATGTCGGCATATCGATCCAGCGCTTCATCTTCCAAACTGCCTAATTCATGCCTTCCGATCATCTGACAACAATACGAAGCACAGACGTACCTTGTATAGCTCACAGAACCATCAGCGGCTATCCGTTTCTCCAGACTACTGAATTTGGGAGGTGTTCCACTAATACCATCGTATCGGTGGGCAGGACCAACATGTCGACATAAGCTTGCACCAGGGATGAGCAAGCAGACCGAGCTCCCCGAGTACAATCATGACCCCCGAGCGCACTAGCGTTCGTCCTCCGTAAGTTTACCCAACCAGCAGCTCTCCGAATACCAATCCCTCCTTAGTCCCTGCCGTGCGGAACACGTCGGTTCCCTCCTCCGCCCGCCCGCGCTCCTGCAGGCCCATCTAGCCCATCACGCCGGCACGCTCTCCTCCTCCGAACTGGACGCGCTCGTCGAGGGGAGCATTGCTGACGTTGTGCGGTTCCAACAGATGCTGGGGTTTAAGGCTCTGAGCGATGGGGAGTATGGAAGATATATGTTCTATGATGGGTTCTTTGACGGACTGGAGGGGATGGTGAGGGTCGAGCCGAGGCCAGAGCTGTTCCAGGATTGTGCGTCTTCATTGGAAGGACTTGCCGACTGGGAGCTAACGAGCACGTCCAGGGCTGCCCCATTATGCGAGATACAAAGCGGGTACGCACCCTTGGGTACCTGTGAAGACGTACCAAGCGCAGGCAAAGCTGGGCACGAGCACGCATCATTATGTCAAGTGGTTCGAGAGGGTGAAGCGGTATGTGCCGCAGAAGGACTGGAGGTTTATCAAGATGACGATGATCTCACCCGAATGTGCGTCTTCTTGTCTCCCCGGGGAGGAGAGGACAGGGAGCTGATGGGCATTCTGTTGCAGGGTACCATTTTACCATGGGCTCTAACGCGTACACGAAAGATGCCTATGCGAACGACGAGGAGTATCTCTCCGCTGTCGCGTCTGCGTACCGGGGCGAGCTGCTCGCACTCTACGCTGCTGGCTGCCGGAATGTACAGATCGATGCGCCCCTGCTCGCGGCATTCTGTTCCACACACACGCGTGAAGCGCTTCAACGTTCGGGTGTTGACCCTGACTCACAGCTGGAAACGTACGTGGACATGTACAATGAATGTTTGAAGGGCCGGGAAGAGGAGATGAGCGAGATGAGAGTGGGCATGCACCTGTGTCGCGGGAACAGCCAGGGAATGCATTTCTATGAAGGGGGTTACGAGGCAATCGCAACGAGACTGTTTGGGAAACTGGACGTTGACTGTTTCTACCTAGAATGTGTGTCTGTTTTCCCTTTTTGGGTGTTTGAAGTTGCTGAAACGAGACAGTTGACAACCCCCGTTCGGGGAACCTCGCCCCTTTGCGGCATCTTCCCGTGCCAAAGGTAGCCATCCTGGGACTCATCTCAAGTAAGACTCCCGTGCTGGAGTCGAAGGAGGAGATCAAGGCTCTCTTGGACGAAGCTGCGATTCTCCTGGGTGGGGAGGAAGGGAAGGAGAAGGGGAAGGATAGGCTGGGGTTAAGTCCCCAGTGCGGGTTTGCTAGTCGCGTGGAAGGGAACCCTGTAGAGTGGGGTGATATGGAGAACAAGGTATGTTATTGTATGTTTGTAGTTGGGGAATGCTCAAGTTCTGTACAGCTAATGTTGGTGAGTGAGATTGCGCAAGAGATGTGGGGGACGATGGTGTAAAAAGGTATATTGAAAGGGGTTGAACAGGATTAACAAGTAGCGTGATACAAGCAACATTTATGAATTCTATTGTCCTGTGTTGTGACGAATGTAAAGTTACAGTTTGAAGACATCGGAAGGCTGTGCTCTGCGCTGCGAAAAGAAGACGTTTGTGTTTGTGCCGAACCACAGCGGGATCAAAGGGAGCAAACCCTCAATTCAGTGACCGCCTCCCTCCGACAGCGCCGAGTCCCTGTCCTTGACCCCCGTCCTTGCTGTGTGTCCCTCTGCTCCTGTGCACCTTTTAACCCTTCCCCCCCTCCCTTCCCCCTTCATCTTCTCTTCAATTTACTAAGGGCAGGCCGCCCAACAATGAGCTCAGTACATCATCATTCATCTGGAGGAGGAGGAAATAATGTTGTCGGCGTACACTACAAAGTCGGCAAGAAGATTGGTGAGGGAAGCTTTGGCGTCATCTTCGAGGGTATGTGCCCGTCCCTGTATCTACCCCAAATTGTTGATGCGTATCCTGCTCCGTAGGCACGAATCTCTTGAACAATCAAACCGTCGCCATCAAATTTGTTCGTCATATCTTATCAATTGATAGTACATCACCTCATGCGTGGGGCGTGTTTGTGTAGGAACCGAGAAAGTCAGACGCACCCCAACTAAGGGATGAATACCGTTCCTACCGTATACTCGCCAGCTGTGGTGCGTCTTTGCCTTCTGTAGCTACAGTCCCATGCTCACTTATCCGTGCGATAGTCGGCATTCCCCAGGTATACTACTTCGGTCAGGAAGGTCTCCACAACATCCTCGTCATCGACTTGCTCGGTCCTAGCTTGGAGGATCTCTTCGACATGTGCGGCAGGAAGTTCAGCATCAAGACCGTGTGTATGACGGCGAAACAGATGGTGCGTTTGCCACGCGTATCCTCTTCCCCACATTCTGACGGATGCTCCCTCCTATCTGTCGGTGCGATCGATGTACAGATCTCTCGCGTGCAAACGATCCACGACAAGAACCTCATCTATCGGGATATCAAGCCCGACAACTTCCTGATCGGGCGTCCGGGAACCAAAGCCTCGAGCATCATCCACGTCGTCGACTTTGGGATGGCCAAGCAGTACCGTGACCCTAAAACGAAGCAACATATCCCTTACCGGGAGAGGAAGAGCCTGAGCGGGACGGCCAGATACATGAGCATTAATACCCATTTGGGAAGAGGTGAGTCGTCTTCCAGTCTCGTGCTAATAGTAGTAGCGTGGTAGGCCCTGGCTGCGGCTGCGCCCACAGACCCGCGCATGCAGCCACCCGGGGCCCCTATCAAGTTGGTGAACCCGAGCTGACTGTCCCTCCCTGTAGAACAATCCCGGCGGGACGATCTTGAAGCCCTCGGCCACGTGTTCATGTACTTTCTTCGAGGAGGTCTGCCATGGCAGGGTCTCAAAGCGGCGACGAACAAGCAGAAGTATGAGAAGATTGGAGAGAAGAAGCAGACCACGCCGATTAAGGAACTCTCTGAGGGTTTCCCGGGTATGTTTTATTCCCCTTTCTCTCCGTTCGCGCAGGCGGAATTTGGAATCGTGCTGACTTCCCACCAGAAGAGTTTGGCATATACCTGAACTACGTGCGCAAGCTCGGGTTCGAAGAAAACCCAGACTACGACTTCCTCCGCGAGCTGTTCACCAAGGTGTTGAAGAACCTCGGTGAGCAGGAGGATGGTGTGTACGATTGGATGCTATTGAACGGCGGAAAGGGGTGGGAGGCGAGCGCGGTGAGTGTATTGCTATGCATCTTCCGTGGTGGACAACGGCATCCTTACGTGTATGCCTATTAATAGACAAGCACCCACCCCGATGCTCGCGCTCATAGACAACAACGCGCCGCCGCGGACCCGCGCGGACATCGCACCTCCCAGCAGCAGCTTGCGCCGCCCACACCACTCACCCCTGGTGTTATACCCCCATCACCCGCGCTCGTCCGACGTGGCAGCAGACAGCGCGTTCCGAACTCCGCTGTTGCCCAAGTTGGTGTGGCTGTTCCCTCCCCAACGCGCAGGCAGAGCACCCAGCAACCGCAAGTCTCCCATCCGTACGCGGCAGCGATGCATCCATCAGAATACGGGCAGACGCGGTCCAACACTGCTGATGCGATATATGCACCTGATACTGGAGGATACCCAGGTACGCCAACGGGTCGCGGCCCGGCAGCCCTCGGCAATGCCACTGGCTCGCCTGGCGCACTGACTCCGCCCGTGCTGACCCAAAGGCAAGCGCAGGGAAGGGGCATCGGTGTCCAGAATGGGGACTACATGGAACAGCAAGAAGAAGAGGAGCGAAAGGTCGGTCTCTGGCAGATCCTGACGTGCAGATGTGGATGAATTTGGTCCGAGCACTCGGTTGCCGCATAAGTGGTCCCCGTGAGACTCGGAAGCGGGTGCGATCGTGGGGGGTTGGAGCGAAAAGGGAACGAAGGTTGCAATTGATCGACTCCTTGGTAGAAATGTACATGACACGCCACCGCCAAACGCGCCAATGCGCCGGGCAAGTACGCAAGTGATCAGAGTGCTGACAGGCTCGCCACGCCCCCACCCCCGGCCCTCGCTTTGGTCAAGAAATTCACGATTTTTTTTTTATTTTCATTCTGTTCACTCTTTGTCAAGAGAGAGATTCCCATATCTGCACTGGCACCGCACTGCATGCGAACCCCCTCAGCATCTGCATTCGCACTCTCATTATTCACAGTCTTTTCTCCTCGCAAGATTTATATACTCGACACGAACCCGTAATTATCCCCTCCTCCTTTCTCTGCCGCCTGTTCGCCGTCAGCTCTCCACCATCCGCGATCCGGTCCACTCTTCCCTTCTCAAGCTTGTAGTCCAGCCGTGCTGCGTCTCTCCTGCCTTGTTCAATGGTCCCCATGATTCCCCACCTCCCCCACCACCATTCAGTTGTACTTATTCCTCACCCCCATTTCCCCCTTGTTTACGGATCTGCGTTGTAAAACTCCTCGTCTTCTTATATTTCCCCAGTTCTTGACGATGAACGAACGGTCTTTGTCATCCTCCTGACGGAGGCTAGATACCACATCTCGGAAACATAGTCTCGCGTGAATGGTGTGTTGTGGTCATATTAATAAGCTCAAAAGACGACACATACAAGGACAGTTCCTGATGGGTCGCGAAGCTATTTTGCAAGACACTACCGTCAAAGTATTCCAGCTCGGCGAGTAAAGCCTCTGTTCGTCAGCGCCGGTCTTGACTTGGATGATGCCGGCGAATCGCCAGTCTGCTGAGCAGGGCTGGGTAATGCATTACTGGGGTCGTCCATTGCGACGAGCCTGTCGATAATTGCATCGTTCCTCCGAGCCTTGATATCTGCATCCCTCAGGGCACTCTCAAGCTCAGCAACGCGAGCCTTGAGCGCGTCGTTTTGTTCTTCCGAAGCAGCGAGCATCCGATTCGTGTAGACCATCCGTGCTGCGTGCGTTTCTGCCTGTGCCTTGAACTTCGCATCCATTGTCTCTTGGTACTCGGCCAGAACCCGTCGTAACTCGTCGCGATGCGTTTCGTGGGATTTGTCACCCCAAGCTCGGATTTCAATCAGTTCGGCAGCGACATCCTGTATGACTTTCACTAGTGCATCATTCTCAATGTTAGCCACTAGCCGTCCAGCGCCTGGTGGTTCTGGCGCCGTTGATCGTGGGGGATCAGAAGTCGTACCCGCCGAGTTCTGGGGGGGGTGAGAGCCCCCGACAACAGAAGGATTCGGGAACGTGACGGGTCCCGCTAGACTGACTGATGGAACTAGCGCGGAACCATTCATTTGGGGCGCATGAGAAGACGTTGAAGGGTCCGAGGCAGGCGGAATTTGGTGGGTTATTAGAGGTACATCGGGTTCTTGCTTAATAGCGATCGGCGCGCGCTCAGGGTGGGTTGCAATTGAGGGCTGGGTTGCAATTGAGGGCTGGGTTGCAATTGAGGGCTGGGTTGCAATTGAGGGCTGGGTTGCAATTGAGGGCTGGGTTGCAATTGAGGGCTGGGTTGCAATTGAGGGCTGGGTTGCAATTGAGGGCTGGGTTGCAATTGAGGGCTGGGTTGCAATTGAGGGCTGGGTCGCAATTGAAGGCTGGGTTGCATCTGAAGGTTGGGACACCTTTTGCCTCTTCGATGAAGAAGGACCGTCGGCTGCAGGATTGGGCACTGATAGAGAATCGGCCGTGCTGAATTGGTCGAGTTTTCGCTTCTTCCCCATATCATCCAGGGCATTGCTTATCCTTTTGCGTGCCGGCCGTGTCCGTACTGCAGTGGAGCTACTCTAAGTGAATGTCAGCTTGAACAATACTCAATTTGGATTGGATATACCGGATGGTCATAGTCTTCGTCGAAAAAGCCCATGACGAGGCGAAGGTTCACGTATGGTCTGCACTTCTGGTACGTGGTCGCCGCATATGATAAGCGCTGCCAGCTGCTGATGGCCTGCATGTCTTGTTTGTTCCGAGTCATTCGGTCAACATCTTCTGTATAAGCTTTCTTGAAGCCAGTATGTGCGATATGGTAGAGCTTCGAGTCTCTGCTTGATAGCAGCGCAGCTGCGGGATGGAACTTGTTTGTCTTCAGTTGATGAGAGAAGCAAGATCGTTTGTGGCAGCCGTTGCATGCCAACGTGTATGCGAACAGCACTTCATGGACGCCACCATCTCTGCATTTGGCGGGTTCCCTGCCCTGTTGAAAGTATCAGAAAAATTTGGCAAACCAAATCTCACACATACCCTCTTCGTTGTGAGCAAGTCATTCAGGAGGCAAGCAGCTTGATGAATATGTGGACTATCGTCTAGTTCCAGTTGTCTGTTCCATCCATTAGCTGCATGAGCACGCCGATTGATGAACTTGACTTACGCGTGCGTGTAGTCAGGTATTAACTGCTCTTCTTCTGTCAGACAGCGATTCAGAACATCAACTGCCTTATTTCGAACTGAGAGCAAGAGCGAAAAGGGCTGAACTGTGACGGGTTCCATGAAGTCACAAACGCAAGATCGTCCTTCAACGTAGCATGTAGAGCAAATGCTAACTGACTCCTTTTTCTCCTGGTCACATTCTCGGCACTCAAAATAGGACTGGAAAATCTCAGCACCACAGAAATCGCAAGATATCCGGGTCTGCCCATCTGGATCCCATGTTTGAGGCTCTCCTTTGCGTTGAGGATCCCATCCTTCAACAATTATCTCAGTGTACGCATTCACCAGTGGTTTCAGCCTGTCACGCATGGCGCACACCCTGGAGGTGACATCGCCATCGGATTCAGACAGGGCTTCTGACAGACTCTTTGTGCCACTCATGACTGCGCCATGAATGAGGTGCTTGACGGAATAGATCTCCGGACGGCAGACTCTACAGGGGGCGTAAGATTGGGTAGTTAAACTCGCGGGCAGTACTAACCTATGATAGATAGGCAATTCGCTCTCATACGCCATAACCAAGCTGGAGAGGATCATGCGACTCCAGGAGAGCTTGATGGATATCCCGCCTTCGTTGATTACCTGAAGCATGTGTTAGGGTATCTATTCTGCAATGACGATGTTACGAACCTGGTGACAGGATTTCTGCGGTACGCAAATGAGATCCCCCCGTTCTTGACGATGCATGTATACTTTGAACGGTGCAACTTTTAATTCCAGTTCGGAGGCGACGTGGGTCTCAAGGTCAACCTCTTGGCCAAGGGATCGAAAGTACTGGCTGACGCTCGTGGCGTCCTCCCGTAAAGTCATGTACCATACGGCGCTGCCTTCGTTCTCTGTATGCACCATGAGATTCTGTAGAGAATTGAGTTTACAATGTCACGATCCGCAGGCTCGAAGGGCATACCTGTCCAACACTTGCACACAGATCTTTGTGACTGAGAGGCCCCGCTCAGTATATTTTCTCTGAACACACTAAACCATACCAAGGTGTTCCGGTTCCTCCGACCCCGAAGTAGGTCATCAAAGTTTCTGCACGACACTACGCGATATTAGACTATGAATAGAGAAGGCTCGGTAAGAAACCTACTTGTTTCGGTATGAAACGAAAGGCGTCGTCACCGCTGAAAGGTAGAATTTGCTTGGGTACGACGCCAGAGGATGATAGCCAAGCCTCCCATTGTTCGGGACATATGCCGTCTTTTCCGTAATATCTCTCTTTCTCTACCTCGTGTTAGACACAAACCAGAATCATACGAAAGAACGCGTGCCTCCGGGTACAATATCTGTGATGTTCTTGCAGCGCTCAATGAATTCAGGCAGCGGCATTTCACTGTCCCGCTTGTCGTACACATTTCGCACACTGATTGCTTTGATTCCAGATCAGCGAAGCACCAAAATGGATCCGTAAAGGCGTTACTTTCGTTCAATCCAGTGGAGTGTTCGAGCAACCACTCAGGGGTGAACAGGGCGTCCTCCCAGCCAGGCAGCTTATGAAATCCGCGGACGACAAGCGGGATTCCTTTTTCCTCGTATTCCATCACCTTTATACGTAGGCGTGGAGCTGGCAAGGAAGCTTCCAGCGTCGGCATTGCATGGAAGCCTGAGCGAGGTATTGGAGCAGTTGACTTGAACTGAAACGAAGGCTCGAGGCCAGTAGATACCGGCTGTGACAAAGACGTAGAAGACTGAAAATCAGACTGAGTGAGGCTGTGGCTTACAGTCGAAGTGGACCGGGCTGAAAGGGATAGTCCTCTTCGCTTCGCAGTCGAGCCTGATGCTGACGGGGAGCCCAACGTCGCGTCGTTTGAGACGGCAAAAGTATCCACGTCCATGTTCGGCAGTTGCGAGTCGAAGATCCAGAGATAGGTAGACTTACCACCCACTAGGTCGTCTAGAATGTGCAGTTGTTGATATAGATGTACTTGGAGAGTGGTCGCCGGCAGGGTGGGAAGTATATAGTCGGACACAGATCGAGCTTACAGGCGCGTGTGGACCCTTGAAGGCGAACGGCCATATCCTTCAACCGTCACGTGACGATGTAATGTTACAACCCGTACGGTTACCCTGAACTCTCTAGTACAGATTGCTGCATGATGTCGGGCATGAGGTACGGCCCTTGAGCAAGTTGATGCATTTCATATACTTACTGCGTCAGACGGGCAACTCACGCAAACTCGTGGTATTCTGGGGCTCGTACGGAACGATGTCCATATCCACCACGTGTTGATTGAGACGATTCATTAGGGTCAAGACTAGACCACCAGCTCAAGGGATGGCTGTCCGCCGTGGAGCCATCATCTGACTACTCACCTCCGATCAAAGGATGTAAAGCAATTATCGGACCGTATGTTTACTCGCGCCATGTGCAGAAAGCAGCACTCACCCTAGGATTAGGCACGCAGGCTACGATTACTCAGGACCGACAGCTGCATGGGCATACAAGGCAATCGATGTTACCGGAATGTATGCTGATTGCGTTGGATGGGTTTGCATCAGCTGACACTCGTGTAGCAAGAGGGTCTTCCTCCTTGGCCCATCGCACCACGTCTATCTCGATGGGTGCGCCCTCACCCCTTTCGCAACCTATGACACCCCACTTGGAGAACTACCAGTGGATCTCGCAAGTGCGCTTTAGTGTCAATGTCATTCTGTGCACTGCTAACGCACGTGATAGCCACAGCAGAGCTAAAGGCCACGGGTAAGTTCAGCATGATGTCCAACAAGACGGACGAGAACGAGCACAGCATCGAGCTTCACCTGCCCTATGTTCGCAAGACCTTCGAAGGGTACGTGAAGTTCTGCCTTGTTGCGTATACATGCTGATGTTATAATAGATGTGACATCAAAGTTGTCCCCATTTTGGTCGGAGCAATCAATGACAAGAAAGAGGCCGATTTCGGGGGCATCCTTGCGCAGTACCTGGAGCAAGAGGATACGATGTTCGTTGTTTCGAGCGATTTCTGTCACTGGTGCGCAGTCTCATTCACTCTGTGATTGCACTCTAATGACAGTTAAAGGGGAGAGCGATTCGACTTCACCTTCTACTACCCGGGAGCACCATCCCCTACATCCTCTATTCGCTTGGAAGATGACAGCGATATACCTCGTGGCGGCCAACCTATCCACGAATCCATATCTCGGCTCGATCACGAAGCAATTAACATGCTCACTCTTCCCACGTCCACTTCTTCAGCAAAGCAGGCTCATGCATCATTATCTTCCTACCTCCGCAGGACAGGCAACACGATCTGTGGGCGACACCCCATCGGTGTGTTATTAGGTGCGCTGGCGACCCTGGAGGAGGATAACAAGCACAAGGCAAGCCTCAAATTTGTTAAGTATGCTCAGAGCAGCCCTTGCAAGCATATCGAAGATTCGAGCGTGAGCTATGCAAGCGCTTACGTGACTCTCGAGTAGAATGTGCAAGGGTTGACCGGTATCGATGTATCAGTATCCTGTAACGCATATAATCAAATGAAGAATCAAACTCAGTTTTCTCAGCATCGAGATCTTGATAGACCAACGAGGTCGCAATCTTCTCATACGTCAGGCCTAAATTTCCCACCACAGATGGCGTTCATTGGCAGGAACTTGAAGGTGGTCAGGCAGCATGCGATCATATTACGCATAGCGTGTCCCATACATCAGGCTGCTCGAACACCTCCAGATACAGCGCACAGACAGAAATATCATCCTGAATGCCCACACTCTACTCCTCACTCCTTAACCGTGCGGACGCGTTGGTGACCTTCAGCCCCAGCGCCTTTGCCCGATCGATGATCCCCACCCGGTTCTTGCTGCTCACACCATGTGCAACCTCAACAGCGAACGTCTTGTTGTGCATCAGGAGGATGTCCACCTCGCGCACGTTGTGGACGAGCATCTTCTTGAGGCCATTGGGGAGGAGATGACGGGTCTTCTTGTTGGAGCCGTAACCAATCTAAATAGAATACTAAGACATTATACCAAGAACGGTGAGGAGGGGATGCTCACTTTGGGCATCGGCAGCTGGCCCTTGAATCGCCTACGGACACGGTTGTCGATACCCTTGGGCTTGCGCCATGCCTCCTTGACGGACTTGTAGCGGTCGGACTGGTGGCGCCTAAACAAGAACGATGAGCACCTAACGCTTATAGACCATAGTTTGCTGAACGTACTTGAAGCGCTTTGTCCTCTTCTTGATGATAGGGATGGAGGCGGCCATTTTTGGTGTCGTGAGGGACGGTGTCGAGCGACCTTGACTGGGACGATGTAACTGGCGAGAGAAGTGTGGAAAGCCTCCGTTGAGGTGCTGTACAGTTTCAAGGCAAGGTATGGGAGCAATTGGAAGACACTTTCGAAGGCTGTGTGAAGAAGCGAGGATCAGTCACGTGTGGAGGTGTCCCACGGAAACAAACTGCAGCGTAAGTTTCCATGAAGTTTCCAGTGGCGCGAGTAACTCAAAACATACCACAAAGCTTCGACTCGCCATTGACCAACCTGCCTGCCCATTGAGGCGAGTGCTCTATCTCTTATGGCTTGACTAGCTACAGTCACCTTCAACTCGCCATGACCATACTTCACCGCAACCGCTCAAACCGTGACCTTAGAACATCAGCTTCGTCTACGAGATTGCTACAACGCGACAGAGACGCCGACGATCGACCCCACGCCAAACGGAGGCGAGCCACGCGCGCCAAGTTCGTCAATATCTCCGTACACGACTCTCCCTCATCGATGGAGTCTGCATCTGACTCCTCAGAGGGAAGACATCGAAAGTTCATCGGAAAAGCGGCTAGAAACGCTACACGTCAAGCGCTCGCTGTCATGAACACCAATGCTTTCTCGACATCGAGACTACTTGCCAGACTGCCGATGAGGCGTGGTCGATCTCGTGGTCAACCTACTCCCATAAAGCCACTTCAGAGATGGCCCAGTGGGACAAGCGCGAACGATGCCGATGATGAGGAAATAGAGAGATGGGCTGGCAAAAAGCGGAAGCGTGGAGACGCGATAATGACGGAGGTTGTCATTAACATTGACGTGCCTCGGGAACGACGCAAAAGCAGCGGGAGCTCTAGCGAGCATGCACGTCGCAGGCGCCGGTCGGACGAGATGGACGTTGACACTAGCCAAGAAGATGTTGCTGTCGAAGCGGACGAAGATGAGGGTGAGGAGAACCAGGCCAACGCCGTCGTTGAAGGTATGACACGCAACGCACCATCCTCTTGCGGTCGACTGATCTTTGACCGCATTGCAGACGACGAGTTCTTCATCTCCTCTGCGCCATCTTGGAAGCTGCAACGGCTGAAGAGGGATGATCTGGTTCGCCTGTACTGCGCAGTGAACGACACCGAAAGCGGCTTCCGAAGATCAGCAAGAAAGGTAGAGGAGCTTATAGCCAGTTGGACAAAGAATGAGTTAGTCGATGCTCTTATCGGTGCAGTAAGTTAGTCCAAGACGCTGGTGGATCAACCGGCTGACTGCGTATCCAGCGCGAGCAAGTCGAACCTGCGACACACTTCAGTTCAACGCGTTCATCATCTCTCGTTCGCACTCCAACACCTCCAAGAGATCTTACACGCTCAAAATCGCGCTCCTTACACGTCAAGATCCCTACGCCTCCTCATAGTTCAGCGGATGAAACAACCTATGCTGCAACAACTGAGGAAGGTGAAGATTCTGAAGAACTAGAGGAAGAAGAACAGACTCCTATCCCTCCGCGGAAGACTCGAAGTTCCGGCCTCAAGCGCAGCACTACATTCGTCGTCAACTTTTCTCCTCGCCGGACACGAAGTGGTTTGGATATCTCGGGACTAGCCCGGTCCCAGTCCATGAATGACGCGACTGCTGCGGGTTCGCAGAAGTCAAAGTCCGGCCTGCGCCGGACTGGCAGTACACGGATCCTCAGCGAGAACTCACCCACGGACAGCACCGGCGATATTCGCACCCGCCTGCGCAATCGGCCTGCACCGAAGTCAGGGGAAGCTCGGAGTTCAAACTTAATGAATGCTGCTCAACGCAGGACGCGGTTCTATAGACGCAGCAAGGGAAGAATGGGTAATCTCAAGGAAGTTTCGGAGGAGCAGGAGGAAGACGAGGAGCAGGAGGGACACGAAATCGAAGAGGGACAGGAAGACGATGACGAGAACGAGGAGCACGAGGAAGATGAAGAGCAAGAAGAATACCAGACGGATGATACTGCAGGGGAAGACGCTGCACCACGCAGTGCCCGTCGTCGCACTGCCAGACGATCACGCTCTTCTGGCCGCATACATGCCCGGCCTCAGCCACACTCTGGACCTCTGACACGCTCTGCATCTCTGCGCTCAGTAAACTCCGTGCATTCACCTGCGGCGAACACGATTCGCAGACGGCTTCGCTCAAGCAAGAACCTTGCCCTAGAAGAGGAAGAGGAAGATGGTGATGATGAAGGAGATGAAGAGGACGGCCGCTCCGAGATTGACGCGTCCCAGGCAGACGAGGAGGAAGTCCAGGAGTCTGTCGAAGCTGCAACCAGTGAGGAGGAAGAGGAAGAGGCCGGTAGTGAAAACGAACAGCCCAGCATCATCGAGCTGTCCGATGATGAGGCGGAGGAAAGTCAAGACATAATTGAAGTTGATCGCTATGGAAATCCCATTCACACTGATTCGGAGGTTGACGGAGCGCAGACGGAAGCGTCCGAGACGGGCGATGACCAGGACACCGAAACGGCAGAGGCTGATGCCATGGATGAAGGTGCGCTACTTTTGCTGGATGTTATGTTGCATTCTTAACATTTGCATCAGATGAGGGTGAGGATGGCGACTATGTAGACTTGGCAGATGCCACCGTCAAGTCTCTCACACGCATGAAACGCGATGACCTCGTGCAGCTGTGTGAAGCTCGTGAGATTGACATTTCCGGTACCAAGCCTCAGCTAGCACATGCTTTGCTTGAATGGGTGCGTCTGCTTACCTTTACACTTCCGACCGTCCTGACATGTTGTAGCGCGACTCACACGCTGAAGATGACTCTTCTTCGTGTATCAGTATACCAGATAGTGCCAGCAGCGGTTCGACTGCCCGCCCTAACACGCCAAAGACCAGACGCACCAGAGGAAACGGCAATGCCAGACATCCTGTACGGAATGGCGTACCGGAGACACCCATCTTGCTACGGTCCTCGCACATTCATGTTGAGCAACCTGCCACTCCTCCAATGTCCCATGGCATGACTCCCGTCATCAACGTCCAGACCGCCACGCCTCAGCCGGAGCACCAGACCGAACCGGAACTTGATCTCGACTTGGAGGAGTTGGGTCTTGAGGAGAAGGAGATCCCACCCGAGAAGTTGACCAAGTTGGAGAAGATCGGTAGTGGAGGCTTCAAGGAGTAAGTGAACTGATCTGCACTATGTGCGCGAACTGACGAGAACCGCAGCGTCTTTGTCGGCAAATACCGCGGGCGCAAGGTCGCACTTGCCGAGATTCGTGGCCAACTGACTCAGATGGACATCAAGGAACTCACCCTCCTGCGCGACTTCGATCACCCAAATATCGTCAGGTTCCTCGGAGTTAGCGTCCCCGAAAATACTCGAGAAACGCCTGTCATGATCATCAGCGAGCTCTGTGCTAACGGCGATCTCTATGACTACATCAGGAACGTTCCCCCACCACCGCTCAAGAAAGTCATTGGCATCATGTTGGACATTGCCAGCGGTCTTCGTTACCTGCATGAGCTCAAACCTGCTGTTATTCACCGCGACTGCAAGTCGTCTAACATTCTCATTACGACTGCTGTTCATGCAAAGATCGCTGACTTCGGTCTGGCAAAGGTGAAGCAGTCCACACGTTCGATGATCCGGAGCGTCGTTGGGACTGTCAACTGGCAAGCACCCGAGCTGTGGCATCCTCATCCCAAGTACGATTACAAGGTTGACGTCTTTTCTTGCGCCATGGTGTTCTGGGAAATCCTTCAATGGCACAACCCGAATAAGAAATACCCCTGGGAAGGCATGAATGAACACGCGATTTATGAAGCCGTCGGTCAGAAGCGGCTACGGTGAGTGTATTTCATTGCGGGAGTTCGGCATATGTCTAATGTACTTTTCTAGACCTTCCACGTCTGGTCTCCGCAAGCAGTGGACACCTGCACTTGTTGATTTGGTAGAACAAATGTGGGCCCCCGACCCCCACGACCGCCCCAGCATGGCGGAGGTGTACAATGCACTCCATCGCATTCTTTCGGAGCTTTGAGATCTCCTTGTCTGAAATAATCCTTTCCAATTCGCAACACGCTCTCCATTGTAGACATACCTCTGGTTCCAGTTTCTTTTTGTTCGTTCTGTACGAATCATTGCGTGTTCCGTCTTCATTGCACACGCAGTTCACGCGTCCAACTAACATCCCAAGGCCAGTTACTGCACGATTGATATACCTCTATACTGTTTATTCCCTCCTTCAACTCGCAACTGTACTACATAGTCACACTTTGCAATATGCATTATTCGCATGAATGAATTGGAAAGTTCGATTCATTGCGGTCATTCAATTGTGTCACCGGCATGAGGAGTGATATGCCTCGGCCAGTCACGTGGAATGACCGGTAAATATCCGTTGATCTTTCTGATCGTGCCTTGTTGCTTGCTTCCCTTGCCGCACAGATATATAACAGACAGAATTCGCCTCCCTCCCCTCTTTATCCTTATCATGGCATCTTCATCCAAGGACAAAGAAATTGTCGAGATTGTTGATGAGCACGAAGAGGAAGATGAGCACTCCGAGGAAGAAGACGAGCAGCAGCCAACTGCCTCTTCCTCCTCTGCGCCTGCCACCGCGTCCAATACCAAGAAGAAGAAGAAGAAGTCCAAGGCCCGCACCGCAGCGAGCAAGCTGAAGGCTGGTCTGTCCTCTGTTGCTATTCCCCAGGAGATGGTGGACGCTGTCATGGAGAAGGTCAAGGAAGAGGATCCTCAGAGTCAGGTGGATCAATCCGAAGTCATCAAGCAGATGAAGGCCATGCAGATTATGGACATCTTAGCAGGGAAGAAGGCGCTTGGTGGCAAAGGTAAGAAAGAAACAGGAGGGCATAAAGTACGTGCTACCGTGCCCACTCGTGTTGGATAATTGCTCACAAGACACCAGTTCTGGAATACCCAGCCTGTTCCGCAGATCGGGGAAGAAGCGCCTAAGGAGTCCGGGCCTATCGAACCCTCCGTACCGCTCGACCAAGTGCGCCAGGAAGGTTATCCACTCCCGAAAGACTTCGATTGGTGCACAGTAGACATGACGGATGAGACGCAGTGCAAGGAGGTGTACGAGCTTCTGTCCGCCAACTACGTGGAGGACGATGATGCGAGCTTCCGGTTTGCGTACACTGCGCCTTTCTTGAGATGGTACGTTTCCCGATCACTATCTTATGGATGCATACTTACGATCTCCAGGGCACTTATGCCTCCTGGCTATGAGCCCTCATGGCACGTCGGTGTCCGTGTAACTTCCAGCAGGAAGCTGGTTGGCTTCATCTCCGGCGTGCCGATAAAGCTGAATATCAGGGGCACGTGCGTACTTCATTTATCACCTAGGTATCTTTTTCATGCCACAGATCAGGATGGTCGATTCTACAGAGATCAACTTCCTTTGTGTGCACAAGAAGTTGAGGGGCAAACGTCTCGCCCCCGTCCTGATCAAGGAAGTGACCCGGCGCGTACATTTGGTCGACATCTGGCAGGCGATCTACACTGCGGGCGTGGTGATTCCGACTCCCGTCTCTACCTGCCGGTACTACCACCGCACGCTCAACCTCCCCAAGCTGGTTGATATCGGGTTCACGGCCGTGCCGCGCTCTATGACGCTCGCTCGTCTAGTCAGGCAGACAGCACTGCCTAAGAAGACATCCATCCCAGGGTTGAGGGAGATGGAGCTTGCCGACATTCCTCAGGTTGAGGCGCTCATGAACAAGTACATGAAACGGTTCGACATGGTCCCCGTGTTCAGCAGGGAGGAAATCGAGCATATGTTCCTGAGCGGAAAGGGGTCGGAGCCGATGGTGAATCCTGCCCGCCGGACGGATCAGGTGGCGTGGGCTTACGTCGTCGAGGTACGCACCCCCCTGCTTTTGTTGATGAAGGCTTTGTACTGAGCGAAAACCAGACCGATGGTAAGATCACCGACTTCTTCTCATTCTACACGCTTCCCTCGTCTGTGATTGCGAATACCAAAGGGCACAAGATGCTTGAAGCTGCATACCTCTTCTACTATGCCACATATGTGCCCGAGCCGGAGAGCAAGCAACGCTTGTACGACCTCGTCGGCGACGCACTGATTATCGCTCGTGATGCCGACTTTGACGTGTTTAACGCGCTGACGATGATGGACAACTGGGATTTCTTAGAGGACCATAAGGTGAGCTTCTCTAGCAATCATGTTTGGTTAACGTGCTGAACCCATGCCTTCAGTTTGGAAAGGGCGATGGGCTCCTCAACTTCTACCTGTACAACTGGCGTACTCCACCTCTTGAGGGACACATCCCTATAGAAGGAGGAAATGGTATCGGCCGAGGTATTGGTGTGGTCATGTTGTAGACTGAGAAAAGGGATTCCATGCAATGATAGTATAGCTCCAGGCATCGTATCCAAGCTCCGTTAATATACAACTGTTGCCCCGCGTCCGTTTGCCCACTACGCAGCACGGAGACTTTTGGAAGATAACAAAGACTTAAATGTGCTTTACATTTATGGGAAAGAGCACGGCATCCTTCATTTGAATACACAAATGTACAGTATTGCATTCTTTAGGTATTGTACATGTACCAAACAGATGATTGTTGGGGTGGTTGGTGATCGACGTACTCCGTTATAAATCCTTAAAGGTCGACCTAAAGCACCAACCATCATTAATGTAAGGCAGAACAGTATATCCGGCGCCCCTAGAGATAGAAGGCAATACCGGACATGAGGTATATCGTCGCCTAGAAAGTTGTTAAAAGATGAGAGAAAACGACGTCGCGTCGCACAAAAAACGGCTCTTATGGATTTTTTTTGCTCCCGTGCCGGGACTTCTTGCAGCTTCGCCGAGTCAGGGTCGTCGGAATAATTGGTGCGCAACATCTATACATTTTGTACCTTGGATTGCAACGACGATGGGAGATCCAGCACCATCAAAAGGTACGCTCTTGTATTTCATGAGAGCGTCCACATTTTTAAACGTTACATAGGCCCATCCCAAGCCGAGCTGCTTCTTCGCGTCTCTTCTTCAATCGCCCTCGAGCTCATTAAGGCCCACAAAGAAGGACGCACCATCTCCCTCAACGGGCTCAAGCTTCAAGAGTCCAAAAAGTATGGCTTCTCTGGAGTTCCACGACTCGTCGATATCATCAGTGCTGTGCCGGAGGAGTGGAAGAAGGTGCTAGTACCGAAGCTGAAGGCTAGACCGGTACGGACCGCGAGTGGGGTGAGTTGCGCAAACAGTGCGAGGTCTCATGCTGAGATCCTGCTAGATCGCCGTCGTTGCCGTAATGTGCAAACCCCATCGATGTCCACACATCGCTATGACTGGAAACATCTGTGTTTACTGTCCCGGTGGTCCCGACTCAGACTTTGACTACTCCACCCAGTCTTACACGGGGTATGAGCCCACCAGCATGCGTGCGATCCGAGCACGGTACGACCCATACGAACAAACCAGGGGAAGAGTCGAGCAGCTCGCGAGCTTGGGTCATAGCGTTGACAAGGTCGAGTTCATTATAATGGGCGGGACGTTTATGAGCATGCCGGAAGATTACCGCAACAAGTTTGTTGCCCAGCTGCATAATGCTCTCTCTGGATTTACGGGAACCGATGTGGATGAAGCCGTTCGGTGAGCGTGTGTATGCGTAGCGAGATTTCTCAGAGCTGATTTGTCGCAGATACTCCGAGCAGAGCAAAACAAAAGCCATCGGAATTACTATCGAGACACGCCCTGATTACTGCCTCAAACCACATCTTTCCCAAATGCTTCGATACGGCTGTACGCGACTAGAAATCGGTGTTCAGTCCGTATATGAAGACGTAGCTCGTGACTCAAACCGCGGCCACACGGTCCGTGCCGTCTCCGAGTCCTTCCAACTAGCCAAGGACGCCGGCTTCAAGGTGGTGGCTCATATGATGCCTGATTTACCAAATGTAGGCGTGGAGAGGGATATGGAGCAGTTCAAGGAATACTTTGAGAACCCTGCGTTCCGCTCGGACGGATTGAAAATCTACCCTACCCTGGTCATCAGAGGCACAGGGCTGTACGAACTCTGGCGCACGGGGCGATACAAGAATTACACGCCGAACATGCTCGTCGACGTCGTGGCCCGTATCCTAGCCCTCGTACCGCCGTGGACTAGGGTGTATCGTGTACAGCGGTGAGTCAATCCCGACTGCGGATGTACAGGCATGGGCTGACCGCGGTGGAAAGAGATATCCCGTTGCCGCTGGTGTCGAGCGGCTGCGAGAATTCCGGAAACTTGCGTGAGTTGGCACTTCAACGGATGAAAGATTTCGGAGCCGAATGCCGTGATGTACGGTATCGTGAAGTTGGGGTGAGCCCACGTGTTATGCAGATAACATCGACTGACTTTTGAGTCGTGTTTTCTTAGATCCGCGAGATCCATCATAAAGTCCGCCCCGAATCTGTCGAGCTGCTGCGGCGCGATTATACAGCGAACGGCGGATGGGAGACCTTCCTATCGTACGAGGATCCGGAGCGGGACATCCTGGTCGGCCTTTTGCGCTTGCGCAAGTGCTCAGCAGAAGGCACCTTCCGACCAGAGCTTGTGAATGCGGGGCAGAGTAGTATCGTCCGCGAGCTGCATGTTTATGGTACGGCAGTGCCCGTGCACGGGAGAGACCCAACAAAGTTCCAGCATCAGGTCAGTGTCCGTCACCTTGCAGACACTCTTTGCAATATGCGAGATGATGTCACTACATCACCGCAACTGCTTCTCCTCTTCTCTGCTTCGCATCATGACGATATGCTGACTCTCACGGTTGCAGGGCTTTGGTACGCTCCTGATGGAAGAAGCGGAGCGTATCGCGCGCGAAGAACATGGGAGCGTCAAGCTCGCAGTTATATCTGGCGTTGGCACACGAGACTACTACAGGAGGCTGGGTTACAAACTAGATGGGCCGTACATGAGCAAGATGCTCATTTAGACCGTGATCGGTTGGACCGCCGTCTTCCGTTTTCAGATTTTGTGGAGCCTTCGGGCGGCTGTATCATCACGTCACCTCATACTGTTCGTTTCACATGTATCATTACCTGCATCTACTTCGAATGTGTCGCATCTAATTGGCTCCACGATGGTTGCATGTTTCTGTGCTATGAGCGCATGTTCCTGTTTCGTACCAGGGTTCGCGGGCCAGCATAACGACCCTCAAAGGAAGTTGGCATCTTTAGAGATCAACCTTGTGCGATGATGACCGATTTCAAAGGCACGGGCTTTCTGCATTGGCAATTCATCCTACAATTTCATTCGTGCTTCTCATCAAGGCGACGCCCAAATGTACAAGCCAAACAGTCTACCAAAAACCGCGGAAATGGCGGGGTATAGTAATGAACGGGTCGACACGCAGAGCATCAGAGAGCGAGATGCGCTTCCCCATCACCCACATCAGTCGTCCCCGCCACCACTACCGCCGCATACCCAACGGCACACCACAAATTAGACACGCACAGCGCAGAAGAGCCAAGGAGGCGGGGGCGTATATAATATATCTACGACGAAGGGGAAGTTGCTGGTCGGTGAGGACCAGGAGGGGGAGGGTCGAACGAAGAGAGCAAAATGGCAAAGTCCATCAACAGTCAGAAGGGAGAAGTGTAAAGTTCGTAGAGGACGAGAAAAGGAATTAAGCGAGACCGTGAGGGGGCGTGACCGAGGGATGTTTAGAACTGGACATGTCTAGTCTGTAGTAAGACGAGAGTCTTTGGAATCGTGGCGATAAGAGGCAGGAGGGGTATGAACACGAGACCAGACAAGTCCATAAATAATGCGAATGGAACCCGGGATGAGCAGTGTCCGCTCATCGACGGATAAGCTTGGTCGTCTCCCCGCTGCCCTCCACCAGTACCGGTGGTGGCACGAGGAGGTGCGAGCTCGTGTCGATCGGCGGTGGTCGTCTATACTGACTATCCAAGGCCCCTGTTCCAAGGTCTACATTTTGTAGCTCGTCCCCACTACCGGAACGGGAGCCTTCGCGCGAGGGACGCGCGCTGGGCGGGCGGGAGGGAGGCCGAGTGGGAGGTTTTGTGCTGGGCGGCCTCGAGGGCGGGCGGGAGGGAGGAGAGGAGTAAAGTGGCGGCATGCCCGTGCTCGTGCCGAAATAATCACGTTCTAGCGGGGAGGGAAGACCAGAGGTGGGACGAGAGGCCGTCGTGCTGGACGTGATGCCCAAAGCGAGGGCCAGCGAGCTGGGCGATGCGTAAGGGGAACGTTGCTTGGGCATTTGGCCGAGGATGGGCGCATCCGGGCTGACTGGTGAGCCAGGGAAGGACGGCCGTCGAGAGTCCGAGGAGACAGCAGAGAGGAGGGAAATGGTGGAGCCATCTGCTGATGCCTTCGGCGGGGGCTGATTGTACATCCAGGTTGCGCCGAGAACGGTGGAGGAGCCTAAGACGAAAGCAGGGGTGATGGTGAAGCCAAAGAGGAGGACAGACGCCAGGAACGAGATGATGATGCTCAGACTGGTAGCGAACCCTTTGAGGATGTTGTCTGCGTGCTTGATCACGATGGCGGTGACTAAACCCCCGGCGACCTGGGTGAGGACGGTGGCCCAGGCCCAGGGGGTGAAATTGCGGAAGAGACGGCCAAGCCAGCCCTGACCGGGGTAACCAGCTTCGGCAGTGAAGATGATGGGCACGATGGCGGGAATGAGGGAGAAAAGGGAAAGCTGTACGTTGCGCACCCAGAGATCCGCCTGGGAATTCTTGAGTACCATCTCGAAGTAGACACCGGCGAGACCGGAGGTTAAGCATGCTGCGCACACGGCCATGAATCCGGTCATGGGACGCATAGTGTGAGTAGGCGCTGTGATGAGGTCGCCCACGTTCGGAATTGCGCCCTCTCCCTCGACGCTCTCAGTTGCAAAGCTTGGAGGCGGCGTGGGGTGGGACTTGGTCGCGCCGGACTGAATCTGGACAATACCGACGCCAAGGGCAAGGAAGAGAAGCGCGAGCCACTTTGTCGCGGAGAGCTTGCGACGCAGGAGCATGACGGAGAAGGCAGCGGTGGTGAGGATCTTCATCTGGTAGGTGACCTGGAAGGTAGCGACGTCGAGGTTAGAAGCAGCAACGAATTGGAGGTTATTCTGGATGACATAGAGGATAGCAGGGATGGAGAGCTTCCAGCAGTCCTGGCTGAAGATCTCGCGCCTGAGCCGACGGAGACGGAGGTGCCAACGGGCGGGGGAGAGAGCGTACATGACGCGGGAGATGGCGAAGGGGGAGCCGTTGGTCAAGACGATGGGTCCGCCGTTGGAGAGCTTCTTTGACTTTGTGATGGGTGTATGGGGGACTCCGTTTGCGTCAAAGGTGGTTCGGGACATCTCGCTGTCTATACGCATAAGAGCGATAGCAAGTGAGATACCGCCTTTGAGGAGCTCATTGACGAGCACAGCGGCTGCAGCGGAGTAGGCTTGTGAAGGTGGGGTGGATACGCGGGAGTAGTGCATGATGATCGTGAGAAGGGCGTTTTGGATGGCGAGGGTGAATAGTCTATGAAGCGTCAACGAATGTGAAGCGCGTGGAGAGGATAAGAAGACGTACGAGACATATTTTAATGGCATGCCACAGACTGTGGGCGTTGCGGAGTCGTTAGGGGATGAGGATATGAATGATGGGATGAGGGCGGAGGTTGGGGAGTTGGAGGCGGAAGACGGTGATGGTGAGGTGTGTAGGGTGTTCATGGTGGGCAAGGTCTGACCAAAGGGGGCGTTGTCGTTGAGGGAGAGCCAGACGGACCCGAGAGTGTTGTTGCGTGCGTTGTCGCGATGGTAGAGCTCGACGTCCGGTGAAGGGATGTTGATGGAGGACACCCTAGTTTTGCGCGTTACTGGACGGGGGTGAGCGACTGGGGATGGAGGAGATGATGAGGAAGGGGGCATAGAAAGGTGGAAATGTGGGGGGTAGGTTGTTGTTCCCCGTTGTAGACGATGAGGAGGGGGTTAAAGACGATGAGGAGAATGGTGGGGAGAAGGAGGAGGAGGAGGAGGAGATAGGAAAGGGAGCGGGAGCAGGACAGTGTGAGAGAGTGAATGAATGAGAGAGATTGAGGGCCCTTCACATGGAAGCAAACAATTATTGGCAGAACAAGCTCACCTCGACACTGGGGTGAAAAACACAATTGTGGATTGGGTAGAGTTGGAATGCGATTGTTTTTAATTCTGTTAAATGAGTACGAGTAAACGGTGATTTAAAATGACGGATAATGCGATGTAAGAGTAGTCAGAGAGTGATGATAACTCTGTGCTTGATGCTTCCCTGGAAGTGCAGCTGCTGCGCACTTTTTTCGTGTGAAGAAGGGAAGGGGGCAGCACTGCACCGTGTCTCTCTCACTGTGGAGCCTTTTTCTCCTTCACAACAGGTCATCACCACCTCACCCTTACCTCTCTCTCTCTCTCTTTCACACCTTCTTTCACCACACGACTCTCCCAGCCTCATATCCTCCCCCGCCAGAGAATTTCCTTGTGGAAAAAAGCAGCAGATATCACAACATGGAAGCATTCACCATTCTCTCCTTCCCACATCATCAGATTCTCCGAGCCATACAACTTTCGGCTATTCCTCCCCCCTGCCCCGCTTCCGTCACACCCTCTTTCTGCTCCCAGAATTCATCCCAAAGGGGTCCGATCAGTTTTTTTTCTTTCTTTCCCCTTCCTTCCCTTCTTCGAGTTCATGTCCGCCGCCGCCATCCGCGTGGCAGGCAATATTAATTCTAACCGAGCACCTAACGTCATTGTCTTTGCTTATCGGTACCTTTTCACATCCCCCAAACATATCCATTCAAACCCCATCATCATCCTAATCCCGATCCGACACCGGGATCCCGACAACCGCATCCCAGTCAGCATCCTCACCATTTCCATCAATGCCCATCAGACTCCCTCCGAGCCCATCAATTCCGACACAGGAAAGACGTCATCTTATCTCTACCCTGTATCTGAACAAAGATCCATCAACGTGCTCCTCTTAGCTTCACTGCCCCCACCAGTATTCGCGATCCCGATAGCGGTACAATACTTACTCCACTCTTAGTTCGAACCTTGAGTAGATATCATCACCAAGGGCATTGCATTCCAAAGATGTCGCCCTCACGGGATTTCCTCCGAACGTGCCCGTGTGTTGCGTCCCTTGAGCAACCGGCCCTGAGCAACCCTTCTCGGAAAGCGGCAGTACGAGAACGGGAACGAACATACACCAACTTGCTTTTACGCTGGGTATATGCATTTGCTATGTATGCACTGTTACGATACAGAACTGGGCGGGCGTTTTGGTCGGAATACACCTCCGGTACTCTCCGACGGTCAATCCGGATCGCTGGTACTGTGCGCCGAAAACGCGCCGGCATGTCTCATACTTGGGCTATCATCTTCCTTAAAAAGGAAATCGACTCTGGCAGTCTTTGGGCAAGTCGGACACCATGCAAGGGCTGCTCATTTCCTCGCAGCGCTGCTCGACACTCTCACCGCTCTGAACTTCTTACAGAGTCGACGCACTCGTGTGCTTCTCTTACTTTGGTTACCATCTTCAAAGGGGATGAAATCGATGTCAAATGACCCCGCGGACATGGTTGGATGCTCGACGAGGCTGGCCATTTCCTAAGCAGCAAAGTTTGGGGTTCATTCTAGTACCAACCCCAAACCTTGTGGCTCCACAATATCGTCCGATAACTTACGACGGGGTCTGTCCACTCTCTCTCTCCATCTCTGCCGACAAGGACGTGGCCCGTGCACGGCACCCCCCAAAAAAACGTATATATGCGCACCTTCCTGTGGGTGGACGGGCTTCAAGCGGGGGGGTTCTTCCCCTCCCCCCTCCTCTCCTGTTTCAAGGTGTGTCTGCATACACAACATGAAGCAGAAGAGGAGCGGGGAGGGGAAGCGGTCCCCCAGCCACTGGGACTCTCTCTTGCTCCCTTTCAAGGTTGTCCGAGGCGGAAGAGTGAGTGCAAGAGAGAGAGCGCTCTCCTCTCTTTCCTCCACCCTGACGTCCTCGTTCTCTCTCGTTATCTGCTCTGTCTCTATCTCGCTGCTCTCGCATTTTCTTGTCGACACAACGGCTTCACCCACTAGACCTATACTTGGTGGGAAAAGCGGTCAAGGGCCGCTAGTCAATATAGCTGCACTCTGGAGGAGCTATATGGCGAGACAACCTGGACGCTCGTCATCGCCCTTATCCAGAATTGTGTCCTTGAGAGAACGCAGGTACAACCTGAGGGCAATGTGAATGCCAACATCTCCGACAGTGATATCGCGGGTGGTTATTTGTTGTCTTGTCGTCCTAGAGAGATGAAGAGTTTGCAAACCGAGGACAATCTGACACTTGTCAGATTGTCCTTAGTCTCCTCACCCTTCAAGCCCTCTTCAGCCGATAAGTAGAACAGGCAGACATGCTATGTGAGGCATTGAGGTGCATACATGCAGGGCCTAAATCCGATCTACGCTCCTGCTCCCTGCATGCACCCCACTTCTGCAAACAATCACCAATAAAGCTAGCAACGCATATATTGCGACATTCAGGTATGGTGAGTATATAGTCTGCCATCATCATTTATCGCCTGGCCGAGTGGTGCAGCTCTCTCCGAACTCCGATACCCTCACCGCCTAGTCATACCTCCATGTATCTGCCTTGGGTTTGTTCTCCAAGATGGCGTCAATCTCCGCCATGACCTCGGGCGTGAGCTTGTCCACCACTGAGAGGGCGGCGATATTCTCGTCAATCTGCTCAACGGAGGTCGCGCCGATGATCGCGCTGCTGACGTTGGGATCGGCAATCGTCCATGCAAGAGCGAGCTGCGCACGCGAACAGTTGAGCTTGTCTGCTACCGTCTATCATGGACGACATTAGTTTCTGCTGATCTGAGAGAGGAGAAGGACTCTACCTTGAGCTTTTTCACGCGCTCGATGGTAATCAAGCCCTGTGGTCCACTAATCTCATCTTTGAACCACCCGCCCTCCTTCGCAGCCCTCGAATCCTCAGGCACGCCCTTATCGTACTTGCCCGTGAGGATGCCACGCCGCAGAGGCGAGAAGACAGTCGTCCCCTGGCGTAGAGCTATCAGCGAGAGAGTGAAGAAGAGATGAACAGACGTACAGTGCCCCATTTGCGAAAGAGCGGCTCGTACTCTCGTTCGAAACGGTCACGCTTGAGCATGTTATACTCTGGCTGCTCCATTAGCGGACCAACCAAGTCTGCCCCATCCTGTCAGCTCCTACTTCCTCTCTCTCGAGCATGGACGCACTCAGTCGGTTTGCGACCCCCCAAGCATCCGCGATTTCCTCTGAACTCCACTCGCTCGTGCCCCAGTACAACGCCTGGCCTGAGCTGATGAGGTAGTTGAACGCGCGCACGACTTCTTCCATCGGTGTATACCGATCAGGCCGATGCGCGTAGATGAGATCAACGTAGTCGAGCTGCAGGCGCTGGAGGGATTTGCGCATTCCGCCCAGGATGTGCTTGCGGGACAGGCCAACATCTACAAGGCATCATCAACCCCTCTCTGACAAGGGCCTGGGCTACATACCGTTTATGCCCTTGCTGCCATCAGGTCGTTCACCCCAATACAACTTAGTGGAGATGACCAAGTCTTCCCTCTCCCAGCCGAACTGCTTGATCGCCTTTCCCAAGAGGATCTCCGCACGGCCAGCGGCATACCCTTCAGCGGAATCGAAAAAGTTCACACCGAAGTCGAACGCCCGCTTCATCGTCTGCAACGCGATCTCGTCCCCTGTATGGCCGCCGTGCGTCAGCCAGCCGCCGAGGGAGATCACGCTGACTTTCAGGCCGGAGCGGCCGAGAAAGCGGTACTGCATAGGCGGGAGGGGAGAGCTGGTCATTGTTGGTGTTGTTTGATAGTTGGTGATGGGGATCGTGAGCGGATGTTAGGAACAGTGACAGCCCATAGCTGGCGATTTATACGATTCATATCTGCTGGGATATCCTCGGAGTAGCGCATGTTCGCTGGCATCGGTCTACCGGAATAATCGGCCTGCAGACAAATGGTCCAATCGGACATTTACCCGATGCTCCTTCTTTTGGAGTTTGGTCCAAACGGAGAGAATGTGAACAGGCGATCAATTCATAGCTTAGTTGGATCGATTACTATAATAGTATAATCCCGGATCTTCGGGTTTTCTTTCGGTAGGTCTGTTTGGGGATACCTAGTCATCTTTCACTCCTAGAGTCACTTCAATTTCTTCCACAACCGTCCTCCCGTCGTCCATCACTCTCACTTCCTCAACGATAGCCTCTACCTTCTCGTCCAACTCAACCTCGGGCGGTGCGAGGCTTATCCAACCACTTGCTCCTGCAAAAGCGAGCGCCGCACCCAGGCCAATGCCGGCATACACGAGGTTCCCGACGGAGAAGAGTCCGGTCTCTTGTAGTTGCTCCGTTGCTTGCGCCGGGTCTTCTCGAGGCGTCATGCGCGACTTGAGCACAGGTACGATCGTCGGTATGGCGCGCAGTGTCCGTGTGAGTGGGGCGAACAGGGATGTCTGCGGTGGTGGCAGCTTGGGCATCTCATCCGGCCATGATGGGAGCAAGGCGAGAATCCGGTGCGTGTGGGTGAAGAGCTTGGAGTAGGAGGCACGGATGAGGGAGGAGATGAAGTTGTCTGGAAAGGGGGGGAGGATGAGCAGAGAGAGATAAGAGGCCATGTAAATGTCCAGCAATGTGGGGCTGGGGTGGGTTAGCTCGAACCGAGAAGGGAGCAGAGAATACGTACCGGTTTTGAAATATGTAGTCTCTTGAGCCCAGCAAGTGGGACAGGTCTTCAAGTATCGGTGTGGCGCGCTCTACATGCTGCAATAATCCGTTATATCCCAAGCTGGGTTGTTATGAGGAATACAGTACCTTATCCCGTCGGAAAGCTCTCTTCAGCTCATCTGTGTTTATAACTCTGCTCTCCGGATGGCTCTTCGTCCTCTCCTGCACCTCCTCCTCCGCGATACCCCATCCAAGCTGCTCCAAGCGGTCTGTATGCTCTTTCCGTATTCGCCGGGGTACGTAATAGACCATGGGGAGGGGCATGTTGCGCGCGAGGGCAGGGCGGGTCGTGCTCACATAGTTCGGAAGGTCAGCGTACATTGTCAATGACTAATATGTATTCGTTAATCTTGTGAGATCATAATGAATGCAGAAAAGGGGAAAGACGAACAAGTAAGTTCCCAAGGTTGGAATCCATGTACGCCTTCCAAGCGACTGTCTCCTGCTTCTCGAGGGGAGTCAAGCCTTGGTCGACCGTCACCCCTTTAGTAGGCACGAGTGTCTCTGGATCCAGTGTGGACAAATATCCCACTATCTCGCCAAGGGGTGCGACCGTATGTAGGACATGTGCGAGAAAGGGGAGTGTGCCTGTTGGGGAGATGTCGGGATCTGTGCATTCTACGACAGCGTATTTTGTAGGGAAGTGGATGTGGAGAAATAGAAGTGCAATGATTGAGTGGGCGGACGTGCTGGGTAGTGACCAGGCAGGGGGAGAGATGTAGAGTATCAGTGGACGGTCAATGGTGGCCATGGCGTTGAACAGAAGAGGAAACAGGACGACAAATGGACCCTGAGCACTCGTGGCGCATATGACAGAATGTCACGTGCTCAGCGACGCGTTGAACTATGGTGGACGTTTGCGGACAGCTCCGTTGGTCAGCTGATAAGGGGTCTCACCAGTCCACAAAATCCTTCCACCCACAGCCGTTGTTGGACAGTGTCCATGTGCTGCACATCGGCCTTTAGGATCGTGATTACATAATTAATTTAAAGGTTTCTGAGTCTGAATTTTCCAACCCAGCATGGGTTGCACCTATGGAAGCAGGTCCAGCCTGAAATACCTTTTTTGGAAAGTGGACTTGTCAAGAATGATATCAAAATTCAGTAAATACTAGTGCAGTAAGGACCAACAGGAGTTGGGCATATATGCTATGTTATTCAGATGCAGTCATCACTACTTTACACTGCTGGCACACTTCTGGCAGCTGCTTTGAGAGCCCTTTTCAAACCCAAACAGTCACTGCAGTGTTCTGGTTGTGCCTGGACCTGAACTTGGGTGCTGGCTGTGCCAGCACCCAAGTTCACTGCTGGCTCTCCTCCAGCATGCTGCTCCCCTTCAGCCACCATGTCCTCCTTTGCTGCATCAGCAGCTCCAAGCATGTCCTGGATAACCTCCTCCACCTCAGGCAGGCTCTCTGATTCAATCCATCCCCCTGCTGGGCCAGGGGATGCCTCAGGATCTTGCAGACTGTCCAGCCCAAATGCAAGACAGTATTCATTACACTTGTGGAGGGAGGGGAAATTGTTGAAAGCAGTGTTTAAATTTCCTTCACCAAACACATCACCCAGCACACTGGATACCAGGATCAGCTAGTTTGGTATGCACCAGTGGAAGTACTCACAGGTTTGTGATGATCTGGGGGTCACTCAGCATTGTCAGTGACCCTTGATGCTCATTAGTATTAACCAGCATCAAGGAGTGTTTTATATACATGTACATACCCTGGTAATCTGAGATAAATGCCTTCCTCAATGTCTTCTGGTACTGAACATGCTGGAAAAAACAAAGATACTGCACAACCAGTCCAGCAGGGCTGTCGACAAACCTTGGAGCTGGGGAGGAGTTGCAGATGAACTTCACAAAGGTCTTCTGGGTCTTCCCCTCTCAGACCAGTGGGCCAACAACCTTCTCCTTGATCAGAGTGACCAGTCCTCCATGCTGTGAAGGACTGTCTTTCTGATACTGGAACAGCCCACCTTGTACCATGCGGGTCTCTGGATGCTCAAGCTGGCTGGCAGTCAAGTTTGGATTCATGTCCAGATATTGCTGGACAAATGACTTGGACAGCTCATGCAGTGCAGTGGCCCAGTACAGAATGCTCCCTTCTTGCTCCAGGAATGTAGACTCAACTGGGATCTGGACATAATGATGGGGCCCACCAGGCTTGCTCCACACAAAGTATTGCTTGGCAGCAACCTCTGTCGGATGTCCCACCAGAAAGGGCTGGGCATTGCCCAGCACTTGCCATGTCAGAGGGTACTTGCCCAGAGTGAGGTGTGTGGGGTGTGCAGTCTTGAAGGTACTGGGCTGGCCAAGCATGTTCTTGACTTGTTTGTCCACTTGCAGGACTGCCACACAACCATCAGCCTCATAGTTAATCTCCAGCAACCATGACCAATTCCTGCCAGGTTATGATTGGGATTGGGAAAAAGAGGCCATGTGCCATGATTTTCATTGCTGGGATGGAGTCAGGAATGAAAAAATGTCCAGTCCCACTTGCAGACTCACCATTCACTTGGGATACCTTGAGGTGATCAGAGTGCATCAACACATGGACAATTGCTGCATCATCTGGGCTATTTTCCAGCTCCCTTGCAACCCACTTGGTAGGACAAGGGGGAGTGACATTCACAGATGGATGCTAAGAAATAATGAGATCAGAATACCAGCATCTGAGATTGGTTTTCCTTACCTTAGATTGGCCAGATGCTGCCAGCATGGGAGCTGGGTCAGTCCCAGTAGCAAGAGCTGTGCTTGGGACAGCTGTGCTCAGAACTAGCCCAGGAATTACAATGTCCAAATGAGAAATGCCCTCAGTCTATAGACATGTTAAATGAGATACATTGACATGTGCAGCTGGTGAGCAACAAACTGCTTCCTCTATCCACAGGCTCACAGCTGGCCAGACCTCCTTCTTAATAAGCAGGAAGGCTTCGACCAGATAGTTGGGCTGGAAAACGTGTGTTGTCATCCCATTCTTCATGTGCTCCTTGAAGCACTGCTGGTATACTGCTGGGACAGTCAGATCCTTCTCCAAATCAGCCAGCCCAGGTCCACACAGCTTGAAGAATTCCAGCCGGAACAGAAATTCATGCGCGTCCTGCTGTATCTTCTGATACAGCTGGGTGAAGATGTACTGCTTCAGTTTGGCAGCCAGTAGAGTTGCAGGGATGTTATTCAATTGCTTGGATGTGTTCTGGTCTCAGAATTAGTAATCTAGTTTGATACCATCCAGCAAGCCTGGCACTCACCCCCAGCTGCTTTGACTTGCTCTTCCTGTCCACCAGATGCTGGATGGAGGTATCAACTCTCATCATCTCAGCACAAGGTGCATTGACTGCCATCTTGACCAGCTGGCACTGCTGGGAGTACATCATGTGATTGGTGTTGTAGCCCAGTGGGGAGGTGCCTGTGTTCAAAGCAAAACCTGGCACAGCGGCAAGCCCAGGCATCTGGTTTGAGCCTTGAAATGCTGGAATCTGACCAGCAAATGCTGGGAAGGGGCCAGCATATGCAGGTGCCTGACCAGCAAACACTGGTACATGACCAGCAAATGCAGGTACAGGCACTGCACCTGCATTTGCAAATGGACTAGCAAGGGTGTGGTTGAACTGTGGACCGACAGCCTGCACAGGTGACTTGCCTCCTGGGTTGGTTGAGTATCTTCCTTGTTCCAGCTAGTAGTATGGTCATGCACCTTCATAGACATTGCACTGGGCACCAGCAGTTTGATGGTGGATATCCTGCACAACATTGGGAGAGATCACATTGATTGCTGGGCCAGCAAGCTGGGCACTAGGTGCCCAGCCCACTTGCTGGGGTTGTGCACCTGCAGCTGGGCAGCGTAGCATGCTGGGCTTTGCTGCATAGTGGTCGAAACAGGACAGACACATGATCTGTGCTGGGAGCATATTGCCCTTGGCATCCCTGGGTGTGATCATTTGCCAGGGACCTTTAGGGGGGATAGGGACATTGCAGCTGGCACAGCTGCAACGTCCCCCTTCCCAGTCGGTAAGAAAAGGGGAGAGATCCATACAGCAGTCAAAGACACAGTGAGAGCTGGGAGAGTTGAGGGGAAAGCAGAAACCAACTTGAAAGAGATGGAAAAAAAGCAATTTTGCTCCTGGGAAAATGCTGTTGCTGTTTAATGACTAGCCCCTGCTGGTCAGTAACCAGCCAGATCCTTTGGCGTCCGAGAACATCCACCAAAGCCAGCATGGAACAGACAGGTTGGGAAGGCACCAGCTACTTGCATCCATGGCTGGGCATACCAATTTGGGAGGTCAGATACCGGTTTGGGGAGTTCTGGGGCCTTGTTCAGGGCTGCTTGCATCTCTGGTACAGTTTTTGGAGCTGACCCAGAACAGTGGATGTGCCCATGCCACGGGTGCATCCACTGTGGCTGAGTCAGCCACAGTAAATGTTGTCTCTTAATACATACTGGCCATCCAGTATCTGAGCGCACTGCAGGTGTATGCACCTATGCAAGGAGAGCCACAGCCAAACCAGTACATGCCAACTGGTGAGTTGTTGTGGACCAGTCCACCATGGGTGGACCAGAATCCAATTACTGATCCTCATTCATATTTGATAGTACCAGATAGTGTACTTTGTCCACTGGTGGAGAAGTACTACCAGGATGGATACGGCAACAAGACTTGATATATGGACTGATGGTCGAGACAGTGTGCACTCACTGTTTCACTGACAAGAGTCCCCACTTCCTTTGGCGTCTCTGCAGTGTTTTGGTCCTGTGGGGCTGGTGTTAGGGCAACACAGGCTGACTAAGTCTGCTCACTTAAGAGTGCCAAGAGTCTAAGCAGGCAACAAGGAAGTGGAGTAGACCTGATGACTAAGACCTATCTACAGTATAGGTACCTGTGGATGATCCTAAGAGACCAAGTCTGAAGAGACAGTCCCCAGGCAGAGTAGGCCTTATATTTATACCTCTGTAGTGGAACCTGCTAGAACATCTTGCTTACTCAGCCTAGTCAGGTGATCAGGTCATATGACCAAGGATGAGGTCATATGAGGTCATGCACAGCCATGCACAGCAGGTCACCTGACCATCCAATCCTTCCAGCAGGTTCCAGCACATGCCAAGGTATACCAGCTACTTCCATGTCATAAAGGCTTAGTCATGTCTCTTGACCAAGCAATGAGCTGGTGCCCTGACAGCTGGATCAGCACATGATCTAGCACCGGCTGGTCTGGGCATGCTCATGACAGTGTCCACTTGCTTGACCCCAGATTGAGTGACTCTGAGATTGCTGCCAGCATCTGCAATATGCCAGCATTCTGCAAATCACCTCAGATCAAAGTCCATTCAAGATCACCTTTGAGAGGAGCAGATCCTGGTCTCAAGGTGATCCCAACAGCAGCAAGGGCTGGATCTGTGCTGATAGCAGTTATGCAGGTAGCTGGTACAGGAGTACCAGCAGCAAGTAGATCCCACAGGGAATCTGCTCCAACAAGCCAAACAGCTGAGGCAAGCTGTCCATTGGAGTGCTGGTCCACATGAGCACTGGTCTGCGGACCAGCATGACAAATGGCAGTGTTTTGGATTGTTCTTGCATGTTGGGCTGGACAATTTTTGAATACCATACTCTGGCTAAAGGTGTGGTGGACAAATTCCAACCCACGACTCATCACCAGCTTTTATCTGGAGGCTGCTTCCAGGATCCAGGGTGAGTACTTCTCCCTGGATACCCAGTTCCTTGGCTGACTGGGAACAGGGATCCCACTGCTCACCCAGAGTGATCCTGGCTCTGAGAATCATGGCATGGCAAATGTGTAGACCACTCTCCAGCAGATGCTGGATCCAGATCTGCATGGCACACTTCAGCATCAATGGATGTGTGGACATTTGAATATCAAGCTGGAGATTTTCTGGTTGAAGCTGTGGCACCAGTGGGCAGAAGGATGGGAGGCAATGTTCCAGGAGGGGCTGGATGAAGGGTGGTGCCATACAGATGATGAGCTGGAACAGTGTGTAGCACCAAACCAGCTTCACCTGCGAGGACAGATGAATTGGCAGTTTGGTGTTTTGCTGGCTTGCCATTCCAATGATCCAGGCTGATCTTGATCAATTCAGGTGCATTCGCAACTCCAGCAAGCCATGCAGAGACAACAAAAAGGCCATGCCGGCAGAGATCCCAGCTGAGCTGCTGGAGAATCCAGCAGGTCATGGCTGTACCATGATTATAAGGCCAGTTGCTTGGGCTGGTATTGCGTTGCAATATCAGTGCTGACCAGATATTGCAGATTGGTGTTTTGCAACAGCATCTCAAGATAGCTGGACAACTCTATGCTCCTGCAGATCATGAGGTGTTCCAGCTGGTGCTGCAGAAGTTTGCAGAACATGCCCAGCATGCATACATTGGTGCATGAGGCAGATCACTGGTCAGATCAGGACAGATGCTGACATAGCTGGGCCAGTGCTTTGTCACCCTGAGGTGAACCATGCCAGCTTCTGGGAAGTGTATTCCCTGATGCTGTGCCAGTTGGCAGCAGACAATGAGGCATTCCACAAGGAGATTCTAGCAAATGCAATGTGTGAAGCAATGGTTGCCAATGAGTATGTTGACATCATGCCTGGTAAACCAAATTGGGGACCAGCAAGAGTGGGTGCTGGTTGCATGCCTGGCATTGACTGCGCCAATGATAGGCCAGCAAGGAATATGGAGGCTGAGCCAGAAGAATCCACCAATGATGATGAGTTCTCACATGACAGGAGAGATGAGGACTTGCTGAATGTGGAACTGACAGGTACTGGATGAGATAGCATAGTTGGTCATCCAGTAATTTATGCTGTGGTGGAATTGTTTTGCTCTGGGGTGAGAACACATGGCTGGTGCCCCGGGAACTGGGGCACTAGCCAGCCAGTTGCGAAGGGCTCACAAAAGTCACACGGGATCATGAGATTGCATTTTTCCAAACTGGTAGTCCTACATCACATTGATGTCCAGCCTATTCAAGAGATCCATTTGCTACATGCATTGAGACAGTTGCCCAGGACGGAGCCACTGGCTCCGTCCTATGGCGTGAGGAGCCAGTGCCAGCTTGTCAGTTGGCCTCCCTTTCTGCACAAGCCCAGTCATGGCTAGAGCAGTTGGGCAGGACTTGCATAATGGTGCATGCCAGTGCATAGCACTGGCATGTCTCCATTTGGCCCAGCTCCATGTTGGTGGCATCGACAAATGCTGCTGTCTGGTTTATCCATTCATTGACCAAATTCTTGCATCTTTGCCAGGGCACATTGAGGTGAGTGTAGAGTTGCTGGAGGGGATAGAGGGACAGCAGTTCGTAGATGAAGTACTGCTTGCTGGAGATATGTGACTGCTCAAAGTATGGCTCCTTGCTGCTGATTGCTAAGAAATCCATGGTCTTGTCCATGCATTCTTTGCAGTCATCATTGTTGGGCCATGGCCAATTGACAATGCCAGGAGGACATTGGCCCTAGGTGCTGGTCAGCGACCAGCACACCCTAGCAGGAAGAAAGACACACCAGTGGTCCAATCAATGCCAGCAGCTGCTCGCTGACATCATCAGCAAGGAACTGGCATTCCTCCAGTATCTCATGCAGGTATGAGCCAGTGAATTGCATGCTGTCAGGCATGCAGAAATACTGGATGAGTGCAGTGGTCTCTTTTTCCCAATCCTAGGGGTTTGTCAGTAAGAGAGGAAAGAGAACAAGTATGGGAGGATGCACCCTGTTCACCGCATCCTGGATCTCCAGGTTGTCATTGTCCTCCAGCAGCCATGCATCTCCCTGCTGGCCTGGCTCACCAGGCCCAGCAGTATGCACCAGTGGAGGCACATGTGCCATGCTCTTGATTGCTTCTGGCAGGAGGATATAGTTGGGGAGTTCTCCAGGGGGATACTGGAGTGTACGGATGGGGATGGCCAGGGGAATTCACTGCCAGCAATGTTCGATCTGCTGGTCCAGCATCTCTGCCAGGAGAGTGAGCCAGGAATGCTGGGATACCAGCATGACATACCTTTGTACTGGCAGTCTTTGAACTCACCATACCAGCAACAATCTGGGGAGAAATAAGATTGGAAGCTGGGATTAGAGTGAAGGGAGAGGGACGTACAGAGCCAGGAGATGGGAGTTCTGCAGGCATCACACTTGGCGATGAGCCTCAGGATGCACCAGTGAAAGCACAGGTTCAGCTGGTCATCCCAGAAGTACCATGCATGCATTCGAAGCTGGAGTGGTCCAGCTTTGGATGCCTGTGCTTCTTTGACCTCTTCTGCATCCAGCGTCAATTCCTCTGGCTCAGGGGTGTCAGGCCAAGGCTGCATCTGCTGGCCCAGCAAGTACTGGGAGGCTGGGGGAGGGAGGCAGAGGAGGAGGGTTGCCAGTTGCTGGGAGGTGAGGCATTGGCATTGCTGGGCCCTGAGTGGGTGGTCAGGCAAAACAGGTAAGCAAGTAGCCATAGTGAGCTGGAGATCAAGTTAAGCAGCAAGTAAAGTGAGAGTGCCAGTGAACAACAACCAAGAGTTGTCATTCACTGGGGTTGACCAGCAGGAGCAACTGGGCCGGAGGCAGAATGCACAGCATCTGGACCCTGCCCTTTTCCCATGGTAGTCCCCACAGTGATGCTTATCACCAACGCGCAGCCGCATGGTGGACCCCTAACGAGCTGTCCGCAAACGTCCACCATATTGAACTGCATTCCCGTGACTGACGCTCTTCTCATTACTGTGCCATGGCCTCCTCCTCCCGCCTATCATTCCTCCCATCCTCCATCCCCACTCCATCCCCACAGCGCATACATGCACTATACGCCGACTTTTCACGCCAGAAACTGTTCAATCCGTCAGCTTATGCCGCAAACGTCGACTGGTGGCGCACTGCCTTGCCCGAAATTGTTGCATATCATCAAAACCTACAGGACCATATTATGCTGGATGTGGGGGACAAGCTTATAGAAAAGTTAAGGATGGACGTGGGTGCCAGGCCATTATCTATGGACACCGTCACGGTCAGACTCTTCTTCTGCGATACTCGACCGAACAAGGCTGATCATTAACACAGCTTGAGATGGTCGAATCATCCTCTCTCTATCCCCTCATGTCCTTCCTCACCTCCCCTTACTCAATATATGACACATCCTCGCTGCCCTGGAAGACAGCCACCTATCTCATTGGAAAGCCGATCTGGTGGGCTATGGGGCAGCTTAGGCTGGTAGGGGACCGTATACCGGCAGACGAGAGTGTTGCAAGCAGGTGGAAGAGGGCCAAGGGAAAGTACGTCATCAAGGCAAATCTGGAGGTGCGCAACGACGTATTTCTATGTGATTAATTCTGATCTCTTGCAGAAAGCGGCAGACGCCATCCTGGAGCATGAGCAATCAAAATCGCACTTGTCTATAGTGGACAGATTGCACAATGCCGCTTCATTCCTAAAGGAATACAGGGAAGTCGCCTTCCCCGGAGTCGTACTTTCAGAAACAGACGTTAAGGCTTTGCTCAAGTACCTTGAGAGGGACCGGAAGGCCATTGTCATGGAAAAAGAGGTCTGTCCTTCCACTGCAATTGATTTCCGTCCTGACGGTCTCCAGGTAATCAAATTCATAGACGAGGACAGCGCTGAAGAAACGATCACGGAAGTGGACCGCGGTGTGCTAGAGATGAAGATCGCTATCGAACGGATCGAGTCTCAAATGGACGACATTGAGCGTCGGATGTCCGAGTGCCTGGTCAAAGCCAAACAGGCGCTGGCCAAGAAACAACAGCAAATGGCCAAGTCATATCTACGTTCCCGTAATCAGCTAAACGAGCTGCTCACGAAGCGCGGAGCTTCGCTGGAGACTCTCCACACCGTGCTGCTGAAGATCGAGTCCGCCGCAGGCGATGTCGAGGTCATGCGTGCTTATGAAACATCCACTTTGACTATGAAGAAGCTGCTCGAGGACCCAAGGCTTCAGAGGGAGTATGTAGACGACACGCTCGAGAGTATGGCTGAGGTCCTGGCGGATTATGAAGAGGTGGAGGAGGCTACGAAGCTGGGTGGAGAGAGAGTGAGACTCGCTGCTGGGAGGGAGGCGGACGAGAGCGAGATTGAGGAGGAACTCGATGACCTGGTCAGGGAACAGGAGAAGCTGAACAACACTGAGGAAGTCATACGGGCTGCGGAGACTACAAACGAGCAAGTCAAGGAGTCACTTGTCCCTGTCAGAGGGACACGGGTGAAGGAGAACGCAGCAGCCAGAAAGAGCTCGCCCAGATTAGAAGCTCAGCGACAGACAATGCTGGAAAGCTGAGGATCTGTCTTCCTCTCCGCTTACATCTTACTTTCGGGTGTACAATATCACATCAAATACGTCGATTGTCACGGATATACCAGTATAAAATCATAACCATTTGCCATCCCAAATCGGACACCTACCTGCTAAACGCGCCAAACCACCACAAGGTCACCCCCAGAATGGCGAGCACCGCCAGCAAACCCACACTCGTTCTGCCCCCTCCTGTTAGCCATAGTACACACCACGCATACCCCACGGTGCGATCCAGCGTCGTCCCCAGAGCGATCCGGAGCCAGGCATTCTTATTCACGGGATAAGGAACCCGATCGTCTATCAGCGGCGGGCGTGCGTCGTGCGTCTCGGGCGGGAGGAGGAGCAGGGCCATGATGGGCTTGTGGTCTGAGGTCGTGTAGGATTGGATGGAGGTGTAGAGTAGAGGCTTGATGGGGATAGTGTCGTGTGTCGCGAAGAGAATGCGGTCCGTCCATGAGGGCGTACGTTTCCCGCTGCCAGGCGTCAGCAGTGTACGCTGAGCTTTGCGAGCCGGAGACCCAGCGATTGCACGAAGCGAAAGAAGTAGACTCACTGATACTGCTCCAAGCTTCCCATGATATATTTATAGGTCGGTCTAAACCGCCAGAATTCGCCTTCCTGTAATCCGTGCAAGGTTCTACCCGCCTCCCTCGACATCCACAACTGGTCTACCTCCCTCAGTTGCTCTCTCCCACCAGCGGTAAGCAGCTGCACTGGGTCGGGTGCCTGGGAGAGTCGGTAGTTCAGGTCGCCGAAGACAAAAAGGTGCGTGGTGGCGTAGATTTGACTTGGGCCGGTGGAATGGGCTGAGGGAGAGAAAAGAAGCGAGGAGACGATTGTCTGGTAGTCTCTTATTCGCTGGGGGAGGTTGTACGTGTGCGCAGCGAGATGGCAGGTGAGGAAAGTGAAGATCTCGCCCTCGCCAATGCCGTCCTCCGCGCTTAATCTGAACCGCACCCCGATGGCACCTTTATTCCCCATCCCCAACTGCCCGCACCCCACTCCCCGTATCTGCACGTCCCTCACTCGGCCTGCGACCGTCTCTTCCCGCGCGTAGATGAGGAGCGCAATACCAACCCGGGCGTGCTGGGCAATCAGAGAGTACTTCTGGGGCTCAGTACTGTCGATGGACAGGTTCTTCTCAAGTTGTTGCCGGATAAGTGCGTCCCGGGTTGATAAGACGCTGCTAGAGAAACCGGCCACTGTTCCCAATCAGCCAAATACACACCAAGTCATATTGGAAAACTCGCATCCCAGTTGGAGGGGCAGCAACTCCTGAAAGCCGACCGCAACAAAGTCCGGGGGAACCTGGTCCTCGGCAGGCAGATCATGCGTCGGGGAAAGCGCCGGGGTTACCCATTCGACAAGATCCTGTGGTAGGCCCTTGTTACCCTCTATATTTCATGTCAGCCAATGCCATTTAATTGGTTGAAGAAAGGATGTACGAAGAGCGGTGTTGTAGGACGCAATGAGTACCCGCAGTCTTTTCTGTTCCATTGTACAAGTTCGGGAAGTGTACAGTGGGCCCTTCAGGGTCGTGGCCTCTGTTCTCTCAACCACCATGGACGCAAAGCAAGAACAACCGCCATCAACGCCCCTTCTAGTGGCAGTAGAAGAGTTCTCGCGACAACATACTACCTTGCTTGCTGCCCTGTTTGGACTTTTGCTTGCTATCGTCGTTACTCGTGTGTGGCCCGTTACTCCGGCTCCGGAGAGTTTGTGTGCTGAGACTGTGTAGTCTTCCTTGTAAATCGCAAGTCTCAAAAAAACAAGATCAGGAATGTTCTCCTTGTCGGACCGCTGGAGTCGGGAAAGACTGCCCTCTTTGCCAATGTTTGTGCCTTCCCAATCTGTACACGGCATGCTGATCCTGCCCTTAGATGGTCTACGAACAACATCTGCCTAGCCATACGTCTCTCCAGCCCAACATAGGCCTTTTACAACAAGACAAGAAAACGTTTAGACTGATTGACATTCCGGGGCACCCACGGATTCGCAGCAGGTTTAGGGAACACCTTGCCACCGTTGATGGGCTGGTATTCACTGTGGACGCCAACACAGTTGCAAGGAACGGGGTGGCAGTAGCAGAGTGAGTTCACTTCAGAAGACGGTTTGCGTTTCCCTCGACTCAATCTAACATACAGACATCTTCATCTGGTGCTATCTGCTGTCCAGCCTCTCTCCCGCTCGCCACGTCTGCTCCTCCTCGCCACGCACGCCGACCTCGTTGAGCACGGATCTCACCCAGCTGTTGAGCCAGTGCTACACCCAGCGCGCATACGCGTCGTTTCCGTTCTCGAGCGCGAGGTTGAAAAGCGCCGCTTGGCAGGTGCGAACCAGAAGTTGGGTGGGGCGATGGAGGCCCTCGGTGCGGTAGCGGGCGGGGGGAAGCAGGGGCTATTCGGTTCTTCCTCAGCTGGGGGCACAGGGGAGGGTGAAGAAATACCAGATGGAACGTTGGAAGTGGGGAGGGACGGGGTGTGGAGATTTGGGGATGAGTGGGAGATCGGAGTATCGTCAGTTGGCAGTGGGGACAGGACAGAGGGGCTGAGGTCAATTGTAGACTGGCTTGATTCTCTGTAATTGCTATGTATGTCGAGGCAGTACTGCAGGACTATTTGTAGTGCAAATTGGATTGAGTTTATAGGGTAGAAATGTATATATTTTATTGGTGTGTCGTGTCGGGAGAAGTGTGAGAAGTGTCGGGAGAAGGGGTAAAGGCTGAAACGCGCTTCAAAAGACTGTCAAATCTTTGACGTTCACGTGGTGCGCCGGTCATATTAGTCGTTGCTATTCAGAGATGCCCTGGCCCTAGCCGTAACTTCAATCAACTTATCCACAAAGGCTAAATACAAGGCGGTCAGCGCCGATGGCCAATCCAACCAGCTTCACCTTCTCTTTCGCAATATTTGTATCAGATTTTATCAACAACTGCACAAAACATGGTTAACCTCTACCCTTCCCTGGGCGTGCACAACCCCTTCGACTATGACCTCTCTTGGGTCACATCATGGGTGATACCCCCGCGCATCTATGCGGGAATCAGGCTACTTCTCGCCCTTTACACAGGGATCGCATGCATCGTGGACCTTACTATCGGCGCGACGACGACCACCCAGTTCACGTACGTCCTCGGTCACCCGTATTCACACGTCCCACTGACATTTTTCCACAGATACTTCTCATACTTCACGTGAGTCGTCCCCCCGAAGCAGTCACCCCTGTGCTGACGCTGAGTCAGAAATCTCTGTTACGTCGGACTTGTTTCTTGGTTCTGGGCATCAGCGGTGCAGACAGGCGCATTCGCTTTCAGCAAGGGGAAGCATTATCCACTCCAGCGATGGCCGCGATTCTTGCAATTGCTGCACGTGATCTTGTTTACCACCGTGGCAGTTTATCGTAAGGGAGTTGCTTCTCTGGGTACTTCTTGTGCTTATATATCGGCAGCTTTCATCGTGATGATTGTTGTTTGGGCAATATTGTATAACCCGAAAACCTATTGGGCGACGACCTACAGCAGTTCGTGCTCGTCTACCGTCGTCGTAGAGTGCGTAATTAACTTGCTGCTATAGCCTGGGAGGAGATTACAGTGCACATCTTAAACGGTGTATTTGCGCTGTTCGAACTTATCTTCAGCAACATCCAACCTATGCCCTGGGGGCACATAGTCTTCATCCTGATTGGACTTGCTTTATACCTCGGCGTTGCGTATATCACCCGCGCTTCACAGGGATTCTACAGTGAGCCTATTTCCACCGTCTTCCGAAGAGAAATGTTCACATGCGAAAACCAGCCTACTCGTTTCTTAATCCAACGGCGCAGGGCAGCTTGTTGGCGGGTTACATCGTTGGCATCGCAGTGGGAGGCGCTGTCGTGTTTATTGTTGTCCGGTATATCATCGTGTTCCGAGTGTGGCTGACTCGCGGAGTGCATCAAACGCCTTCCGTAGCACGCGGGGAGTTCAAGGAGGTTGACGACGCAGCAAGATACGACGTATAGTGGGGACATTTTCTTCAGGCATGGACATGGGTTGAATCTCACTTCCATATACATCTTGGTCGGGCTTACTGTGGTCATGCACTAAACTATTGATTACATTGGCATGATTGACGACATCCTTGCTGCAAGGCTATACTTGCTGAAAGGCCGGGGTGTCTCTGACGTTCGCTGTCCACCACCATCTCCCCACTCGTGGGCCGGGCGGCCGACTATCCGCCGGGACAATGTACTCTTCAGCAAGCCTTTTGCCGGTGGCCTCGTCACTCGTCCCTTTACATTCATAATCCATGAGACATCTACCCAGTGCGAGCAGCTCACGAATTCACGGGCTCCCCCTTGAACAGTATCAACATGACCGGCCCTTGGACAGACCACCTCGTCGACACTGATATCACGGCCACCCCGTGGAGCTTCGAGTGGGCATATTCCCGGCAGAGCTCAGCTTCGCTGTAGGGCTGACAGAATCACTGGATCTGGACCGCCATGTCGACACAACGCTGTAACACGCGCTCGACTTATTCGAGCTCTAGAACAACATTCACAGTGCGACCAGATCAATTTCCGGGTCTCACCCTTTGTCTCTCTCCCGGTGTCGGTGGGGGGATCGTGCCCGGCGGAGAGAGCTGGCAGTGTGCAATAGCATGGAATATATCTTTCGGCGATTAGCCTTAGTCTAGAACGAGGAGCAGATGAATTGGATGTGCAACTTGCTGAGGGCGCTCAGGTCACGTTCATGACCGGTGACCAATGTGGTCAGGATGGGGACGAACGACACTGCTGCTCAGAGTTGAGGCGGGTACATGAATTGTCCCTCACAAGGCTACCGTGCCACCACCATCCCGCTCGTCGGTGCAATAAAACTTCACTCGCTTTGGCCTCCACATACAGGACATCAACTGTCTTTTCTCTTCATATACAGGGATCCATTGATGATTGCCTTGGAGCGGAGGCCTGCAGTCGCTGCTGGTGTCGTGTTCTTAAGACACCGCTACAACCAGCGCGAACGTTAACAGCGCTGATTACAAAACATCATCTTGTAGACCCATGCCAGAGGTTACCAGAAAAGGCTTCAGCAGTCACCTGACTTGAGAGCAGATTCGTAGGGAGGGAATGAACGTATGGTGTAATATTCTCGCGTTTGTTGTACTGGATCTGTAGGTGGTTTGTTGGTAACCTTAGAGCAATATGAAGAACACATCGATTATACATTTCCCTGTAGGTCATACTGTTGTTTCTTCCCTTTCCAGGCACCATGTTCATACACATGCACATTCATAAACGATAAGAAAATTTAGAGATGAGGTAATAGGTACAATAAACGGGTGCTAACCCGTTGTCTTCGCTTTCCCGTTACCACGACTCATTGTCCTCCCCCGACATGGTTCCCCTTCAATGATACGGCGAGCCGGCTCTCCTTCCAGTACGATGGGGCCACGGTCGCTGCCGCTGGGCGGGGCAACGATAACCACGGGGAGAGGGGTGGGCTTGGGAATACGGATGCAGAAAAGACAGATCAAGGCTGTTCCGGCACAAACGCAAGCCGCGACGAAGACCATTTTGGGAAAAACGCCAACGGTGTAAGCGAACATCAGCCCGAAAAGGGCTGGGCCCATAACTTGAGTACACAGTGCGCTCATCACGCTCATCGCTCCAAACAGACGTCCCGTCTCGTCTTCATTCTTCAGCAATCCCAAGGCGAGGGATTGCATAGCCGGGCTGTAACCGCCACCAAAGGCGCCCAACAACGTAGCGGCAGTCCAGCTAGCGGGACCGGGTGCAGACGCTTGACCAAGTTCGCACAAAAGCTCGATCCCGAGAGAGGCCCGTGCGACGTGTAGGTCGAAACGGGGGCTGTGACGGTGTTTGACAGCACCTGGCTGCACTGCGCGAGACACGCTGTCTACCAGATGGCGTGGAACCGATCGCCCGTTTTCAGCCTCGCCGGGGGACTGAAGTGGCTCAGAAGGCTCGAGAGGCAGGGAAATGGGCTGCTCCGGCTTTGGACGTAGCAACTTGAGCAGCAACGGCAATATCACGACGAGATGGAATGCCCGGACGCATCCAACCAGACTCAACCAGTACCCAAGCTAAGAAAATATTAGATGACTAGTTTACAATAGGCATGCAAACAACTTACTTTCTGGGCATCCCAACCGAAGGCTTTCTGTGCATACTGAAACTTGAGCGTGTATAAGCCCTGCCAGACGCTGTCAAATTCACAGAATAACTTGGATTCGCGCAACTCACAATCATAAGGCCGGCGACGCCATAGCAAGTTGCCATGAACGTCAAGTTCCAGTCGAATTTGTTGATGGCGTACCCAACCTGGCCGGGTATAACCTTGGTAGGTGCGAACAGTTGCAGCGGTGCAAGGAAGCCAAACAGGGGCCTCGCGAACCTCCATGCCGTTATGATGTACCCTCGAGGGCCGACTCGAAGTCGAGATATCTCTTCCTCTTCTTCGAGCTGGGCACGTCTCCGCACTTCGTTCCTCTTAGCTATGCGCCTTTGAGCACCTGAAGAAAGAGACTCTGGAATAAAGAGGGTGATAGCGATGGCGTAGAGAATGTGACCGAGAGTCGTCAGGTAGAAGACGGACAAAAGATCGTCAGTGTACTTGATGAGGAGGGATCCTAGAGATGGTCCAATTGCAATGCCGGTGAAAATCAAGCCCGCGTATAGTGAGAACATTCGTCCACGAGCCTCCGGAGGCGTGCTATCTCCAACATAGGCATGAGCCGCCGCGGTGGCAGTGGGCATGCCACCAACCAGCCCGTCGATCACCGGCCCGACAATGAGAAAACGATATCCTCCAGGTAGGTATTCCGACGCATGTGCAACAAGCAAGAAGTTGGCGTCACTGGAGAGAAATAAGCTAACTCGGTGGCAGGTGAATATCGACCTCGTACGTCACTAGAACCCCAGCAATGCTAAGAGCTAGGATCCGTGTACGACCCCAAACATCGGACTTGGAAGACCAGAAGCCCGTGGTGAGAACAGCTAGTAAACCCATCAGAGTAGTCATTGCTATTAGAATCAGCCAATGCCCGAGGGAGGTGAGATAAAGACATACCGGTCGATATCTTGGCCACTTCAGCTTGCACAAGTGGATCAGCACGACACAATGCAGATGGAGATTTGGCCCCCTTCCTTGTCCAGTCTGGAGGCTCCGGCTTCCACCTATATGGTTCTTGGAGGAAGTTCGGTAGAACGGCGCTGTCCTCAGCGTTTTCGAAATCGAAATGAGCGGGAATAACTGGTCCGGCTCCCGGACCAACGACAACATCTTCTTCCGGGGCACCCGGAATGAGAATGGGAGGATCGTGCGATGAATATTCGGGTCGGTGCTCAGCGCAGACGAGCTTATTGTAGACTTCTACCTTCGGAGCTAGCGTCATGGAAGTAAGAGTAGACGATACGAGCAACGTGGGAATGAGCCTTATATGATTATGAGATAAAGGCAGTATCGCGATTTCTTAGAAACTCACCACCAAGGGGAAGGACGTCTGTACCATGGTCTCGACTCGAAATCGTCATCGTCGTCATCGTCCCCGTTGTTGAGGAGGGATGTGGTTTCTTCAGGGCTATCCTCGACGATGGCTTCTTCCTCAGCAGTCTCCGATGTTAAAGCAGGTCCTCGATGCCTCATTCGCAGCCTTTCCTCTTCCGGCGATACTAGTTGCTCGTACAAATCAGTCTCGATATTAGGGACAAAGCTCTCCGCGACGCCAGTGTCACATCCACCATCTGCGGAAGCGAGGCCGGACGGCTCGATGAATAGGACGGTTGAGTCGCTCGACGCTGCTCTATGCACCAAGTGACGACTTGTGCCTGTATGGATAGAGAGGTGAGAGGACGATGTGGTCGACCTTCTGTGGTCAGTCATTTTGACTGAGATGGATAGTGTGGGAGGGGGGAAATGAGTGCGAGAGATAAGATCGACGAGTCGGCAACCGAACTAATTTCCAGATTGATGGAATCTCCTGTTCCACGGAGAACGCCGCGGGAAAGGGGTGAGGGAGCACCACGTCGTGGATACAGCGAGGCAGGGCGGCAAAGGGCGAGGCGATCAGAAGACAGGAGGGTATATAGTTAGAGGGCGCCCGCCAAAGAGAAGAGGAGCATTAGTCACGCCGTCGACGGCGGTGCGAGGAACGCAGAGCACGGCAACGGCGAGGGGGGTGAAGAAGGTGGATAGGATTCAACTGCTGATTGCATATAAGTAGCACGGGTGACCAGGTGCCGACCATGCGCCAAATGTGGGCGCCTTGTCCGGCCTCATTCCGACGACCCTCCATCGCCTGTCACTAGAGATCACCAGACTTCGGCATCTCCCGGTCAATTAGCCAACAGAGATGAGATAATCAAAATCTTGACATTTGTTCAATAATCCGTGACCCATTAATATTGTATTTTAAGCTACGCACATCCCAATCTGCCTCATTTGAATTGGAAAAGCCAACCTTCCACCCAAAATATCCCCAGGTCTCACGCCACGCTGTCCAGCTCATATTGTTCAGCCCACTCCACGTCAGCACCGGGTCCCTCAATCACCCTCTTGGGGTTACAACGCTGCGGAGGGTATACAAACCACTGACATAGCATACATGCTGTCTACCTTTGTGAGCTCTTTACGGCGCTCTTTAAGAACTAGCTGGTTGCTTATCAGATCCAAGTGAACGGGCGCTTTCCAGCAGGGTCCTCTTCCGACTCTCCGGGCCATGACGATCCTATTACCACCGTGCGGGGACTCTGCTACAAGTTTGCCTACGTCGGTGCCTAGGTTGAACGCCGTATCCCAACAAGCTAGTGTCTTAAGCCCTGAGACCTGGCTATCAGCAACGGAGACGGTGCAGGACTGGCTCCTCCTGCTCTGCTCATCCACCACTCTGCTACCACCCGCCACCACAAACCCCAGTGGTTCTTATAACGATGTCGACTGAAGAGCCCCGTATGCCCAAGCAGCAGCAGCGAGAAGCGTTGCATCAGTTTCAAGAGCCTCGATCACTCCGATTCGCTCAGGTCGTATCGGCAGTTATCTACTGTCTCTTTGCCAGTGGGGTAATTTTCGGATACGCTGGTGAGCTTGCTCGTTTTGATCCTTCCTAAATTTCTATCGACATACGTTAGCTTTGAAACCTGTTCTGGTATCTGAGGGTGTGTATAGACACCTTTGTACGCCGGACGAAATCAAATCCCATGTTCGGGTATGCCGTGAGCAAGAGCTCCGGATGAATGTTATGTTCAATATCGCCGCTGTTACGACAAATGTATGTATGACGGCGTGCTTTATATACAACGGGAAGTATACTTAACCTCAACTCGTTCAGGTCGCTGCCCTACCTGTTGGGGCAATACTCGACCGTTTTGGCCCTCAAGTAACCAGTCTAGTGGGTTGCGTGTTTTTGCTCTTTGGACCAGTCCTTCTGGCTATTGCGCCTATGATACCAGTGGACAAGTTTGATGGCTTCATTCTTGGGTATCTGCTACTTGCGCTGGGTGGTCCCTGCATCTTTATCTCGACCTTCCAGCTCTCCAATGCCTTTCCTACCAATTCTGGCCTCGTTCTCAGTTGCGTGACTGGTGCGTTTGACGCCAGTAGTGCCGTTTGGCTCGCATACCGCCTTCTGTACCAGTCTACGGTCGATTCCGAGGACCAAGTCGGAAAGGGAAAGATCAGCCTTACCATTTTCTTCGCTTGCTACTGCATAGTTCCAGTCACCATCACCATTCTCCAGTTTACCATAATGCCGAAGCAAAGCTACAAGAGTATGGGCGAAATCGTCAGGGAGATTGAGACTGGTACTTTGGACCCCCACGAAGAAGCGGTGGATGATGACGAGATAAATGGCCTGACACCTCCACCAGCAACGGCTCGGGTGCTTTCTTCCACTAGCACATCTGTGGACCATGAACAGGATGGACACGTGCGCATTGTGGAGCCTGGACCGAGTGAACATACCGGCCTTCTGAGCCTAAGTCGCAAGAGCAACACTGCAGACATCAGGCAAAGACGGCGTTCCAGCGCCGTTAGCCAAATATCTGCCATTATAGGACAACAAGCCGTAGAAAGGGTTCAGAAGAAGGAAGAACACAAGAGAGCCATTAGCGGAGTTTGGGGTTCCTTGCACGGCGAGAGTGCTCTGCGACAGGTTGGGAGTCTCTGGTTCATGTGAGTTCGAAGTGAATTCATCTTGGTTCCCATCACTTATCTTCACAATCAAGCCTGGTTGTTCTATTCGTCATGCTGCAGATGCTTCGAACCAATTACTTTATTGCCACTGTTAGGCCGCAGTACGAACACCTCTTGCAATCCTGGGAGCTATCTCTCGCCATTGACAGATTTTTTGACTTGGCCCTTCCACTTGGCGGTCTTATATCTATTCCATTCATCGGCATATTGCTCGACCATACCTCGAGCCCCCTCGCACTGTCGGTGCTAGTGCTGTTCGCAGCTGTTATAGGTTGCCTTGGCATTATTCCCCATTCTTTGACCGCCGGATATGCCAATGTCGCTCTTTTCGTTGTCTATCGACCATTCTTTTACACCTCAATCTCGGATTACGCAGCGAAAGTATTCGGATTCGAAACGTTTGGCATCGTGTACGGCCTCATTATATGCACCTCTGGCTTATTCAACCTCGTGCAGTCCGTCCTCGACTACGCGACAATCCATGTGCACCAAGGTAACCCGATTCCAGTCAACATCGGGCTCTTAATTTCAGGCTTAGTGATAGGCTCTATTTTTGTTGCTTTCGTTGAGGATCAGGTTAATCGGATCAAGAGAAGCAAAGCGCGTGAGGCATTGGAGGAGGCAGAGAACATCCAGGAGGTCGTGGTCCCAGATGGGTCGCCTGCGTATCGTTAGCCTTTACGAGTTGTCTCGTAGGGTTGCTTTCATCGTTCCCATCATATGCATGACCATGTCGAGATTTCCCTAGTACTGTCTGTCACCTTTATACCAGGGCCAGGAACGCACGAGGCAGTGCGTGTAACAGCCTCCGATGTACCACCCCCTTCTTTCAAAGCAACTCTCATAGCAAGAATCCACTGGGATCAGCTGAAATCATGGTACAGTCAAATACAACCCGTTTTTTTTATATATTGAGAGCAGTCTTAGTCTGGAACTGTGGACATACCCACAGAGTTGAAGAACTCTCTTCGCAAATTCCGATTTGCAAGGAGAAGTGCAGGTAACGCAGCGTTGATCGGTATGTCAGCACCGAAAGTCGACACACATATCATAACATCATTATTCCACAGTCAAAGTCAACAAATCGAAGCTGATAATGGAAGAGGTAGAGGTATTCGATTCCATTTCAGTCGATGACCTTGCTGAGGGTAACAGCATATTCACGTATTGTTCCCCAAACTTGAACATTGATGCCTGCGTTTTCCCGCAGAACTGCCGGAGAATTCCCCGCGATTCGTTCTGATGTCATATGAGCTCGAGCATCGGGATGGCCGAAAGTCCTTCCCTTTGATCCTGATCAACTGGGCGCCTTCCACCTGCGAGATCAGCATGTTGACGTTGCACGCAAGCGCTTTTTTGCAATTCCAAAATGCTGTGAGTTTCGTTGCTATCTTAATATGACAAGGACCGCTAATGCTGTGTATCAGGCTGATGTTTCAAAGGCAAGTTACGGCTGTCTTGTGTTTATGAGTCTGAATGAGTAAAAAAATGGGATAGATAATCGAGATTAGGGACGGTACCGAGTCGCTCACGAAGGACGCCATCGATGCGAAGCTCTTGACTTAGCTCCATCAATTAGGGGATATGCATGTCATGCCATACTGAAAGCGCATGCATTGTATCAATAGACACGAAGTGATAGCATATCTAGTCATCGCTTGTTTGGGGGTTCAGTACATGCTAGGTACGAGTTGACTATGTACAGCATAGATCCTGTAAGCTGTCTGAGAGGCCTGACGCCCCGTCCCATTGGAATTGCAGCTGAGATGGAGTTCTTTAAACCAGACAATGTTCTTCTACGCATGCCAGAATGCCGTCCGGTCGTACATGTTCAGAGTGGACGGGTTGTTGTTTCTGAAGCAGCGAAAAGTGAAGAAACTTCAGGGTCGCCAGTTTGCGTTCATCTTGGCTGTTCTGATTCCGGGCCTAAGAACAAACAGTGCTCATCTCCTTACTACCCAGTGTATGGCTGCTCTGCGCCTGCTTGCGACCAGAGCGCATGCGGATCGCTGTGCGTTCCCTAGAGTATTAGATGCTTTCACTCATCGACGGACACTGGCTGCGGTCGCTACATGTGCACATGTTCAATCGCTCCAGTCGTCAGCGAAAGAATGGAAACCTGGCAGCCGTCGAACTGGCCTCGTTGCGGTCAAGAGGGGAATGATGTCCCTCTGGGATGATCACGGAGTCAGGATACCCGTCACAGTCCTTCAGGTATGCCACACATCTCATGTTTTCTATAGAGGCAAATGCTTGCGCGCTAGGTGGATCACTGTCAAGTTACGGCTACCATCTCAAAGAGGAAAAAAGCGTCTTTGGAATGGTATCACGCGGTGCAAGTAGCAAGTTCAGACCGGACCGCTAAGACAACCAAAAAGGCTATGCAGGGTCATTTTGCTAAGGCGGGCGTGACGAACAAACATGTAGTACGAGAATTTGAGGTGACGGAAGATGCATTACTCGAGCCAGGTCTGAAGAAGTCAACCTCAAAGGCCATTAGTCCCTCTAACCACGTTTACAGGCACAACTTTGTCTTCTGCACATTTTGTACCGGGGCAGTTTGTCGATTGCACTGGTACATCGTATGTTCGTCGGACTGTGCGTGGCACTGGGCGCTGACTTCATTATAGGATCGGCAAAGGTTTTCAAGGCACTATGAAGAAATGGGGATTTGGGGGCTTGCGCGCTAGTCATGGCGTGTCCATATCGCATCGATCTCAAGGTTCCACGGGACAGCATCAGGTAGGTACTTCACTATTTCCTCGAGCTACTCTAATGGATGATACAGGATCCGGGTCGTGTGTTCCCCGGCAAGAAGATGGCGGGGCGAATGGGAGGGGACCGCATCACAACACAGAATATGTTTGTGGTCCGGATCGATACAACTTTGGACCTCATATATGTCAAAGGATGCGTACCTGGCCACGACGGTGGCTATGTTTTGGTGAGAGATGCGGTGAAGAAGATGCATTGCGAAGCGATGGTGAATGCGGCCAGGGGCCTCCAGGTCTTGCCTGTGGCAGGGTTGCCATTCCCTGCAGGAACGGCGGAACTTGCGAAGTCCTTACCACCTATTCTCAATTCTCCCACACTAAGTAGAGATCCTTTTTTAGCCAGAGACTAAATGTGCGATTAATTCTATTCGTTGACATGAGACTTGGGCAAAAGATGCTGGGAATATGTGGCCGAAAAGACTAACTTGATTACATAAGCGGCTTGCCCTAAGCTGCGTGTCGCCCCTTGTCGGGTTCCGTGGGCATTTCAGCATTAGTGACACTCTCCTCACAACTTAGTATATCTTCACATCACTCTACAATGTGGATTTTGAACTGGTTTTACGACGTCTTGAGCCAATTGGGTACGTCCTGCATGTTTAAGCCTTCCCGCATTTCTCAGTTTGCACATGCAGGGCTGTTGCACAAGAACGCCAAAATCCTCTTCCTCGGGCTCGATAATGCGGGCAAAACTGTGAGTTCGGCGATATTATTCCACATTGATTCGCAACATGCAAACATCCTGGCTAGACACTTTTGCATATGTTGAAGAACGACCGTCTGGCTACCCTGCAGCCCACTCTTCACCCCAGTGTGTTCGCTTTGTCACCGATAGCGTGTGTTCTCACTCGATTTCTAGCATCCGAAGAGCTTGCCATTGGGTCGGTTAAGTTCACGACCTACGATCTCGGTGGCCACACCCAAGGTGAGTGTGGTTCGTTCAAATTAGCGTCTGGTACCTGATGCGCTGATAGCACGGCGTCTCTGGCGTGACTATTTTCCTGAAGTCGATGGTATCGTGTTCCTCGTCGATAGTGCCGATACAGAGCGATTTGCAGAGGCAAAGGCAGAATTGGATGCTCTGCTTTCTATTGAGGAGTTAAGCAAGGTGCCTTTCCTCATCCTAGGGAACAAGATCGACGCTGTCGGTGCAGTGAGTGAGGAGGAGCTTCGACACCATCTGGGCCTTTATCAGACGACCGGCAAGGTGCGCCATTGTCATCAATCATAGACGAAATGTGTTAATCAGACTATAGGGCAAGATTCCTTTGAAGGACATCCGCCCCATTGAACTGTTCATGTGCTCGGTTGTTATGAGGCAGGGATACGGGGAAGGTACGCCTGTTGGTCTCTGGCCTTTTTGCGGTCATTGAACTGTTTCTCGCAGGTTTTCGTTGGCTGTCTCAATATGTGAGCATCCTGCGTTCATTGAGAGACCTGAAACTGATGTTCGCCCTAGATGTAAATGTGGTAGGGATACATGTACGGCTTCAAGTCCCCGCGCTCAGTCCAACCTTCCCATTTGCTGATTCCTTTCTTCTCCGCTGGCATTATCCTTGTGTTGTCTTAGCATACACTATCGCTCTCAATAAACATGCCAAAGGCGTCACATATTGCGCACCGACATGATCGGTTTTGTTGGACGCTAGGCACATCGTCCTACAGGTGACTCGCGCACAGCCGCACAGCCCTGGAACACCCATACTTAAGTTCATGCATCTTGCTGTATCAACCCATCCTGTCCTCTTCTAGTTCACCGTGCCATCTCGCATCGATTACTGATTTCACACATGCCCATTGCTCAATTCTCCCCTCCGTCCGGCCCCCCTCCTCCAAGAGCACTTCGAGTGTCATATTTCACACCCGACGATTGTCGACGCTTCGCCGTACGTGGATGGGCCCCTCTCGATCTCTCAGAGGATGCACCACCCATTGGTGGAGTATCCGTACACGATTTCGTGCAAGCTTATAGTGGTCTCTTTGAAGCTTCGGCATCCTTTTTCAACTCGCCGCTTTCTTACAAAGAGCAGTTCATCCGAGGCACAGAGGGTTCTGAAGACGGTTACAATCGCGTCACAGGAGAGAAAGAAATGATCACCATCAGGACTGCGGACACCACGCCCGAAGATCTCCGTCAAAGAGCTGCTATATGTTGGGAGTTGTGTGGTAGGATCATGCTCGATGTGATCCAAGACATCTCCAGCAGTCTCTGTCTCGAAAACGATGACCTGCGTGACATGGTCGCGCCATGTGCGACTTTGCCACCTTCTGGACAGCGAGTAGCCACGTTGTTACGTATGTTTCGCTATGAACGAGGTGCAGGGACACCGCTCGGGAACGAACCTGGGTTACGAGATAGGCGAATAGTGGCGGAGCGACATCGAGATCTGGGCTTACTTTCACTGGTCGTTGGCTCCTCGCATGGTCTTGAAGTGTGGGATCCCTACGCCAATGCGTGGTATGCCATCGAGGAACATCAAGCGGCGCCTGGCAGGCTCACTGCGACCATTCTCGCTGGGGAAACACTGGCTCGCTTGACGAATCACAAATACAACCCCGGTGGCCATCGAGTGGTTGTGTCAAATTTGGACGACAGCCCATATCGATTCAGCCTTGTGTATGCCTTACGAGCGCATCACCCTGTCCAAGTCGACACTGACCGTTTGACAACTTCAATTACCGGCACATTCACGCGACCCTTGGCTGCTCTGACCGCTGGAGAACTGTACAGCCAGATCTCCAACGCTCACTTCAATATCAATGCAGACATGGCCCAGCGCCGCAAGCAGGAAGAACGCTTGAAGGTTCTGCGTGATCAGGCCGAACGCGTTACCGGCGTACAGGCGTCCTAGCCAACACGATATTGTGATTGAAGAGGTTGGACGAACCAACAGAGTTGTAGTCATCCAATCGCACAAATAGAGTGTACAACTCGATATATCCTTTTAATGTTGTATGTTGTATGGATGATTACCCGGACACGCAGAATTATGGGGTGGAAAGATGCTCTAGATGGTAGAAAGGTCGCTCGTTACAAAACCCCCTTCGTGCTGGGTACATCGTTACCTCCAGTACGCTCAACGGCTTGTTTTATGGCCAATGCGAGTGCTTTGAACGCAGACTCGGCTCTTGAGATTTTAGTGAGACAAATGACAGAAGTGGCCCCTTTTGCACTCGCCTATGGTGGTCATTTTCACCCCTTAACACGTCCACATGCATCGTCACCCCAGAGGCTATCGCAAAGGAGTGCAATATGTGAGGAATCATTTCCGTCGACAGCTCTCCAATCTTCTCTCTCCTGAGGCCAAGCTCTGTCACGCAGAAGGGACGCGACGAGATATCAACGACAGCTCTCGCCAGGGCCTACGAAGAAGTACAAGTTGAGAGGTTGGGGGCGCTTCTAGGGTATTGGCAAAGTACACTTACTTCATCCAGAGGAGCAAAGCCAGTTCCGTATCTTTTTATCCCTTTTCGCTCCCCTAATGCTTTTTTGAAGGCCTCCCCTAGAGCCAAAGCGGAGTCCTGTGTATGAACATAAGCCAGAGGTGCGACCTATTTCATTCGGGCAACTCATCTGCGGTATGATGATCGTCAATCCATAGGTCACCCTTGCACTTCATGGTCAATGACATCCCTCCATGTTTTGCAAGCGCATGATACATCTGGTCCGTGTCAATAAATAGTCTCCACTGGGGAACGGCAGGCCTGCTCAACATGGTCCAAGAATCCAATGCCTGTGGAGACTTCGATGACCTGTTGATCGACGCCTGGGACATTGTCGAGTTGCAAGAATACCTCCAGCTCGGTTTCGTTTGTTTTGCGGGTCACAGTGGCAGAGCGACTCGTTTTATCAGACATTGTCGTAGAAGATGTGGACAGCGAAAGTGCAACAGGAGGCAGCGGTACCTCAATTTCACTTGCTCTATGGAGACCCCTACAGAAATGAGTGTTCCGCGGAGACCTCGGCTGCCCGTTGAACAACTTTCGGTATGGAGTTCATTGATGCAATGACATGTCTTTCTGAATCAAATGCACTATAGATACATATGCACGCAATGTGTGGGAATATCAGCGAAATTCCGTCCGACACTCGTGCTCTATGAAATATCATAATCCCTATTTCTTGAGTGTGCTGAGGAACGAGGCGACGTCTAATCCAGCGTATTCATCTTCTGCTGGCAATTCTTCCAACCCATCCAGGACGCTCTTTTGCGACACCGGCGCCATCTGCGCTCTGTCAGCCCTTCGTTTTGCGGAGGCTGCATCTTCTTCATCGGTTGTCCGTCTAAACAGATCTAGCACCAGATCGGTGTCCATCGAAGTTAGATCAGTATTCTGCTGATTGACAACACTGTTGGCGATGTTCAACTTGAATCGTTGCAGGCTGCAAAAGGAAGGAACGAATCAGAATTCTGATCATAGCTGGACGTGTCAGCTGTGCTCACCCCATAATTTTCTCTTCCAGCGTGCCCTTAGTAATCAACCGGTAAACGTTGACGACCTTTTTTTGTCCCAGTCGATGGGCCCGATCCATGGCCTGCAGATCTTTCATGGGGTTCCAGTCATGCTCCACGAAGATGACCGTGTCAGCCCCTGTCAAATTCAAGCCCAGACCTCCGACGTGTGTTGTGAGCAGAAGACAATCAATGGTAGGATCAGCATTGAAAGTCTGCACCGTCGCATGGCGTTTCGTGGCATCTGTCGTACCGTCCAAACGCATGTAGGTCACAGTCGGCATGGTCGCTCTGAAAAGGTCTTTCTCGATTATATCGATCATCTCTTTCATCTGACAAAAGATAAGGACTCGATGCTGAGATGCTGTCGTGAGCGAGCCGCTGTAATCCTCCTCGTCCGATGTGCCAACGCCACAGTCTGTGAGAATCTGCCTATATGTAGTGTTACGAGAATCAAAGATGGGTGCGTTGAGATAATGTAGCCGGTGCCTACCTTAGCGCTAGCAACTTGGGAGCATTTTCTAGCTTTCTGGCATCTCCAGCTTGAACGAGTTTGCCTTTGAATAAAACACCATTTGTACCTTTTAGTACAAGAGCAGGATGATTGCACAGTTTTCGTAGGTACTGCAGCGATTGGAAGACATGTTGTCGGTTGGATCCAGCATTTTGAGTGGCTTCAATCGCCTCTGTACCACCTTGAGATTTGGCGAAGTCGTCGTACAAGGCCTGCTGGAGCTCCGACAAGTCGCAATAGTAGTCTTGGATAATCTTGGGTGGCAAGTCCTTCAGCACGTCCTCCTTTAAGCGACGTAAGAGGAATGGCAGGACTTGTTTGTGGAGAGCCTCCAATGCAAGTATACCTAGACGAATAAGCACCAAGACGAAGGCATCAGCTTGGACATACCCGCTTCCTGATGCTTCGCAGAACCTTTCTTATCGCGACTGGCAAGAATAGGCTTGCCAAAGCGCTCATTGAAAGCCTGTTCTGTGCCGAGAAATCCAGGCATGAGGAAGTCAAATAGACTCCAAAGTTCCAGCACATTGTTCTGAATGGGTGTGCCGGACAGAATCAGGCGATGCTCGGCCTGGATCTGCTTCACAGCCTTCGTGATCTTCGCTTTTCCGTTCTTGATTATGTGTCCTTCGTCAAGGATGCAGTAATGCCAACTGAAACGGGAAAGGTCACCAATGTCGTTTCGAATGACATCATAGGACAAAATCACAACATCGTACTTGGACAACGAACTGAGAATTCCCTGCCGATCTTTGGAGTTACCTGTGTATTGGACGGGCCGGAGATTTGTTGTATAGGTAAGAATCTCATGATACCAGTGACCGATAAGAGTGGGTGGACAAACCACAAGAGATGGAAGGTGAACAGAGTCGGGGGATTTTGTGATTGCGTACCGTTCGGCTCGTTCATGGTGTTTGCTGGCTAGAATACAAATGGATTGCAAAGTTTTCCCTAGCCCCATATCTGTGACCAGATAAGCAAAAGAACGATCTCGGTTGATCGAGCTTACCATCGCAAAGGATACCATGAAGATGATACTTTGCAAGAAACGCCAACCAATTAACACCTTCCTGTTGGTAAGGTCGTAGGTCTGCCTTGATCAACACGGGAATCGGGTAATTCTGGACTTGAGTCCCATCCAGTAATTGCGACAGAAATTCCCTTTCGGCAACGCGTCGTTGAAGCATATCAGGGGAAAAATCAGGAGGATCAGGCAGTCCAGACTGTGAGACGTTAACCCATCAATGGACCTAATCACCTGAAGGTCTCACCTCTAATGGAACCATCTTTACTAGAGATGCAAATACGTTCGTCGCCATTAGCCGAACGTTCTCGTCGGGATCGCTCATACGACCGAGAATCGGTACAACGAGGAAGATCACGTACGCCAGCGCCTTAACGTTGAGCTTTTCGAGCACATCTGTAATGGCATGAGCCGTTGTCATGTCAAAGGACAACGAACAAACTGGATATCATCTCAACAACACCCTGTCGGTTGGTTACCGTTTTTGGGTCACCAAGGAAGGGAAGCCCTTCTTCGATCAGACAATGCATTCCCTCGGAGGTGAGAACATCGCAGAGGGCGGCAAACGAACGGGCCGCCGCAAAGCGAATGACCGCAAATGCACTTCTTGATGCCTTTGCTACACTCCGCAACAAGTCGGCAATGCATGGGTAGAGGCTCTGTTCCAAGCTGCCAACGACAGTTGCAAGTACTTCAAATGAATCGATGACGCTTTGACCCAGGTCTTTGTCATTCTCTATCTTAGCATCACTGTCTTCTAAGTAGATTATCAGATCATGCTGAGTTCATCCCGAATCAGCAGCTCACCATCTTTGAAAGTTTCTGTGATGTTGCGTCCCATTACTTCCCAGAGGGCGGGAACACCCTGCATGAGGTCCGGACCAAATAGTTGAGCCAGTTGTCTCAACGCAGACTCACAGCCTCGCCTCTGCAATTTCAGATTATTATCCGAGGCGGTATGGCTATCATCTTCCTTGTGCTTCAGACCTTTATATGTGGATAAGCCAGGTGACACAGTGAGTATTCCGTCACGTATGCGAAGATCGAAAATTGGTGTCTTGGAATCGTCCTGGCATAAAAAGGTACAGAGATTTTTCACAACTTTGGCGCTGACCGCACTAGGAACAGGAGCAGTGTTGAGGAACCCTCGACGGACGAACGTAGCAATGGCTCTCGCAAAACGGATCTGCAATAATTCGTTCTTCTCAAACTAATCAATAATCAGCTTGCAGCAATTATCATGATATTGGCGTGCTTACCCGTACGCCATTCATCAAGCTTCGAACGAGAGGATTGAGTCGCGAAGGAACAACACCGACCGCAACAGTAGCGCTTCCAACCGACGCAAACAGACGGACGTCGAGTTCTTCTTTCTTGCTGATGTATCGCGCAGTATTCGAAGCAAGAAGCTGCCTCTTGTCTTCCAGAGCAGCGAGATCTTTCTTCCTCCGAGCGAGAAAAGGTCTGAGGAGGTCAAACTTCGACCCAGTGATATCATGAACAACGTCCACGGTAAATGGGTCATTGGGAGAGCTTGCAGGAGGGATTATCGGTATTTTGTCTTTAGGAATTTTCGGATCCTTCCGAAGAGTATCCACAAACGCTTGATATTCAGTTTTCAATCGAGAAATATCCATGGTCATCTCATAGTATGAGAGCGGTGGGCCGGTTTCCAGCATGTCCAGCAGTTGCGCACCCAAAGGTGATACCAGCGAGTTTGGCTCTGGACCGTTTGATTGGATTGCCAAGTCACATCGAGCCCATTCCTCCAGAATGACAGAAGAAATGCTTCTTTGCAACACGCTCGGGGATCTCATGTAGTGGTCCAGGATCGGAAGGAATGTTGTTGAACGCGACTGGAGATAGATCTATTTATCACCGATGTTTAGTCAGGAATAACTTGGACTCACCGACCCGGACCATGCATGCATGAGATATGCAAGGCTCTCGGCTCCAGCAAGCTTGTTCTGCAGAATAGCGTCCACAGATATGAGGGAAAAATCCTGCGCAAGCATGCTTTTATCAACGTTATAGGTAGACAGGCCATCTCGACCGCTGACGACAGCTGAGAACAACAATGCTGCATCAATTGGTGTTCCCAATGGCGTCAAGACCAGTTCAAACCATGCTTGTAGCACCATTTGCGTCACGCCTTCCAATTTCGCATGTGAGTTGAGTAGCTGAATAGCAGAACGCCAAGCCGCCATGCTTGATTGACGTATGTCGGTTCTCTCTTCAAGAACGATATCTTGGAACAGAAGCCGCAATAATGGCTCGGATATCCAGTCGGGTGTGAGAGCCGGTATATCGAGAAAGGATTGAAGGGTTTTGATCACCGATAGACGCACACTGGGTAAAGTGTGCCTGAAGAGTGGATACAGGACAGATATACGATCGCGCAGAGGGTGACTGGGGTGAGATGAGAAAGATGATGAAAACAGTAGAACTAGGGCATACTCCGCATCATCTCGGACGACTACTCCGATAACTTCACTGAACGACATCAGCTTGCCTGCATCCCAGGGTTAGTGGACGCAGGTCGGGCGTGTAAAAAGTTCAAATACCCAATAGTTGCATCACAGCGGCAATGCTGGACCCAAGATCGTCCTTCATGTCTACGAAAGCATCCCAAAGTATACTCAGGACAGTTTCGAGTTGATCCGGCATATAAACCACCAGCTCAGTGACTATGGGGAGCAGGCATGTGGCAGCCTCGGATTGCACATCATCATTGGAGTCCTTGAGTCTTCACTCTGTGAGCGCGCAACAATACTGGGAAATGCGGACATCATACCCGATGATGGCGACATCGACGACACCCTGCAAGACTTCTTTGCCCTGCCCATCCGGCTGTATCAAATCCCTTCTCACGGCCACTTCGTACTTGATTCCAAGAAGTCCAGCGTGCATGACCTCCCATATGCGTTGTTCCAAGCGACTCTGCGTAGATGACTTTCGAAAGATCTCCTTCGCGTCATCTTCCGAGAAACTCTGATGTACCATATCCAGCAGAATCTCGTGTACGTGGCGAACGCTCCGTAATGGCATGTGGAGCAAAAGAGAAGCAAGAGACTGAGACGCGGACTCTCGCACGGGTGCCACGGCCTTGATTCCCGTGTCATTCAGGACGCACGCAGAGGCCGGCTGTGGAACTGACTCACCGAGTCAGACACAAAGTCACCAAATCGGTCAAGGGCGAACACACAAAGCAGCTTTGCTGCTATCTCATTGCACCACCGTTCATGTTCATAGGCGTTCTGTTCGGTTAGAAATCCAACTTGAATATTCCCTGCGGTTAGCGAAGCCTTATGATTATAGCTGGAAGCGTACATACCTTGCATGCCACCAGAAGCTCCCTGAGTCCTCACCACTTCTCTCAACCCTAAGGCCGCGCCATGGCGCACCTCCCAATTGGGATTCAAGAGGTCGACTTCCAGTATATCCACCACCCCTTGCCACACCCAGACTCCCTCAGATACCGTTAACACACGTGTTCCTTTGGCAATATTATGCTTCACACTGACAGCACCTCCACCGCATGGGTTTTCCTCCCCAGAGAGAGTTGCTACATCAGACTTCTGCACATCCTCCTGTCGCCTGTGCATTGGACGAGTTTCTGGATGACCGTCGGAAGGCGAAGCAACTACTCGGACTCTATCAACCAGCATCAGGTTCTAGTCTATCGGATAATGAGGAACACACTTCGCATGTGGATCATTGCCCTGCTTCGACGCGGATGGTGCCACAATTCCTGGGTTCCCGGGCTTGCGTTTTCTCTTCAAGCGATTGAGCTCTCTGGCGGAAAGAATTGTTCTGTCAACATCAGGAGCAGGAGAGGGGGAAGACTTGATCTCAGGTTCCAGACTCAATCCATGCCCAGAAGATGGTGGAGGAGGAGATGGTTTGCTCGTTGGTCTCTGTGGCGTTCTTCTTTCGACTACGGGGCCAATGGTCGATTCGGGAACAGGAGACTCCGACTCTGCGATAGTACTGTGAGTATCAAGGGCGATTTTCTCCTCGGGAATCTCCATCTTAACATCTTCCTGCTGAACAAGACCTTGAGTCCATTCGCCATCCACGGTTTCCAGAAATCCTAAGCCGAGGCGACCGAGCGCCTCCTTGCGAGCACGATCTACATCTGCTGGTGTTCCCAACCATAACCCTTTGCCGTATTCTTCACCGGAACTGGCAAGCAATAGCGGAGATGCACGGAGAACGCTGGCAAGTGAAAAAGCAGGGAAAGGGGGACCAGGGCACTGGTGATTAGCCATATCTGGTAATGCATGTTCGTACGGAGACCAAACAGGAACGAGAGTGCATATTTGCGAGAGAGCTCGAGCAGCAGCAGAACGGGTTTCCGATGACTTGGAACGCAGATAGGGTAGAACCTATTAATCAAGAAGAGCGCATCAGTGGACGATATGGCAAGCCAGATAAATGTAGTAGCTACGAACTCTTCCGACGACACTCAGGACTTCTTGCCAGTCGTCAGAGGCGGTGGTTTTCCCAACAACGACTTTCCCTGCATCAAGCAGCACATCTTCGACTCCAGCATCTCTCCTTATACTCGTTGCCGCGAGCTGGCCAATCTGATCTGCAGCAGTTGCCCTGATCTCAGAGGACGAACCGGTATCTAATAACGTAAGAAGGCGATCTAGTCTGTATAATTAAGAACGGACGTTGAACCCGTCCAGTCAACAAACAATTACCTGACAAGGGAATAAGAACTCGCCGTGACATGTGACCGAAATATGCTCCAGAGACTTGTGGCCGCGGAATCAGTTGTCGGGGGCGAATGCGCTCCCCGCGGGCTAAAGGTGACCATGGTACGGTCGTGGTTTTATATATCTCTCGCCCCAATGCCACACATTTTGGTTCCGACAGCCTTTTTTTTTCGTTTGCGTCCGCCCCTCCCCCCTTGCAACAACACTTTGGGCAGCCTCTGTCGATATAAACGTGGTCTTTTAGTGCAATTCGATGGCTCAAAGCTACCCCCAAGCCGACCAATGGGCTCGCCCCTTACCACATGAGATTCTGTGCGCATGTCAGCTCCCTGCTTATCGGCATTGGACTAAGGCGGAATAACCTGCGCTTTCTAAGGCTCGCTTTCAACAACTTGTTTCGGAGTGGTTTAACCATCGCTACTTTGCGAGAAGCCATCATCAATGGTCGGGTGGATAGATTATCGAACAGGATAGAACTCAAGGCACTGAAAGCTTCGCGTCCTGATGGTGGACGTGTCGGGCGGAGCCTGCTTTGGAAAGTATGAGACACCATCAGGCCCTCTCCGGGTGTTTCTCTTATCGTAATTAGTTGTTTCTCCTCCCAGGCTGTCCTCTGCTAGACGGAAACCCCGTCAATGCCACCCTTTGTATATCGGAGCTACGAAGCGCCCGTCGTGCATACTCGGACTTGGCGGCCGCGCGCTTAAGAGCGCCGGACGGCAGGGCCATTCCCAGTTCGAGCACACATGAAGACGCGACCGTATCCATGCCGCCTCAATCCTCTACAGACGCTGGTGGCTGGGAAAAAAACAACCCATTGAGCTTGGATGCTGAAGTATGTCTCTCCTGTGTCTCTCTCTATGTTACTTATAACCGTGTTCTTTCTGCTTCTCTCTCTCCAAGAATCCCTGGCAGCAGTGGTTTGCTGATCTAGAGTTGAGGAAAGTCATCCGACAAGATGTGGAACGAATGTGAGTTTCAAGGCAATCATGTCATTTAGCTCTGATGGCATTACACCTAGTTTCCCAGAGATCTCATACTTTTCGTCCCAAACCGTCCGAGAAAATCTCACCGACATCTTGTTCATATACTGCGTGACACATCCCGAGATTGGTTATCGCCAAGGTATGCATGAGGTGGCTGGAACTATTCTTTTGGTAGTGGATAACGATTCCATCGATTATGGGGCTGGGATAAAGGACGACGAGCTTCAGGAATGTTGTGCTCGAAAGTCAGTGTCTGCCGATGTTTACGCTGTCTTTATGTCTCTCATGGAAGGTGCCCATCGCTGGTATGAGTGGCGAGAACCTCGGCGGCGAGACGTCCGAGGGCAGCCTGAAAGCTGGACTGCCCCGATTGTGCATGTTTGTAGGATGATTCAAGATCAAATGCTCAGGTCTGTTGATCCCGCATTATGGGCTCACTTGGACTCCGCCGGAGTTGAACCACAAATCTATGGCATGTGAGGCTCATTTCAAAGTGACGCATGAACTACCCATTGACATGAACCGTCAGACGATGGTTGCGCCTGCTCTTTACAAGAGAATTCCCTCTCTCGACTGCTGTGGCTATTTGGGATTGCCTCTTGGCCGCAGATCCATCTTTAGAACTCGCCGAGTGGGTCTGTGTTACTATGTTACTTCGCATTCGAAACCAATGTGAGCGCCGCAAGCCAGCCTCTAAAAGTCGAAGTTTTGGAATTGACCCCTATTGTGTTTGTAGTACTTTCAACGGACGACTATTCCACAATTTTGACTTACCTCCTACATTACCCCTCCCTCGACCAGGATATGCCATGGTTGTTAGTCAAGCAAGCCGCAACCATTCATGAGAATCCTGTGCCAACGACGGGTGTGACAGTAATGCTTCAAAATCGCGACATTCTAGAAATTGCCATTGAAGCGAAGTCTTCGGGTTTCCGAGAGGCTGCCCCAACCCGACCCGGTGAGGGGATGAGAACGGAACGCCCTCCGGAAAAAGCCCCTCTTGGCCTCACCGACGTAATAGCTAAACATCTCATGGAGCGTACTGACGCTGTGACGCTGAATCGAGCCTTCCTGTCCACTGTCACAGAGTTGCGGGTACGAGTTCTCTTGGTCAATGCGATATCTGTGTTTCTAACTACCTATAGAAGGGCCTCCCAGATCTCACTTCGACCCTTTCAAAAACGTTCATGACTCAGCCTGTCCCCCTGGGATCAACACCTGGGTCAACCAGTGAAGATACGCTCAGGTCTGCACAGTTTGTTTCGTTGTACACCGAGCAAGAACGACTGGGCCACGCCGTTGGGTGGGCGATCTCCGCTCTGAAGGATAACCCGTCATCACTTGATGCATTGCGTTGCCTAGAGACTGTACAGAATGTGTTGCTGCGAAAAGTGCCTTTCGACGCATCACGTCTTGAACCAGGCTTCTGGACCAAAGTGCCTTCACAAGCGACCGTTCCTCCTGATGCCTTGTTCTGTCCAACAAATCCTCGTACTAGCCTATTCCCAAACAAACTCAGCGGTGGCAACACCGCACCTGGTGTGGTGGGCATGAATTCGCGTCTCCCTCGCGTCCATGATGCAAGGATACCAGTGGATCGGAGAGTACAATCACAACCTGTCGTATCGCCAATGCCTCCAATGCCACCTCCAAGTCATGGAACGGTTATGACATCCCCTCAAGTAACAGAGATACCCGAAGCCGCCAATGGCTCTCAAAATGAGTGCACCGTGGAACCTGCCAAGGGAGGAAGAACAGAGGAAGATAGGCAGAATTTACTGGATCCTCTGGGGGTCTTGCGAAGATAATCAAGTCACCCCCACCTGTACACCCCCATCTGTCGTTCAGCATTTCGTATGCAACACATCACGTCTTGTAGAGTTGGGTCACTCATGACCACCATACGTATTCTATCCTGTACCGCTAGGCTTCTTAGTAGGGTCGGTGTACTTGGGTGTCTGTACCGAGTGAGTCATCATATGGAATAACGACTCGCATCAAATCATACACAATGACGCCTACAACTCATAAGAGCTATCTGTAAAATTGTTTGAAGCCCGCGATGTATCTGCTGTCCTACCACTTTCATCTCCATCGTTTTTGGCCTTGAGCCATTTGCAGGATCTTCATTTTCGCTCTAGATCAATACGTTCTCTTGGAAGGCGGCACAGGGTTGCACTCGTTCTCATCCAAGGTTGTTCCGATGACCTTCCGATACCTGATCTCGACATCAGGTTTGGCTGGGTCCCTCTGGAACGTGAGCGTATGCTTCATCCAGTGTTCATCGTCCCGCTATAACGAACGACCCAGAGGCATCACTTCTCCTGTGTGCTAACGTAGCGAATTGTGCTCACCTCTTGGAAATCTTCACGGGCATGAGCCCCGCGGCTCTCCTTACGTGCCGCAGCAGCAACAACAGTCTGGATTGCGTTCTGCTGCAGGTTCCGCAGCTCCAACGTTTCCACTAGATCCCTAGTATCATAACCTGCGGTCAGAGACCTGTAATGAACTTGCAATCCGGTCACTAACGAGTTCCAGATCATGCTCCGGTCTTTAATGCCAACATCAGCATACGTCTGGTAGTTCGCCGCCATCTTCGCCACTCCTTGATCGAGGGACTGCTGAGTTCTGCAGCACCGGTTACATGTGCTTGTTCAAAATACTGAAACATTATACCTGAACACAGCAGCATCAGACTGCATGGTTTTTTGCATGTCCAACCTGATCTGAGCGGTCGGTTTCGTGCCACTAGAATTGCGAATCTGGTCTAAGTGCTCGATGGTTGCCATTCCCGCATCCGCAGGGATCGTTGCATGCAATTTGCCAGGTTCCAGTGTTTCCTTGATGTGATGAGCACAAGCACGTCCAAATACCACGATGTCCAGCAGAGAGTTAGCTCCCAAACGGTTGGCGCCATGAACAGAGACACAAGCAGCCTCGCCCGCAGCGTACAGACCAGGCACGACCTGGTCTTCGCCATTCTGCAGCAGGGATCAACACTTGCGCATTACATGGAGGGTGCCGCGTACTTTGTCGACTGTTAGCACTTCTCCAGTGAACTTGGTGGGAATCCCTCCCACTACGATATCGTGAGAAAACAAATCGCAAGACAATCCCAGTGGACTCACTGTTATAGTGAACCGTGGGCAACACCGGGATGGGCTCCTTCGTGACATCCACCCCACTGAAAATAGCAGCAGTCTCAGAAATACCAGGTAGTCGCTCGTGAAGGACCTCGGGCGGAAGATGACTGAGCTGCAGATAAATATGGTCCTTGTCCGGCCCAACGCCACGGCCCTCCCTAATCTCAATGGTCATACTACGTGACACTACATCACGAGAGGCCAAATCTTTTGCGGTTGGTGCATAGCGTTCCATGAAGCGTTCACCCTCCGCATTCAACAAGTATCCGCCTTCACCACGCGAACCTTGCCCCTCAAGTCAGCACTCAAACGAGCGTGAATATTGCAATGCCGGATGCACGCACCTTCGGTAATCAGGCACCCCGCCCCGTAGATTCCAGTAGGGTGGAATTGGACAAACTCTAAATCTTGAAGAGGGAGACCAGCGCGCGTCACCATCGCATTACCATCTCCAGTGCACGTATGTGCGCTAGTGCAGCTGAAAAAGGCGCGACCATAACCCCCCGTAGCCAACACAGTATTATGGGCACGGAAACGATGTAAAGTTCCGTCTTCCATATTTAAGGCAATGACACCGACGCAATGCCCTTCATGCATGATCAAATCCAGAGCGAAAAATTCGATGAAAAACTGAGTGTTATGTTTCAGCGATTGACCATAGAGTGTGTGAAGGAGGGCATGGCCAGTCCGGTCCGCCACCGCAGCACAGCGGTAAGCCTGGCCACCTTTGCCGTATTTCAGCGACTGGCCACCGAAAGCACGCTGATATATTTTTCCTTCTTTGGTGCGGGAAAAAGGGACACCGAAGTGTTCGAGCTGTGAGGGTTAAACAGTTGAATACACTACAGCAAAATCATACAATATACGCACCTCCACAACGGTAGCTGGCGCCTCGCGGCACATGTAGTGGATAGCATCTTGATCGCCCAGCCAATCGGAGCCTTTCACCTGTTCAAGGTTAATAAATACGAGTAATACGAGGGGACGGTTTGTGCTCGATGGACTCACAGTATCATACATATGCCATCTCCAATCATCCTCGGTGATGTTCTGGACAATATAAGCATTTTCGACGCGCTCTATACTGTACAGACAACCAGGTACTCACACCGAGCGCAGCATTGATACCGCCCTTCGAGGAACGTCAGTCACCACACTTCTCCACAAAACGATAGCTTTACGCACCTGGGCAGCTACTGTGTGGCTTCTTGTCGGAAATAACTTGGTGATACACGCCGTGTTGAATCCTGCCTCTGCCAGCCCAAATGCGGCTCGAAGACCGGCGCCTCCAGCACCTCTAGATGACATGGTTATTACCCAACATCGGGATGTGTACCTTCAGCTTGACTTACATCACAATAGCATCATACTCATGCTCAATGAGCGGGTACTTGCCAGCAGTCGGTCCCCAAGTCTTGTATAAGAAATCAGGGAAGGCATCCCACAGCATACGGACGAGACACACCTTGACTTCCTGCGCCCGCACTGGTCGAGTCGCGGCGATGCGACTCACGGACGCCGAGGAATGGAATTGTTGGCTGAGAGTCGGTTTGGGCAAGCGGGCAAGCGACCGACGCAACATGGTGTGATGGTGGAAAGGGTCGTCGATGATGAGGACAGGATTCTACCCCGATGTCGACCTGGTCGACAATCCCGCGTCACCAGCCAATCGTCACGCGCCACTTTCCAACAACCCGCGGCATCGGAACCTCGCGGGATTCGCCGACCCTGGGGAAGAATGTTTGTCCGAAGAATGTTTGTCCGAAGAATGCTTGTCCGCATTGTTATTATTCAACAAAATCACTTGGGGGGTGGCGCGAGCAGAGCTCGCACAGCCGGATTCCCCCCAAATGGTACAATAGTACCAGATCTCGAGTTTCACACTGAAGTGTTGTAAATTTCTAATGAAAAAAATCTGACATCTAATAATTAATAGTGAACCCCCCCCCCCGGCAATATAGACAAGTGCATGTGGCATTTGGGGGGTGCTAGATGTGAGAGACAGATCCTGACAGAAATTAATATATTTTAATTAGAGTAGTTAGTAGTACAACTATAAATAAAATTTGATGGACCACAAAATGTGTACAAAGTATTACACTTGATTGTAATGGCCCAGGTAACCTCATGTGATGTGGATTTTGGACTCTGCTGTAGAGCATTTCTGATGGAATCAAATTGCTTCTGTGTCATGTGAAAGCACCCTTACCAGATCTGGTCTTAAATTAAAGATGCCATGCCAGTGTGGGAGTAGCTGGGCATGCCAGACCAGAACAGCACCTGGATTAACCTTGTGCTCTCAAAGGACATCATTCATAAGTGTACACCCAGCACAATTATATCATATATACTCCTCAAGTTCCATAGTCCTTGAGGGGAGGGAGGAAGTGTCAGGCTAGTAGCCATAGGTTGATAACAAGCCTGCAACAAAGAACCATTGGCCTTGTTCAAGATCATGCATGAGGGTATGTTGCCCACAAGACAAGAGGCTTTCAGCCTTGCACAAGCTGGAGTGTATGTAAATCAGCCTTCACATGTCCTCAAAAGAAGTGGATAGAGGTGTGGTTATATGCCTAATGTAAATATCTCTGGCAGTCTTCCCAAGATTTGTTTTTATATTCACATCCTGCAGTTTCAATATCAAATTCTTCCATAGCTCTCATTGAAGTTGATATGACTGACGATAGTTCAACTGTCTTGAATATCACCACAACCTGGCTTACAAGAGAAGAACCTTGATATCTCATGCCATGGCTGTACAGTATGCATCTGAGATCTCTTGATAGAATAGTGACCAGAGATGGTTCCTACAATCTCCCTTTTGAACTCTCTGATCCCCTCCTGTAACTAGGGTATAGAGTATCCTCTGTTGCGGGCATTTGAAATGATCAGCCTGTGCTGATGGAGTGCATGAGGGAACCAATTTTTTTGCATACAAAGTAGACTTTTGTGCTGGCACAATTTGCACAGAAATGGGTTGGTTCATGAAGAGTCTTGTTCATGTTGATGGAGGTAGAGGATGATTAAATGATGCAGTGTGAGATTCTTTATTAGTATATTGAAGTGGACATACTGATGTTGTCTCTTTGCCCTGAGTGGGCCATGCATCCAAGATCATTCTGCAGTACATCCCCCTGCTGCCTCCCTGCATCATGATGCAAGTTGCACATCCAGTCAGTTCTGTCATACAATCAAAGTTCTGAGGTGATCAATAGATATATAAAGCTGAAAGAGCCAGAAAAAAGATAGTTTATCAGTGATACTATGCAGTTGAGACATCCCAGAGGAGCTTGACAGACTCAGTAGCAGAATTGTTTGGAAGGAACTTGATGATGTCCACATGTCTCAAGTGACGTTTGTTATATGTGCAGGGGTTTTGATACTATGGGCATCTGGCAGTGCTGATATCCAGGGGAGTCATTATGTCCATGAATGCTGTTGAAGCTCACAGATTCTGGCTGTCTCATCCAATATGACTGAAGTCCACTGAGTTCTGCTTGACAGACACATGACACTGGGTCAAAATAGGCCCAAGATTGCCTGACCTTGTGGAGTGAGGCAACTTGACTGTGTCAAATTCCAGCATACTAGAACCTCCTTGAAGACATTCTTTGGAACATGTATGGCTGCCAAGCCAGGGTGAGCAAGGTCGCATACTTTTAATCTTTTTAGAGCCTATTTAGGCCCTTGCCTAGCCAGCTATACTCTGACCTATTATTAAGCAGGCTTGGTCTTACCTTAGAAAACATGTTTATGCTTGTGTCCCCAATCCAGAAGACCTCACAGAACTTCAGTCATTGAATTTAGTGCTGCAAAGAAGTTGTCAAAGCAAAGGGTAGAACAGCTCACTAAGAATTATCTAACACTACTGATACACAGCACAACTACATGCCCATGGAACCTTACACTGCAGAGTATAGGGCCTGTGCACTCTTCTTCTGCCCAACTTTCCTCCACTTCTCTGCCTCTGCAGCTTCAGTAGCATTCCTTCTTGACCATAGGCTGGACATTATTGAATGGTTAGTAACACATGGACAAAGAATCCTCTTCGTTATTGCTCCAAGGAACAGCAAAACAGTGGCCCTTATTAAGTTTCATTAACGTCGTTTCGTGCGAGCGGACTCAAATTTCACGTCCGTCCCCAGACCAGCATGGATTTATCTCAAATCGTCCTTTGCCGCAGTCCGAAAATGTGCTCGATGAGTCTCCACATCAACGCCTGTGAATTAAAACAACCTTTCACCGGCTGGGGACAATGTTGCTTGTTGTAAGTGGTCGGCAAGTGCAGGGAATGAGCTCAAGCGGGACTCGAATAAGAGAGAGGTCAAGGAAGTTCGGAGCCGAGTGGCATTACGCAATCTGGGCGAGTGCGCAAAGGATCTTCGCCAAGAGAGACTGGCAATGTTTCTCAGATTGTTGTCCGCATAACAGAGGGATACAAGATGACTCGTTGGTGTGTGAAGCCAGTCTGCTTTCCTGTTGCGTGCCTTCGGAACTATCCGTAGATGTCTGTAAAGCGACGTCCTCAAAACCAAAAAAAAGCTCGGGCAAAGATGCGAGTCTATGATCATTCAGTTAGGGAAATAAATCTCTTGAGCGCTGGATTTGGAGTGGCAGGCGGCGAAGGAAGGTACCAAAATGGTTCCGACAAATAAAGGGGGACGCGAACACAAATTTCAGTGTTCACCGCCCTTCCACCGCCCCTCGTGTCTGCTCAAGCTTGCGCGGTTTCTCCTTTTATCCTTCCCCTCAAAAAGAAAAAGAAAAACATATTAGGACAGTAACGCTCTCCTCTACTCACACACATACCGCCATTTCGCCCCCCAGAAAAGGTTGCGTTATCCGTGATTTGTCCTGGTCGCACGACTCACATTGTTCAATAGAGAAAAGTCAGCAACATGTCTGCACCGACGTCACCCCAGCCTGCCCCTGTACTGGAGCCTGCTATTTCCAAGTCTGAGGGACTTGGTGAAAGGCCTCCGAATGAAGCACAGCAACCTTCGACCGATCCGGAACTGGGGCAATATGGCAATGCTCAGATCCAGTCCGGGCAGCCCATTGTGCAGTCCTACGCTGCAGCTCCGCAGCCTTTGGGTGGACAGGGTGGACAGGGCCCGGTATCATTGTATGTGGGCGAATTGGATCCTCAGGTCACGGAAGCCATGCTGTTCGAGATCTTCAACATGATCGGACCGGTAGCCAGGTGTGTATCTGCTTGCTAGCTCCTTTGTATCGCTTCTGACGTTGTGATCCGTCAAGCGTCCGTGTCTGTCGTGATGCCGTTACACGTCGTTCGCTGGGTTACGCCTATGTGAACTACTTGAATTACAACGATGGTTGGGAAGTTCAAAGTATTAGTAACATCCACATTGATCGCAATTTTAGGGGAACGTGCGCTTGATCAGCTGAATTATTCCCAGATCAGAGGCAAACCATGGTAAGCACCACACACCACACTTGGATACAGTCTAATGGGCTCCAAGCCGCATCATGTGGTCTCAACGGGACCCTGGCCTAAGGAAGACAGGTCAGGGCAATATTTTCATCAAAAACCTCGATCAAGGCATCGATAATAAGGTGAGCACACTGCGAGTCTTGTGATGCCCGTTTGACTCGGTAGCAGGCCCTCCACGATACCTTTGCCGCGTTCGGAACCGTTTTGTCATGCAAAGTCGCCACCGACGATAGCGGTCTTTCCAAAGGGTACGGTTTTGTACACTACGATAGCAATGAGGCAGCGGAGGCAGCTATCAAGGCGGTCAATGGTATGCTTCTGAACGACAAGAAGGTCTTCGTCGGGCAGCACATATCTCGCAAGGTTCGTGTATCCTTTCAAACTCTCGGATAATGGACCAATACTTGCTGCAGGAACGCCAGTCCAAAATCGACGAAATGAAATCGCATTTCACGAATCTTTACGTGAAAAATCTTGACACCGAGGTGGGCGAGGAAGAGTTTGAAGGGTTGTTTTCTCAGTTCGGACCCATTACGTCTGCCGTCATTCAGAAGGATGAAGAGGGGAACAGCAAAGGCTTCGGATTCGTGAACTTCGAAAATCACGAGGATGCCCAACGTGCCGTAGAAGAATTGGACAACAAGGAAATCCATGGCAAGCCGGTCTTCGTTGGTCGGGCGCAGAAGAAGTCTGAGCGTGAGGAGGAGCTGCGTAAACAATACGAACAAGCCAAATATGAGAAGGCGGGAAAGTATCAGGGCTCCAACCTTTACATCAAAAACCTAGAAGACGATGTCGACGACGAGAAGCTCCGGGCAGAATTTGAGCCTTTCGGCACCATCACCTCTTGCAAAGTTATGCGAGACGAGAAGGGAACTTCGAAAGGTTTTGGTTTCGTATGTTTCTCATCGCCAGACGAGGCGACTAGGGCGATGTCGGAAATGAACAACAAAATCGTCGGTACCAAGCCTTTGTACGTTGCGCTTGCGCAGCGTAAAGATGTGCGCAAGCAACAGTTGGAGAGCCAGATCGCTCAGCGCAACAACCAGCTTCGACTCGCAGCTGCCCAAGGTATTCCCAATATGCCGTATGGCGCTGCGCCGATGTTTTACCAACCTGCTGCCGCTGGCTATCCCCCTGGTCAGCGCCCTGTCATGGGCTACCCGCCCGCGCCTGGCCCAGCAAGAATGCGTTATGCACCTGGCCAGCAGATGGCAGGCATGGCGGTACCGCCACCATATGGACAGCCTCCCGTGCCCTACGGGATGGGTACGCCCTATCAACGGCCTCGTCCCGTTCGTCAGCCTGGCGGCCCTGGTGGTCCTGGCGCCCCTGCTCCTGTTCCTCTCTCTAGTGCGCCACGCGGGCCTAGCGCCCCTGTTGTCACTGGTGGCAACGGCACAAGGCTGCCCATGGCTGGTCCTGGCGGTCCTGTTACTGGCGCTGGCGCTGGTCGTCCTGCTCCTACACCCAATGGCGTTCCCCAAAACGGCGGGCAAGCTCAAGCGTACAAGCTTAACCCTAACACTCGCAATGCGACCACGACGGGACAGGCTACGACCGGACCGGTATCCACGGAACCTCCCATAAATGCTGCACTCTTGGCGAACGCATCTGCAGGGGAACAGAAGCAGATCTTGGGGGAGGCGATTTACATGAAAATACACGCGTACGCATATTGTATTCTCCTGCCTTATTCTGATTGACATGAGACAACAGGATGCAACCTGAATTGGCGGGGAAGATCACAGGTACATGCATGCACCTTCCCCTGTAGCTCATATTACTAACCCATTTCAGGCATGCTCCTCGAAATGGAAACCACTGAGCTCATTCATTTGATCGAGACGCCTGACGCGCTCCAGAACAAAGTTGCCGAGGCGATCACAGTTCTCGAGGAGTTTTCGAAGAACGCTGAACAGCAGCAAATCGCTGCGTAGTGTTTTTCCATTCTCGCCTTTGCCATACCTATATTGTCCACTAATCCCGTTGCACACCATCGTGCGTTTGACGAGCGAGTGGGGATTCTTCACAGTCTGCCTTCAGTTTGGCTGGTTGTGTATATTCGGGACCCCTGACCTCAATATCATTTGCGCCTTCCCTATCCACTTCGGCTGTACAGAGGTGGTTTATCTCATGTCTGAGCTGTCCGTGCCGCGCTACTCGTGTCCCACACTTCAGCAGCCGTATGTCTCCATACGACACTGCACTACCCACTCGTGCCATTCCCTCCATAAGAGCATACTTGTGCTTCACCAGTACAGCCTGTTAACATTACCCCCAACACACCCACCTCGCCTCCACGTTCCACCTCGTGATCGGCGTAACGTTGAGCCGGCTAGGGCCAAACCCACTTATTTTGACCAGAATACCAGTGTCCCTTCATTCCTCTTTATCTTCGACCCCGTTGGCATGATGTTAAGTCGACTAGCCTCCCGGGCCCTCGTTATTGTTCCTGTCAGTGTTTTATGGCCGACGAACACAGGGAGATGTCTGATGTGACGACAGCGTGTTCGTAACTACAGCAGTCCGCTCGACCTTGGCGTTCCGAAAGCGTCTAAGGTGTGGGATAATGTTGATGATGCCGTCAAGGACGTCAGGTCTGGAGAAGTTCTGCTGAGTGGAGGTGACGGGATATGCCTACACTGAGTGTGAATGACTGAACTGATTTGAGCGAGTCAGGCTTTGGTCTTTGTGGAACACCCGGTACGCCTCCGCGGTCCCACATTACACTAACTAACCCGCTTCGTCGTATGAAGATACTTTGATCGAGGCTCTGTCGCGCCGTCCTCAGGTTAGGGATCTTACGGCGGTCTCTAATAATGCTGGGGTTGGCAAGCGTGGCCTGGGTAAGCCCAAACAGCCCAGTGTCCGTATCGCTGTTCCAACATATCCTAGGCCTCTTGTTGCATACCGGCCAAATCAGCAAAATGATTGCATCCTATATCGGCACGTATGCATGGAGTATGGAAGTACGTATTGGGTTATATTCAATATGAGGTCTAGGAACAAACATTTCGAGTCTTTGTACTTGGCCGGGAAGATAGGGCTGGAACTTACTCCACAAGGTCGATTTGAATAGCCCAGTATATTGGGTGGCTGCTGATCGATTATCTTTCAGGTACTATTGCGGAACGTTTGCGTGCACATGCAGCAGGCATTCCCGCCTTCTATACACCGACTGGTGCATCTACGGCCGTGGAACATGGAACCATTCCGATGCGGTACAAGGCAGGAGGCTTCAAGGAAGGCGTTCTTGATGAGGGACGAAAGCGAGAATCTCGAGAATTCAACGGCCGGAAGTACATAATGGAAACCGCATTGGCTGGTGATGTGGCGTTTGTGCACGTTTGGAAGGCAGACGAATCCGGAAACTGCGTTTTTCGGTGGGAGCACAGTACACCATTCTGGCCATGTGAAGCTTATGTTCTCTTGATTCAAGTTACACGGCAAACAATTTCAGCAGTGTGATGGCCCGAAATGCTAAGCTGACTATTGTTGAAGTGTGTGCACATAACATATTCACACAGAGGCTTTGGACTGATGCGAGTCAGGCAGAACATATTGTTCCTGTGGGATCTCTGGATCCCAATGCCATTCGTGCGTATATGGATCCCTACATGAGCTTCTTACTCACATTTTGGTAAGATCTACCTGGTATATATGTCAATCGCATTGTTCAGGCGTCAGCCCCCAAACAGATAGAATTCAAGACGCTATCACCTTCGACATCAGCGGCTGCGTCTGTTTCGGCTGCAGCTGTAGAGGAACCTACTGAGGCCCAGAAACGACGTGATCGGATTGTCGTTCGAGCGGCAAAGGAACTGAGGAACGGCGATTACGTCAATCTTGGCGTCGGCATGCCTACTCTCGTACCAGGACATCTTCCACCTGGAGTTTCTGTATGGTTGCAGAGTGAAAACGGCATATTAGGTGCTTGTTCCCTTGGCAGAATATTCTTACCCCATGGCTGATTTATGGATGGGGTAGGCATGGGTCCTTACCCAACCGAAGAGACGCTTGACGCGGATATAATCAACGCAGGAAAGGAAACCGGTGCGAGAGATGTCGTCTATACCTGTAGCGGGCAACTCATCAATGTCTTTCCCCAGTGACTTTATTACCTGGTGCCTCAGTGTTCGGTGAGGTCATTCATGCGACAGTCTTGAAGTTTGTTAAGTATTTGCAGATTCGACAGAATCATTCGCCATGATCCGAGGAGGGCACATCGATGTCTCAATGTTGGGCGTGAGCAAACATCGTTGCATTTCTTTAGTCGTCAAACGGACTTAAATGCGACTTTTAGGCCATGCAAGTCTCACAGAACGGCGATATTGCAAATTATATGATCCCAGGGAAGATGGTTAAAGGTGGGCACTACTGAACGTTTTGATATTCGACGATCTAATGTTCAATGAGGTATGGGTGGTGCCATGGATCTCGTATCGAACCCCGATGGTACCAAGGTGGTGGTAGTGATGGATCACACTGGTGAATACATACCTCGCAACAACTTGAGGTAGGGAACTGACCTGGGAATATATTTCTAGCGAAAGATGGCTCTCACAAAATACTGGCAGAATGTGATCTACCTTTGACTGGGGCGAGATGTGTGAGCAAGATTATCACTGATTTGGTACGAGACAAAACATCAAAATACGCAACGGTGATGATGACAGTTTGTAGGCTGTATTCGAGGTCGATCGGAAGGCGGGTGGACTGACGTTACTTGAGCTGGCGGAGGGCGCTACGCTCGACGAAGTCAAAGCGAAGACGGGCTGTGATTTCAAAATTGCACCTAGGATATCGTAGACAGAACTGGTAGCACGTGCAGCTCGGAATTTCCCACAGGCAATGACCACTATCATACTCACCTATGACTGGAATTGCAATTGCCTAACTCTATTCATGGAAGGCTGCTGATGTAGAATGAAGAATGTTGTTGCATTTGTTGCAGACCGGGTGGTTGGCATGTATGTAGTGTGTCCCGTCTGTGCGTCATGACGCGTGCGAAGATGGACGCGCCAGCCCCGAGGCTTCCTCCCCTTTCTGCACCATCTCTCATCCACGTCTGCAGTCTCCGTTCGCTCTTCGTACCGCTTTGTCGTCAGTATCCAAAGAAATTTACTAGATACACAGGTAAGGATACCATTATTGCAAATGCGTCGCACCTTTTGAAAAGGGCATTTTCCCCTCAGCAGCGCGCAACCTTCCAATCCCCCTGAAGGATGTCCTTCCTTCGGGCAATCGCGTCATATTTCTCCGGTCCCAGCCTCGATGAACAACCTGCTCGTACTGCTCGCCGTCAGCAAGCATTATCAAGCACACGAGATGCCTTTTCCCTGCCTCAACATTCCCCATTACACAATTCGTCGCCTGGCGATTTCTCACACCCCTTTTCGTATCCACCCCGCCCAAGCTCGCACGATCAAGCACGACCCTCTACCGACAATATAGAAAGGCCCAGCTCGGCTAGAATACTTGTCGATGAACACAGCCCAACTTTCCACCGACGAGGGGGTCACTTGCTTCCATTACATCACACCGCTACCTCCCCGCCAGCCCTATATCCGCGACTACAACATACGTGGGCCCGACTACAGACGTGGCTGTCAAACGAGTTCACTGAATTAGGGGATACATTGAACTACGGCGCCCCTCCCGACATACTAGCCTCCGTGGAGGAACAGCTGGGGACTCCATTGCCATCAGCCGTACGAGAATCGTACTCGATTGTTGATGGGCAAGAGCCCGAATCGTCAAGTGGATGCTCCGAGGGCCTCTTCTTTGGCCTGGCATTGTTGTCCCTGGAAGATTCTCTTGCAGAATGGTCTTTCTGGCGCGAAGTTGATGGTGATCCGTCCACTGGAGCCAATGCTCACCTTCGGTCCCAAATGCATTCTGTCCCCCCAAACTGGATCAAACAAGAATACTCATGTCGAGGCTGGTTACCCCTTGCGACCGATCGAGCTGGCAATTATTTGGGGGTTGATTTAGACCCTGGAGAGGGAGGTGCCTATGGACAAGTGATTATATTTGGTCGCGATTTCGACACGAAGGTGGTCCTCCGAAGGGGAGAAGGAGAAGGAGGCTGGGCAACATGGCTTGCATCATTCGTTGATGATATCGAGAACGGTACAGGGTACGAGGTAACTGGTCAGCAGAGCGATGAGGGAAGCGACGGAAGTGACGATAATGTGGGCTTCGAAGGCTACTTCTTTAACCCAAGCGGAGGAGCCCGGGGTCATGGTGGAGCGGATGGCGGTCAAACCTTAAGGTTGAACGGACAGTATAAAGGGTGGAACGTCCTAGAGGCGTGGGCGGACAAGAGCACTCGAGCATGGGCACAGATTGGGATGGGTTTGGAGAGTTCCGAGCCTGTAGAAAGTCAGCAGGGAACAGGCCTCGGCATGGGGCTGGGTGTGTTCCCCATGGCGAGCCGCTCCGGTGCGGAAATCCCCATCCCGGTATTGGCAGAAGATGAGGCTGCCGCTCAAAAGACGTTCCCACCCAAGGACGCTATCGAATCGAACCCTGTAACCAGCGACGCCACGGTTCATCATGGAATTTCGACAACTATGTTACATCCCCCGCAACCTATCGAACTGCCCACGAGATCAGATATATCCAGACACACGCGGTTTAAGCCACTCGTGGTGGAAACGTCAGGTTTTCCTCTTTCCATTTCTCACAGTTCCGTCGAACTGGATCATACGAGATTGCAGGCTACAGGAACCTCGGATCCCATGGACGGTGGTGACGCTACAGAAGACGACCCGAACAACACAATACTGCTTCTCTCGACAGGTGCTGAAACTCTGGCATCCGTCATATCCAGCTCTCCACCCCCTGTTTCTTATTCGGACTCACCTTCATACAGTATTCCCCAACATATACCCATATCTGTAGAGGGGGGTGCATCGCCTATTCTGGAACCAATAGAGGAAGGGGAACAACGAGAGAGAACTTCCGTTGGTCGTGCCCCCTCAAGTGAGCTGGTTGCTTAGGGTGAACTTGTTCCTGAGCGCCTCTTTCAACATTTTTTTTCCTCTCAGGCGGTTGTTTTCGTCGTTGGAAGACGAGTTTATGTTGTTTCATCGAGGATGAGGTACATGTAGGCTCTATGAGTTATATCTGATGTGAATGTCATGGGCATTCTTTTGTCTTAGTCATTAGTTGACTACAATTGAGAGTATGGCATTTATTGCTCTAAATCTAGTAGTTCACGTTCCTCTTCCTCAGTCAACTCGAAGCACGGGGCCCTTTCTTCAGTTGAGCTGTTAGGCAACACCGTTTCGTCACGGGCAAGGAGGTCTGGATCGGCTGTTACGGAGTTGAGAGAAGGCAGTCAATTTGACACACCAGATAATTTCCATCTTCTCAAGGTGCTATCCAGACTAGCGCTCAGTACCCAAGGTACCCTTATTTCATCAGCACCTTTTCTAAGCCACAGTGCAAGAGAGGATATCTCGTGGGAGTGGGCATCCACTGTTCGAAGCAAATCGGCAGGTCCTAGCTTGTCTTCGAACGCGGAAACATCCCATACACGAATTTTCTCGTCGGAACATGCAGTTATGAGATAGGGTATCTGCAGTTCTGTCACTGGCAGGGCCAACAAGGCTTTAACAGGATGAGAATGTTGGATTCGACTTTGTGAAAGGGGGCCGGAATGTTCCTGATTCGTTCGATGCAAGAGGACGGAGTTGTCGGATGAACCTCGATAAAACAGTTGCAACGCACTTTCAGTCAATCCGAAAAAGGGGACTCACTTGTCCAAAGCTGTCCAGATCCTAGACACCAGTCCGTTATCCCAGTCGAATGACCCTTGAATTGGCCAATCTTTGTCGCACGAACCCGTCTTCCGACATTACCACTGGGTAGAACGCTTACCGTCCAAGAGAATAAGGTTCCCTGTTCATGCATTAAAGGCAGTAATTCTGGAGAGACGCTCCTAACCATGCTGTCTCCAGAATACAAAATAGGCTTGCCCGTGTGGAAATCTCTCAGACTCGTCAAGCGCACGACCGGCCTCGTGTGTTCTCGCACGAAGCCTTCACATTCTAATTTTTGGGAACCGGTGGTGAATTGAGGCGGTAGTAGCCAAAATCGGATCTCCTTATCAGAGCCACCTGAGACAATGATGTTCTCGAGATCGAGATGGGTCAAAGACTTGATGAAATCTGTATGAGCATCTGTATCGCTCAGCAATTGGCCGCTCTGAACGAAGTTCGGACTTTCGCAACGGCAGGGAGCTGGTATAAGGAGCGAACCTCGTCGTCAAATATCTTGATATGTTTATCCCAAGAGCCGGAAATGATGAGGCGTTTCTTCGCCAGCGCTGGGCGCATCGTGTGCCAACACACGCAAATGGCACTAACAGGCCCTCTATGGCCACGGAAGACTTGGTGCACTTCGTTGGTCTGCCTGGCTTTGAGAGTGAATGCGGAATTTCTAGCTTATGCCGCACCTCTAAAGACCTCTTTGTAATCGTGCCATTACTTTCTCCAGTCCAGGCAAAGCCTTCCTCGACGTGAAGGCACAGCGGTTTCGACTTTCCCAGATAGATGGGATCACCAATGTCTTTCAATCGGACTTGTTTTGACCGACGGTCTTGCTCCAGCTGGAAGTCTGCTTCGGTTCGGAATAAAATGACAGACTCAGAAGTGTCCATTCTGTTGTACGGTGTAATTTCTAGCAGCAAACAAACCAGAAGAGCGATGTGACGACCGTTATTGAACCAGGGTAGCGCCCAAATGGGTGGCGTCTGCACGCCCTGAACACGCCCAAACCAGCCACTGCTAGCGTTCCAATCCTCATTTCTTGTGTCATCTACATATATTTTCATCCGACCACCACTATTTCACTTGTATTTCCTGCAAACTATTCGCCAGTCTCGTCACATACCGTCGCATAATTAATACCCTCCGACCCCATCGCGCAAGGTCCTTCATTTGCTCATCGCATGCGCTTGAGCTGCGAAACATTGATTCCTGTCCGCCATGTATCGTTTCCGGTGTGTTGAAGAGCTCTCATGCCGGTGGAGTGTGGCAATTTATGCTCATGAAGGACTTAGAAAGAAATCCGACACACAGCGCCCTCGGCCGCCCCCGGTGCCTCCAGCGAATTCCCTTCCTGCGATTGATGCCATCCTACCCCCGCCCTCCGATTTCCGCACCTCGCTGATTCTGCCTTCGTATGAAACGACTCTTCCTTATTTGATGCTATTATTTACGTATGATCAGACTTACACGTCGATTCACGCTGCTCAGAACAGAGAATGGTGATCGTATCCGTCTGCAGAACATTAAGGACCGTCTCGTCCAAAGACGGGCCCAAGCGGTGGATCAACTCACCGAGGAGGAAGAGGATCTGGTCCTTGAGATGCTGGGAAATGCCAGAATGGAAGAAAATCAGACTGTTTTAACTCCCTCACCAGAATCAGCCTTTTCCACTTCCATGTCGCACATGGAGGACATGCAGCCCTTATCCCCAGCATTTTCTGTTGGGTCAGAGAAATCTAGCCATCGGAGCAACAACAGGAGGAGCAACAATCTATTTGGATCTCATGTGGATTATCCCCTTCCCTCCCGCCGTAGTCGTCCTTCCACTGTCACGACGCAGGGTAGCGTTGGTGGCAGCGATTCGCAGGAGCACAGGGATGAGCCCAGTCAATTCACCGGGTCGTCGCCATACGAAGATGCCCATCCTATACAAGATGCGTCTATCACAAGGGGCGAAACTAAAGCAGGTCAATCAACACAAAGCACTCTGTTACTGCGATCCCCAGAATTCCTCTCTGCTGCGACGGCTGGACGAATGAACCGCGTATCGCGAGCTCTTGAACAAGTGCTGGATGACATAGAGAGCGAGGCAGTTAGTTTCAATGTTGCGAGCGCCAGCATGGAGCGACTCTCGCCGACTGTCCAAGATCCGACCATTCACGTCCCCGGTCGAACAATCCTGTCCGGCGGGAATATCCCTTCCAGCGGAGGGGCACCGATGTCGAACATTGTCTTGAATGACAACGTCAAAGCCACCGCACAGACCCCATGGACTTCTGGCGCATTTTCAAGTAGCCACCACCGAGAATATGAGTTGCCGCGGACTGACTCCGTGTCGCCGCCACCAGTTGCTGGTGATCCAGCACGTCGCATTCCTGGATACATCCCTGGTATGCACAGGCCAATCACTCCTCGGCGAGAAATAGATGCAAAAGATCAGGAACGTATGCCGTCGGTAGATACGCGCTCTCCAGCGTCCTCGCCCGTACCCAGCTCACACTCGTACTTTCAAGGCCAGCTCTTGCCGAGCTCTCATAGCATAACAAACCGTGTAGATACCACATTTTCTGATCGCCCGTCTCAAACGTCGCATTTCGTGGACACGAAGATACCTGATTCCCACCTGGAAATCCCTCTTGATGCTTCGCGGGACACATATCCATCAGAATTCGGCGCCACAAGACGAGACTTGAGTATGTCGGACAACAAGATAGGGGGCGCACCCTCAATAGGAGATCCAAATTCCTCATATGGACTGCCCACGTCCCCTGTGCGCAGAAGACACCAAGCTTCAGTCTCTCCGAGTCCGAAACTCACCTCCCGGAGACCGTCGTTATCCACAGCAGAGGAACCAAGCTCGTCTAGTCGAATGTTGGTCCTATCAGAGGCATGGTCAAGTGGCGATGAAATACAACGTTCATCTAGGAGGGAAGATATATCGCGAACACCCCCCTTGAGCGTTAGTGCTCTCCGAACGCCGCCTCCTGAGCGGAAGCATGCGTCTACAGACGCCGACTCAAGTGGCCGTTGGATTCATTCCACATCGTCTTCTATTAGCTCGCGAGCGAACCGAGGGCGTTTGGATTTATCGTCTCGTTTCAGCACTTCATCGTCATCCCTTTCGCTTGGTTCAAGTTATCATTCTTCCACCGATAATCTCCTCGCAACTCGGCTCGAAAGAAGTACCTTTGCGAACGCTTTCCAGAGTGAGCCATTGAGCCGCTGGGACGGTATGATGGCGGAAAAGCTCGCGGTTCATAGTGGAGATACAGGGGAACCGCTTCATACCTCGTTTGACTATGAGAATGCGTTGAACACATTAGGGATTTCTCGGCAAGAAGTACACGCGATCCAGGCGCGCCTCTTGCAGACTTTAGAATCCAATCTTCCCAACAACGTTACATCTAACGGCGCGATCGACCATCGTCGGCAGAGGCGCTCCTCTACGCCGTACTCTGTACAATCAGGATTCAGTGGGGAGGATACCGAGGTGAACTTTTTTTTAATTCTAAGAATAGTTCTGCATGCCATCATGGGCTAATTTGATAGCAGGCAGGCATGGCAACGGAGTCTACCGTCACCCCGAAACGAGCGCAGCCTCTACCTAACGCCCTTTCGCCTGCTCCGGTGTTCCCCCATCCTGTGGCATTATCCTCGCATGCCTCTCCCAAATTATCGAAAGCTGATATGCTCCTGGCTTCTATGTTAGAGAGTCTCTCAGCTACGCAGAACATATCTCCGGCGTTTGATCTCACAGCCCCGTCAGCTGTCGCTGAGTATGCAGCCGACAAGGTACCTGTGCTAAAAAGCGCCGTTAGCATATCGCCCCACACAAACGAAATAACTACACCAAGCAAAGAATCTGTGGAGCTTGGAAAGTTGCCAAACCACTCGTCTATCCCGTTTCGGAGCACTCCAGCCGATATCGGGGATCATACATTATTCGTCCCGCTTCAAAACAGGATGAGACCGGATGACCCCGAGCTATTGAAGGATGTCGAACGACAAACAACTGCAGCGACAGCTTTTTTGAAAAACAGCCCATCACTGCCGAAAGTGGCGGACAAGGGTTCAGGGGGTCGCAGAAGCTTGAAGCGTATCAATCCACAACATATTGGCAGTCCGCAGCTCCTGTCAAGCAGCATTACTAGCGAGGTCTCGGGTCTGCCGCTATCTCCGTCACTGACTTCCATCCCCCAGGTTGACAAGCCCATTGGACTGTTACGGCGTCTTCGGAATTCCGTGAAAGCGAAACCCCTTATTCACTCTGATACCGCCCACTTCTCCGCTGGTCCAACTACAGCGCCGCCTGCTCTCCCCAGCAGCTTGCATCTCCAAACCCTCTCAAATCCGCAATATGTCACAGCCAGCGATAAAGATGACTGGAGAGATATCTCTGGGGTCTCTTCTCCGCCCGCTGGACAGGTGGGCCTTAAAGGGTTCATGACAAGACTTCGTAGAAGCAAAAGAGAAACGGATTCTTCGTTGCCGTCGGCGATACCCACAACTACGATTGGTTCTCCCAGTTCAACATCATTCTCTTTGCAGCAGAAACAAGCAACTAGCTCGATTGTGGATATCTCTTCTAGGAACAGTAAATCTGTACAAGGGGACAATAGTGCGCTGCACCTCACTACGTCCCACCTTGGCGTGCTATCCTCCACCCAACATACAGATGCTGCCCAACCCACCCCAATAGTTATACATCAGCAAGAAGCACAAAGAGGTTCTTCAAGCGCCCTGCCTGCTACATCGCAAGGCCATGCGTCTCTGATAGCACAAAGAACGAATTACCAAGAGCCTGGGAAAGCATCTGCAGCTCTGAGGATGCAAATCCAAGGACCTTTGTCTTCGCTGCTTACCCGCCATCCTTCCGCCCGGAATCCAGGACCACCTGTGCAGAGTGGCTCTGTACATGCACATTTGGATGTGTCCACACCGTATCATTTGGATGTACGCAACCCAATTGTTCGAAGAACCCTGATCTTTGCAGAGTCCGGCGTATTGTCAGCTGAACACATAGCCGCAGTTCGCAAGTCGTTCGCAGGCCATTCGCGAATCGGGAGCGCCTCATCTAATCTCTCTCTCTCGCGTTCAATCAGAGACAGGGTGCCAACTCCTCCCCCAACCCGTCTATCGACAAGAAAGGCCGCTGGAGCTTCCACGCCACCTTTACCTTCTCTGCTCAGCAGTATGCCACTCGTAGACAGTGCATTAAGCCCCGTCAAGCCTGCAGAACCTGGGTCCAAAGATGTCAATGTGTCCGAGTAAGTCAGACGAGTTTCTTTTGTCTATCTCGTTCATGGGTCATCACAGCGAGTATGCAAGAAGTATTCGATCCCTTGGTCCGTCTATACCAGGATGTCCCGAGACGTCGATCCCTCGAGATGCAGGTATTGAGCTGCTTGAATTATCCAATGGACAGGTGATTTGGGTGAGAAGTAGCAGTCTTATGTGTTTGTGTACTGTTCTGACGACCCTTAGTCTGTGGTTGATGGTTTGCGAGCTGGAATCGCCGACGAGAATGACGAGGACGACAAATCATCCTTCACGTCAGATTTCTCAACGGGCTCCCCTTCAAGGGACGAGACTGTGCAATTGTTTGTCAGAGGACATAAGCGAAATGAATCGTCGAAGGGAAGCGAGGCAGCCCTTCCTAAGAAAGCAGCAATTCAATTTGGTCGAGCACGGCCAGAAACTAAGGTCTATATCCATCAAGTCTTCCCCTCACCCGCTAAATTCTTCCGCAGGTGTACTTCAGCTCTTCAGCGCAGATCTCATCATTGATCGAGAATATCTCCCGCGGGCTTGAGTCTGGCTCGTTCAATATTGTTCCCAGTGATCCAACGTCACCCTTTTCGGGTGGTCAATGGAATCCACCACTTGCAAACTCAGGAAAGTCATCTGGGAAAGGGGTGACGGTGACGGAGTCGTCCTCACACCGTGATACAGACCCAGCCCCCGTTGGCCGGCCGAATCAGGTGTCTCATCAAGCTAAGCCAAGCATCGCGTCATCTGAGCCGAAGCACTGGACCATGGAGGAACAGCTGGAGGTTCGTTAGTTCCCAATCAACTCCAGCCGCGAGTTTGACAACATCACAGCGAACCTGGAATGCTGTCAACCCAAACTCATGATCAATTAGAAAATGTCAGCACGAATTGCCCTTAATATAGCACTACACGCCCTGTTCATTATGGAACTAGGATTGAGGAATACATCACTTGGTTACCTTCCACAGCGCTTTCTTCCTTGTTTTGCGCGCCAAACAAACTGCACTGCCCCCTTCCGTCCCGAATGCGAGTACAACAGTTTCCTCACTATCTCGACCAAGCCCTGGCTTACGCGCTGCGACACATGCTTTCGCAAAGTTGAATCTGACGTGATCGGAGGGCGCCGGAAGTACGGGAGATTCGATACATAGCTTGAAAATGGTGAAAGGAAGCGAAGTGTACAGGTGCAGGTAAACGTTGTAACCAGATGGCCTACCAGGCGATGCCGCAGGAGTGGATGTATTTGGTGATGCCACAGTTGCCCGAGGCTCGAAAGTGCCCAGTTCGATCGGTAGGACAGCGATAAAATAATGCATGACGTCGTCTTTCAAGCGCTCGCCATAGTCGCCCAGGATGCTGCGATGCTCGCTCGATCTATTTTTCTCCCTGCAGGACAAGGACCCTTTGGCGTCAATGTCGTCATTAGAGATGCTGGACACAAATTGCATCCAGGTGGGCAAGGTCTCCAGGGATATGCCTGATTTGCACACAGCATAGGCGTGAGCAGCCATGTCCTCCATGCCTCCAAGGTAACATGCGCTAGCAAGCACCGATAAGGCATTCTGGGGAGTAACAAGTTGCAGAGACACAGAGGCGTATAGAAAGCCCAGAGCAATAGAAAAACCCTAGAATCAGAGGAGTCAACACACAACAAGCCGTTTCACCAAGCCCAGATGACAAACCTCTTCAGTAATAAAAGGCTCCGAGGAGAGAGAGATGTAGATTGTCTGCGGAGACGAATGTGACGCAGTAGACATAAGATGTGCCAGAGTTGTTGAGCGAGCCAAAATCAATGCATGGAGTCGATACTGTCGCTTTTCGATGTGCTTCACATCTCATCAGTCTTCCAACAACGTAGTTTGACCACTATGCTCACAAGATTTATGTCTGAATAGTTCTGAGTTAAAATGAGGGACGCAGCTCAGTTGTCTTTCACTCAAAAAACGCTTACACCCATCTGAAACCCAGTGTGGTAAAGATGACCAAGGATTTCCTCGTTGTGATATGCAGCAGTGGTAGACCTAGATATGTGAGCTCACTGCGAAAACGCAGAACAGTATGAACGCACTGGTAGTAAGAAGTCTGCGAATGCCCAGCCTCGTCCGAGCCTCCCGTGGAATGAGGTGTTGTCTCTGGCGTCTCTGGCGGAGACGCGTATGGATGCCCATTCTGTACAGGCGGATGCAAGTTGTTCATGAAGCTTGGCGTGTGATTATTGAGCATTCGAGATGGTCCTGCTATGGAAGGACCATCTGGAGACGTGTACGCCATGATAGAGTATGAATAGGGGATGCAGAGGTACGGTTCGAGAGGGAAGTACACTTCTGAGGGAAGACCAGCAGTCTCTTCACAACGGAGGCAATAATAAGGGCGCCTCGTTCCTGCTCAACTCAAGTTCATCTGTCCATGTCCGGGAATTCAACATGCCCCGCATGCAACTCTTCAAGCCTTTTATTCGACTGCGACGCGTTATCCATGATCTGCTCGCACTGTGGTGTCCTATGCGATCCAACGCAGATCATCATCGACAATGAATCAAGTAGTCATGGTTTCGGTCAACATTATGGTCTAGAATTCGCGGGCCGTGCTCTCATGCGTGCGGATGGAGCTTCACGGCAGGGCTTTCAGACAGAGGAAGTGAGACGTGATATGATTAAAGTATGTTATTTATTCTAGCCAATTTTACAAAACACTAAATACCTACCTTAGGCCACCCGACATAAGCTTATTCGAGATCTACTTTTCGCACTGAATCGCCGTTCTGACAGCCTGAGTTACAGAGCGGAACACCTCTTTGACACTGTACACAAACGCGCACATTTCGCGTGGGGTTCGACCCGTGCGGAAGATGTGGCAGCGTGCTGTGTGTCTATTGTTTTGAGAGAGGCAACTCTTCCTGAATCTCTGCGAGAGCTTGCCGTACGTTTGCACTCTGTCATTGTTTTCCCCTGTTCTGGTACTCACAATGGTCCAGATACTCACGTCGCGACCTCTGCCTCGATTAGCCCGCGTATATCGAAAAGTGAAACATCTGTTAGGCTTGCAACTGTCGCTCACGGACCCACATCTTCATTTCCCTACCCTAATTTCTCATATCCGCACTACTCTTGACGTTCGACTGCTCCCCTCCCTTCCTGCGACAACTACAGACCTCATTCTTTCGGCGCCGCAAGAATGCATACTAGAGTGGGCAAGAAGGCTGCTCAACATTGCTACAGACAACGGGCTCGTCCATGGACGGCATGTGGGAGCAGTGGCCTGTGCAGTAGTGCTTCTTGCTTTCGAGGCTGAAGCCGAAATTCGACTACAAGGCCTCGAAGTTCTGGCCGGTTTGCTCGGTAGCCGCTTGGGGAAGAGGGCCTCCACCGTCCTCAAACGATACTCCGAAATTGTAAAGCTGCTCTCGTTTATCAAGACCCAGTTGCAGCACAGGCATCCTGAAGCCTTTCTAAGTCTCTCGAACGGTATAGCATCTACAAGCCGTATGAGATGGCTCAAGGATGTGCTTATCCTGATTGGCGAAGCTTCTGGAAGCGAACTGGACGCCGGACGATGGCCGATTCTTCCATATTTGGGGCACAAGAGGAACAATATCAGTGATTCCGTCTCGTTGGCATATGATGAACCCCACATCGGGGAGGATGACGTGGAATGTGACTATTGGTGCCAGGACTGTGAAGATGATGGGGACACCTCCCTTGACAGTCCGCGAAGTAACAATATGGTCCCAGTCCAGCACATCACGGAAGGATCTAACCATATGTCTTCGGCCCGTCCTGCATATATACGCACTTCCCGACTTCGCCAGACAAAACCAAAACTGGAAGCGCTTGTAATCAGAGCAGCGACCACGTTCTTGGCACCCATGCGTGGCATTCCGGACCCTGAAGGTGCATGTGCGACTCGAAGACTGCTTTTGCAGTCGGATGCACCGTTAGCCGATGTTGGGAACGTGCTGCTTTCCGGTACGCGGCTCTCGCGTTTAGCTGCGGAGCGAGGAGGACAACATTTGGTGCAAGACGACGAACTATTCTGTGAGGGAGAGTTGGAATCTTATCTCCAGAAGCCTAGCGTTGCCGAGTAATATTGCTCTCTGACACTGCTGTCGAATTCCATGGTATGTGTACGACTGGGGTTGTGACTGGTAGGAACCAGAACGTATCACCTAATATACGTGTTTGAGTACCAACACTCGGTTCGCTACCCTTTTATCTCGCGAGGAATGGAGACTTTCTTTGCGCACAGCCTGATGCGGGACGGATAAACCTTGGCGGGATGACGGGAAAGGGATAAAAAGGGATGAGGGTGAGGTGGAGGTGGCTGAAGGAGATGAATGCGGGGTAAACTTGGGAGACGACACTCTATTTTTGCCACTTTCCCCCAGGGTTCGTTCCCGTCGGGGAAATTACATACACCGCCTACCTCGGATGTAGATATCCCAGGGTCTGGCAGTGTGCCAACTCATGGTTGCTGAGGTAGGGGTTTGTTGGCTCGCTCACATGGCTTCAGGGGAAGGGGTCAAGGATTTGTAGAGGAATCGGGGTATCCCGAATAAGGAGTGAATGAGCACCAGGTATTATTTACTTCCAGTTTGTCCCCGTGCATGTCAAATATCAGTATTTGATATTGACAATGAACATATCAATTAATCATAATGTATGAGTGTGACTTCCTAGAGACATGGGCACAATAGTGCTCTGAGCAGAGCAATATGAACATCAAGCAGCAGAACACCTTCACCATAGCCCAGTCTAGCGATGATGTCCAACTGCTCCTTTAACCTCAACTGCTCTCCCTGAGAACTGATCCTCCTTTGTCAGTCTCTGGAGCACATCCAAGGATAGCCATGGCTTACATGTCTGCTGGCATGCAGCTCCATGGCAGAGGTGCCTGACCATTTTGAGTTCAACCATCAGCAGAACACCAGCCTTGAATCCCTGTCTGTCAAAGGCTTCCTGTCCTGGGTAAGTATCTCTTTGATCTCCAAAATGGATGGTGTACTACCCTTGCTAGCTCAACTGCCACTCAGCTAGTTCCCCTTCCCCACCCGATGTTCTCCGTCTTGATCTGCCATGCAAAACCTCCTGCAGGTGCTTCAACCAGTATGTGTGCAAGAGGTCACCACAAGCTTGAGTTGGAGAACTGCACTCTGTTGTCCTCATATATTTGCTTGAAAATCCTGCAGTCATTAGCATGGGTAAGTAGGGGATAGAAAGCTGGACATGCATGTGGTGATCTTCTCTGGCTCTTTCCTGTGCTGCATGTACATGTCCATCAGGTTATCATCCACGTGGACCCAAAAATTGTTGAGCTCTTCTTATTCCATTGGCTCTGTCAGTGCATCATCCCCTTCTTCAGCTTTGTCAGTTGGCCCTCCTCCATCCCTCCCTCTCCTCATAGTGGTACATTTTCTTTTGGCCTTACCTTTCTTGGCTGTGCTCAAGGTTGACATCATGTCAGGGCACCAGCTCATTGCTTGGTCAAGAGACATGACTAAGCCTTTATGACATGGAAGT
>NW_024467199.1:535234-581718 GCF_000292625.1 Dacryopinax primogenitus
TGCTGATGTCAAGTTAAGCAAGGGCAGCATTATCGAGAACCAATCATGAGATTCTCTGCTGTAAGACATCAGGCCGCATATTGGGGCACTGGTAAAATGGTGGCGTTGATGTATTCAGGGAAGGGTGTATTGGAGGGCATTGCTGCACATTTGGCGCTAAGGGTGGCTGGTCAGCATGTGAAGACCCTAAGCAGTGGCTTGTAGTGCCACTTAAGTCCACAAGAGGGACCCTGACCAGGTTTTTTGTATTGAGTTGCATGGTGCCTGAGACCCTGATTGTCTGATTTCTTGCTTTGCAAAGCCCAGTGTGGTGTTTTATCTGCACCACCTCAGCTGAAACCGTGTTCTGGATATTGGCACTTAGCAGGGCCCATGCACATTATTGTTTTCCATTGAGGTGTTTGTGTGCCTATAAATGTGACCAAATTTTGCCTTTCCTGTCTCTGCAGATCTCAACTGAATCCTCCCCCACCTTTACTTATTCATATCCCCATGCTCCAAAATGGCCAAGCCCAGCACTCACAAGTCTGCTGCCAAGCCAGTGCTGCCAAAAGACAAGCACACCATGCTCAAGATGGCTGCTGTGATTGTTGCCCGAATGCATGAAGATGCAGAGGATCCCAGATTCTTGCCCTCAGTGAAGTATCCAGATGTCGCACCATTTGGCAACACAGTTGTGTTGCTCCTCAATAGTCCCCAGTCTGCCCTCATCTGTGATTTGCCCAAGAAGTGGGTCCGACTTTTCACCCTTGACCAGCAAGAAGAGCTGACCACCTTGTCTGCACCACCTGAGGAGGAAGAGGAAAAGGACAAGGATGAGAAGGTGTTTAAGGCAATGTTGTCCAGTTTTTCAGTACATGTTTCCTTTCTTGTGAGTCATTTGCTGGTGCTAACCTGAATTATGCAGATGACCCTGGGGAGCCTGGCCAGCCTGCTGGTGAAGGCCAAAAAAGGTAAGGCAAAGGCAAAGGAGACAATGCCAGTGAAGGTGGTCATGCTGCGCCTCAACAATGGCATGGATAAGACACCGCTTGTGACCAGGGCTTGTGGGAGGCTGACAAAGGAGGACTCCTGCAATGCAGTAAGTTGGCTGCTTTCTTCTGTGTGCTTTCATATGCTGACCAATTTATTGCAGGGGTGGATGCCAGAAGAGATGCTGGAAAAGGTGTTGTTGGCAACAACAGATGCTGCAGTATTGAAGTCATTTGCAGCTGAAAACTGCATGAGTCGTCCCTGCGTTTCATGCTCTGCTTAACTTTTCTGATGTATTTTTGGCAGTGTACATTGTGCCACAAGCATGCCGTTGTCAAGGATGGTAAGGCATGCCACAAGTGCAATATTGCGGAGGTGGCTGATAGGGTGGTTTGTTTGATGTGCAAGGCAGCAAAAAAGCCTTGCAGTGCTCATACAGGTACACCACTTTTTGTCCCGCTTTTATTGACCATTTCTAACTCCCATTCCAGCACATCTTGTCAAGGGCACAGCTCCGCCTCCAGCATCTGTGGAGGATCTCTTCATCCCAGAGACTCCTGAGCCTGAGCCTGTTGAAGAAAACGCTGAAAAGCCTGCCAAGAAGAAGAAGCAGAAGCTGGTGTGCAGCTATGCCCTGGTAAAGCCCAAAAAATGTGAACAGGAGGACAATGAGGACTCAGCAGGGCCGTCAACAAAGCGGTCTTGCTTCCTGGAGGCCAGTAAGTCTTTTTCATCTGTAGTTTATATTTGGGCAACACTAACTGAACTTGTAGAGATTGAGCTGCCAGTCATGCCGCTCCATATGGCAGAGCACAAGATGCTCAAGCTGTGGAAGAGCCTGCACATGGCACAGAAGGCAGTGGACGCAGTGCAGAAGGTGATGGATACAGTAATGGGCTGGGCAGATCAAGTCCAGACTCTCCTGGGGAGGGCTCTGGCTGAGTAAATTGGTTTTTTCATGTTTTTCTTTTTTCTGTTTCATATTTTTGCCTCTTAGTTGTAATTGTAGCATAGTTGTGTCTTTGTGTGCTCATAGATCCAAATTTTGCCTTAAGCAAAATTTGTGGTAATACATCTTGTTGGCCTGTTATTTGTTGTAGAGTGCTTCAAGTCAGACTCCAATGTTTTCACATGGGTAATCCGGATCTCATGTGGGTCATAAGAAAGTTGCAGGTATTCCAGTAAGGACTGTTTTGTTGCCATACTACTGAGTCTGCTTGTGTACTTGGTAGATATATCTTGGGGAAATGGGAAAAAAATGAGTGATGAACTTGGGAGGTATGTGTATGCTGTTTTGACAATCATGTGGGTATAAGGCCTGCACTATTCATTCGGGGTTGGGCTCTGCAATACTTGACAAGACGTCTTTTATGGTCTGCAGGATCTCGGCAGATGTCTGCTGCAAAATGTTGGGTAGGGTGGGGGTGCATTTGGATTGTTGGTGGTATGGGTAAATGTGGAACTGTGCGATGTGGGCTTTGAGAATGGCTCCATCCAAATCAGTGATCACCTAGCTGCCTCTGGCAGTACAAGTGACCACAACCATGGGACCAAGAAATTGGGGCTTTGATTTATGGTCAAGTTCCTTCTCAATGCGAGTATTGCAGATGAGGACCAGGGTGCCAGGTTTGAAGTTGTAGTCAGCAAGGATGTGCTCGTAATCCACTTTAAATCAGTCAGCCATGCATAATCAGGCCTGGTGCACCTTCTCCTGGAGATCAGCTAAATTGGACTCATGGTGCTCAAGCTGTTGAATTCAGTAGGCCAGCTTGTCACTGTCCATCATGGGGAATTTGGGTGGGGGCACAAGGAACATTGCTTGCTCAAAGTCCATGGGGAAGACCAGGTGAACACCATGTGCAATGAAATACAGGGAGAGACTGGTGCTGTGCTGGACCAAAATTTGCTCAGCCCAAAATGCGGATGGCACTTTGTCAGGCCATTGCTTGATATTATCTCTGCATGCTTTCAGAATTGCTTGTTGGACCATAAAATGTTTTGATTTGACTGCACCATTTGTGCAAGAGTTGTAGGGCAAAATTTGGATGTGCCAGATCCCAAAGTGTTGTGCCAGTTCTTTCATGGCAGCTACCCAGGCTGATCCATTGTTGGTTACAATCTCCGCAATATTTTTCCAGCAGCAGATAACGTCATGGAAGCAGAAGGATGTGAGGGGCATTGCGGTTTCCAATTTTAAGGGATGCCATTTGGGATACAAGGACAGGGAGCAGTGGATTTGAGCAATGCAAGTGTATCCTTTTACAGGAGGCATCTTCATGGTATCACAGTAGATCTTGGAGAAAAGCGGAGCCGGATAATCGACTGTTGGAGGTTTGAGGACCTTCCAAATGCTGTGGACTTGACATGCATGGCAGGTATGGAGGTACCACTCGATATTTGCATGTAGGGCAGGCCACCAAAATCGGAGATGAAGGATACCAGTGACAGTCTTGAAACCTTTGTGACTGCTGTCATTGTGGGCTTGTTTCAGCAGGGCTAGACATTCGGCAGGTGGAACATATATTTGGGGGGAGCTGGTCAGACTACGTTGACACAGTTTGCCTTCATGGAGGAAGTACTGAAGTGACTGTTTGACAAGGGCCAAATTTGGTCACATTTATAGGCACACAAACACCTCAATGGAAAACAATAATGTGCATGGGCCCTGCTAAGTGCCAATATCCAGAACACGGTTTCAGCTGAGGTGGTGCAGATAAAACACCACACTGGGCTTTGCAAAGCAAGAAATCAGACAATCAGGGTCTCAGGCACCATGCAACTCAATACAAAAAACCTGGTCAGGGTCCCTCTTGTGGACTTAAGTGGCACTACAAGCCACTGCTTAGGGTCTTCACATGCTGACCAGCCACCCTTAGCGCCAAATGTGCAGCAATGCCCTCCAATACACCCTTCCCTGAATACATCAACGCCACCATTTTACCAGTGCCCCAATATGCGGCCTGATGTCTTACAGCAGAGAATCTCATGATTGGTTCTCGATAATGCTGCCCTTGCTTAACTTGACATTCAGCAGTACCACACCATGTTCCTGACTGCACGCTATGTCACCTGCAGCCCCACTGACTCAGGGAGTCAGTATTCAAGGTTTGGGGGGGATGAACAACCCCACCTCCAGTAGGATGTGTCAGGCCAATATTCCCATGGCTATTTTCAGGCCTTAGAGACCATTGTGCAGCACTACAGACCCTCACTACACAGACAATGCACCCCAGCAATGAGCCTTGGCCCACCATGGATATTCAGCATGGTGACTACTATGATTCCCCAGGCAACAGGACCACTCAGATATTCGGCATGACGACTGTGGGTTTCCTCTGCAATGGGATTGACCCTCTGTTAGGGCAACACAGGCTGACTAAGTCTGCTCACCTAAGAGTGCCAAGAGTCTAAGCAGGCAACAAGGAAGTGGAGTAGACCTGATGACTAAGACCTATCTACAGTATAGGTACCTGTGGATGATCCTAAGAGACCAAGTCTGAAGAGACAGTCCCCAGGCAGAGTAGGCCTTATATTTATACCTCTGTGGTGGAACCTGCCAGAACATCTTGCTTACTCAGCCTAGTCAGGTGATCAGGTCATATGACCAAGGATGAGGTCATATGAGGTCATGCACAGCCATGCACAGCAGGTCACCTGACCATCCAATCCTTCCAGCAGGTTCCAGCACATGCCAAGGTATACCAGCTACTTCCATGTCATAAAGGCTTAGTCATGTCTCTTGACCAAGCAATGAGCTGGTGCCCTGACACTGCAGCCAACAGGGAGGCATGCCAATCCCAACAGACACTCACTTGATCATCAAGCTGACACCTTCCATCAGCTCCAAAGGATATGTGTGTTGTGATGTGCCCATAAAGTGAATGTGGTACTCAGAATCCAGAGCTTGGCATCACTGGCTCAAATTTGACATGCAGATATTGTAATGTTTATTCCACATCTTCAATATGTTGCCAGAGACATCATCAGCCCAGAACATGAGGGGCATTGAGTATACTGGTCATCCAGTGGCTAAAGCCCTCCAGCAGTTCAGCATAGATGATGCCAGGGCATTGTTGGCAGCTGCTATGGCATTCATTGTGAGGAACTTGGCTACACCAGTCCTGCTCACCTGAGAAAGCGAGTCGCCCAGATGCAAGATGTCACTCAAGCTCAATATAGTTGAATTCAAAGGTATGAGCACAGCAAAAGGTCTTGGACATGGAAATTTGGTGTAATCTACCCTGGCTGGCAGTCAGGGTACTTTGCCTACTGCTAAACTGACCGCTTACTGCTTGCTCAAGCAATTTGATTCCCCAGGCTGCAAACTTGCCATGACTAGCTCCCAGTTAAACCCACTGCTGAGGGATAAAGTACTTGCTGTCCTTGCACTGCAGGAGCTCACCTACATACCAGTGTTGACCCTTGTGTTTGATCATAGGTGTCAGCCAGTTGTCCGAAGCCTTGTGAGACCACAGCCACCCATGGTAGAACTCCTTCAGTTCCCTCATACCAACTATAGGATAGAACTCCATCCCTGCGTGTGTGATCAGATTTGCCATATCCTGTACTCATCAGTCCACACCCTCAATGAGAGAGGCAAAATACATACTTTGGAAATAAGATCCACAAGATTGCTGAGGTAGTAGAGATTGCCATGGGTAGAAGTGAACTCCCGCACTGGATTTCTGACAGCTTGCAGGGAGGTCTTTCCCCATAGCTTGAGGGTATGAACCAAGGGTAGTTCTCGTGTGCCCATCAGCTTCATTAGGGCGAAGACCAAGTGCTGCTGGGCCTGCAAGAACTTGACACAGCTAGAGTGCATCAATAGGTCACAGTACATCACCTGGATGCTCAGCCAATATCAATAGGAAGGTAAGGAAGGACTGACCCCATGTGTACTGTAGGGATATAGCTTAGGCTCAGCTCAGGGCCCTCCAAACATGGAATGCTGTTGTTCTTTGGTGGATGTGCTCAATAGCATCACTGTGAGCTACTGTAAGAGGCAGATGGACAGTAGGAACATGGAAGCACTTACACTGTAGACCCATGCTGAGCAAACCATTGTCATCCTCTTCCTCCACCAGGTCTGCAAGAGCCTGCCTGTCTGCTGAGTTGCCAAAGATGTCAAGGAAATCACAGTCCTGTGCTTCCCTCTCCAGATGTGCATATAGCTCCTCTTCAGTCTCCCTTGAATCCAATGCTCCCTCCATGACAACAGGATCATCCACATCATCATAGTAGATATACATCCCTGGTGGAATGTCCATGTCATCATATGGTTGGGATGCAGGAACAAAGATGGCACAAGAGTTCATGCCCTGAACAAGAGTGTCTCGTGCCTTCTGTTCTTGATAGAGTAGGAGATGTTGACAAAGGCACAAGACATTATGCCTATGTGCTTCAGTTGCTTCATGTCATAGGTGATTTGACTCAGTCATGGCTCGGCCATATGACAATTTTTTGCACAGATGGCAGCGAGCCTTGCCATTCAATTCAAACTGGAAAACTGCCCGTGGGTCCCAAGATTGGTTCATACTACAATCGATGTTGTGAAAGAGGCAGATCAAGAAGCATATACAAACGTGCAAGTGAAAGCAAAGGCCCAAATAAAGAGTGTTGAGGAGACAGTATGGTGCAGATACAGCATGGAGCAAGGGCCTTATGTTACCATGGACTCCTTCCCTCATTCCATATCTTGCAAAGTTGAATCCAGCACCATCCGATCCAAACGGCAGCTGCTCCATTCACAATGCTTAGGTCAACTATCAAGAGGAGCTCAGATGCTCTTTATATCACTCTTAATATCAACCCAGAGTGCTTGCTGAAGGATGGCACCATAGTAAGCAACTCGAGCATACCATGGAAGCACCTGCTTATCCCAGTACCCGCAGCATCTGGTCTTCAATCTATGCACAAACAACAGAGATGAAGGAGATGACGACAATGATCAGGCTTGCAATGCCCACAAATGTTGCAGGAGGTGCAATGAGGGGAAATCATCCTCCCCCCCAAACCAATCTGCCTGGTGGGTGTATGATTCAGACACTGACAAACTGGACAATATCCTGGAGGTACAGATGGGATGCTCATGCCTTACTTCTTGTCTGATCATGCAGTACATCAGGCTGTTCAGACTGTCTCTGGACATGGAAGTGAAGCATTTGGTAAATCAGTGAACCCCCCCCCCCTTTGCCAAGTCCAAGGGAACCTACGTCCATTCTGACATTGAACAACAGTCTGTCACAGGTGACAGATGCAATTGGATCATGGCATGGTCTAAACAGAGCAAACCAACATGCAAGTAGACATGTAGTAGGCCTGTCAGAAGGGGCATTGGAGGAGATGCACATTGATGAGGAAGACCAGTTTACTTTCAAGTGCCCCACATAGCCAAGTGGAAGTAGACTATCCATTGTAGACACCCCCCCAGATCTTGTTTGACATAATTCCATCCATTGTACACAATGTTCACCAGTCTGCACTATTTGTGAGATACCACAACTATACTATGGTTACAAGTGATTGAAAGAGTTTCTTGTGGCAAAGCTCATAATGAGCATCACTGATATATCAGTGAGTGAGGGTGTAGGCAGCCTGATTGAAGAACTTCATAGTGCTATAGCCCAACACCCGACAAGCACTGGTGATATTGTAACCATGCTTGTGTGCAAGAAGGAACATTCTCTCACCCCAATGATCTTCACCTCCACAACCATGACTAACCATCTCCTTGACCGAATAATCATGCACATCCTTCTCCAGTATCTCACCCTCACCATGAGCAACCTCATAAAGTTCCATCAATAACTGATGCACCAAAAGTCCAAAAGCTTGAATTGCCAACATCAGCTCTCAACTGTGCAGATGAGCAAGCACATGCAGGGCTGCACTGCAATTGAACTCTTCAGGCCCCCCAGGTTGTACAAGCCCTAGGCTAAGCAAGTACAAGTACAATCGGCACTGATTGTCCATTGCAACCTCCTCCAATCCGAGGCAGCATGATGCAGTGGCTTTGGTGAAGGTGTTCTGCTGATGGTCAAACATGTAGCCATTCTGTGTGACAGGGTGGGTCAGTGCCTGCATTGTCATCAGACAGGTTTCCTTGTGTGGGATTAACATGAGAGTTTGAAGGATGGATGGGTGACCTACCCATTCACCACCCTTGTCATGACCACCCAGATTGAGGTGAACTTCAGGAATCAGAATCATGAAACAAGAACTGAAGAAAAGGAGCTACACAAATAATCAGTATGTGGGCAGAATACTATACTTAATTGAAATGGAACATACCTTTGATATCATTGGATCCTGTAAGGGGTGATAGTTAACCAGGGGATGGTCAAGAGGATGTAAGGTGGCAGGATTGCTTCCATGCCACAGGTCCAATTTAACTTCTGCCAAGCTATGTCCCAATGGCACATGGGGCCAACCCATGTGATGTCTCAAAGGGATGCCTGATGAGGTCATTGTCAGGCAGAATGCAAATTAATGATAAGAATGATATGACCCTAAACCTAATAGACAGAACCAAGGGGAAAAGTGGTTGCAGAGCTGCTAGACAAAAAGGTTAGTGTTCAAACCAGAAGGGAGCTCCTGTTTGTGATGTTGATCATCAGCAGAACACCTTCACCAATGCCAAGGTCAGTGATGCTGAGGAAGAGTCCAAGTGTTCAACCATCAGCAGAACACCTTCACCAGATATAGAAAATTGTATCTCTATCCAGCAAGCTTTTTGTGTAATGTCATCTTAGCAAGGGACACAGGGACACAGAACAGTAACCTCAGACAGAAACTTAATTGACATTGATTAAGTGAATGTGAACTTTGGACAACAGTGAAAAGGAGAGGTATGCACTACAACAGTCTGCATAACTAGAGCTTGAGAGCGGCAGTGCCAACTGCCACCACTGAGGTCACCATACCAACTGCAGCCTGAGCAGTCCCCACATTCTTGGTGTAGATCTGGACAACACTGTACATGATACCTGTGAGATAGGATTAGATGAGAGAAAAAGGAAGAGGTATGGACTTACTGACAAGAGCACTGCCAATGAGAGCAAAGATGAGAAAGATGGCCAGAAGGCCACAGCAGCACTCCACACAACCACCAGATCTGATCATGTCCACACATGAGATGCAGGAGGAAGTGCAGACCTCCATACAGTAGCCGACATCTTGAACCATGTGCTTGACCATCAGCATTGTGCCACAGCCACACCAGCTGATACACTGGAGGCTTGCATTTGTCTTCACATAGCCATAGGTTCTCCCATAGATGTGATGCAGGTGGGCATATGTTTTGGCATCAAAGTCCACAACATTGGTCTGACAGCTGGTGACACTCATGGTGGCCTGGAGAGGGTAGGCATTATGCAGTGCCTGCACAAGGAGTGAGCTGAACCTTCTCATAGCATACATGTCACCAAAAGCTCACAAATAGCGGGCTTTTGGTGAAGGTGTTCTGCTGATGGTCAAACGCACCTTGGTACCCATGATGAGGCCAATCCTGGCCTCCTCATCCTCTGCCACCCTCAACCTTGATGCCCTGCCAGAACCCCCTCTGGACATTCCTCCAGACACTCCTAAGGTGTCCTTCAAGAAGCAAAGCCAGCCACACTGATCTGGCTTCTCCTCACCCCCTCCCTGCAAGCTGTTCATAGCTGGGTCATTAGGGGCAGCCGGCATTCCATCGCTGGGCACGTTGGTGCCAGGAGCAGTGACTGAGTCAAGAGGGATATCATCGAGGTCAGTGTCTTCTCCAGAATGCATGCCAGTATTGCTGCTAATGATGATATAAGAAAGTGTGTAAAGCTAAGAATGCCGGTTGACCAACAGCAGTTTGGGAAGTCAATGGTTTGAAGCAGAGGTGATGTGGCATGTGCACAGGGACAATAAACGCATAGGGTCGGGAGCTTCTGAAACTTCAAGTGGCCCAGATTGACTCCGACATTTTTACAATGTCAATTTCACCATGGTGTAATTAACGATTTATTTATTTATTTCTTGATTGTATAAATAAGAATACAAACCTTTGATACAGGAAGTTTGAAAAGAAATGCATACCAAATAAGGGAGATGTGAGGTGAGCATTGACGGAGAGGAAATGACTTATAGTCCCTTGCGAGAGCTCAAGAAAAGACATTACCAATTATTGAATCACATTGTCTATTAAACTATTATAAAAGCCTACCTTGAGCAGCTTCACCAAATCACATCTTTGGTGAAGGTGTTCTGCTGATAATGCCGCTCACAGAACCTTCACAGAGGGGCCCGTACAACCAGCACTGCCTCGCCGTGTGGGAGCCCTGTGAACGACACACACACCTCTTCCACCTGACAACCAGGTAAATTCAAGCCGGACGACGACCAACGAGTACAAAACGAGACATCTCACACAGGGGTTAAGGTATCAGTGGTTGCCGGTGTAGACTTCCCCCAAGTAAATGCTCAATATTAGGGGATTTTTTCATCGGCACATAATGATAATATTACAGCATTCTTCCGTTTCGCATAAAATTCTAGGGGTTTGTGATCCCCAGATGCTCGCCGTGCCTTGTTTGCATGGTCTGTGTCCATCCACGCCGTTGCCAGCCACATCCGGAGGCGGGGAGGTCGGACCGCTTGCTTTTCTCCACCATTCAGCGCGCAAAATAGTGGATTACCTCGTTGTTATTAGGTGTGAAGCATAGTGACGAACAGAGATGAGCCAGAGTCGTTCGGCGGAAAAGGCGGAATGTGACACGGACCACCTCGTTCTTTCTCTCACCTCCGCTCCGGATGATCCGTTAGAACATATGTACATACGAAGTCCCCTATCGGTACTTGCCCCGGTCCGCTCCTCCCACTGTATATAAGGTCCTTTCCTCGTCCACCACCTGTCATGTCCAGCCCCTTGACATATCTACCCTCCATCGTACTCCCCAAATATCACCGTTCTCTTCAACCGATCTAATCAATCGTATTCACCTCCAACATGTCACAGTCTACCCTTGCGACATTCGACCCATTCAAGACTCATCCCTTCACTCGCGCTGGTTCAACACCTACATCCACCGCATCTGGCCCATCCAATCCTACCCAGCCAGTCCTCATCGCTGCTCCACAGCCACGGCGCACACCCATGCCATCTCCACCATCCGTAGAACCCGTGTTCACGCGATTCGAGTTGGAAAGGAAGACACCGGATCTTGTGCTGAAGAAGCTGGGTGGAAACTGGGGAAACAAGGGTGTCCCTCCCAACAAGTGAGCCCTCGCCGTCGTGCGTGCCGACCATATCCCTCCTTGCAGTGAGTAGGACCAGCACATCCGTAGTGACTCGAAGAGGGCCTCTAACAATATCCAGACATCCGTTACCCTCAATGATGGTTATGATACTCATGTTTATTCGGTACAATGACTCGAAGTGTCTTTCTGCCCTGTCGTCTTAGGCAGAACAACGTCCGTTTCTTTTTCTTTTCCCTCCTCCTGCTCATGCTGTGATATTACCCATTGCTCCGTATCTGTACACCCCGAGTGATGTTCCTATATAATTCATATCCTCAACGCAAGCCATTCAAAAGTCCCCTACTTGAAGGCATTGGTCCCGGATATCTTGTGTTACACTGGTCGCTTCTCTGTTCCAGTCGATTTGCGAATGATACCGCCCTGCATACCCACACAGCTAACTTACACGCCAAATTTCTGCGAAGAAAACGTTTATTGCCTTGCCCGGTATTTTACGCGACCTGGCTTGGAACGATTACAAAACACTTGGTCCATTTACGTGGTTTTCATCTCTAATGAGGATCTTTGTATTACCCTCTTGCAGCAGAAGGGCAGCAAGCCGCAGGAAGGAGGGCTCATCGTTTGGGATTATCACTGCATCCTTGTCCTTGTGGCTAAGCCTTCGGAGTCTTCGGAAAACCAAGCAGGGAGTTGGGTTTATGATGTCAATTCGTTGCTGGACATCCCTGTGCAGTGGTACAGTGCGTCTTCATCGAATCGGCGGACCAGTCCCAGCACTGAACCTGATTGCGTGCAGCGTATGTGACCGAGACGTTCCCATTCCGTGAGACGGTCCCTAGTCGTTACCGTTGGTGGGCCTGTCATTTTGTCCGTCGAGTAGTCCTACTCATTTCCGTTGTCAGCAAATTTCGGGTTGTGGATGCACAAGACTTCCTAGCGTGGTTTGCGTCTGACAGGTCACATATGGTGCGTTCGTCTGAGTGGATGTGAACCTGCAGAGCAGCCTCATGTGATATACGACCAATCTTGTAGTTAATATGGGACGACAAACTGCACGCAAACCGTTACGTTTCAAAGCCGCCGGAGCACCTGCCGATTATTGGATCAGCCGCCCGCGTGGCGGGCATTACAAACAATTTGATGGACCGTTTCGTGTTGATGCAACCTGTCGAAGTCCAAGAGGAGCAGTATGGCAGAGTGATGGACCAAGATACATTTTGCAGCCTGCGGTGGGCACGCCCAATACAAGCCCAGTGAGATTGAATGAAACAAAGTTGTATTAGCCCCATATTCTTCATCAATCAACGTTAGATTCATAAGGTCGATATGTGGTGTGCATCGCTTACTGTAAGTTTGTCTCCGTAGAAATCATATCCCTTCATGGTCAGGTCCGTCTCTGCTCATCGTCCTCCCTTTTCTTTTCATCATGGAGATCCACGGCGCTGCAATGGCATCTGCACACTTCCATCACTCCAGCCCTTCACACCACCAGATGCAGACTCGCTCACAGAAACGTCGTCGAAGTCCGAGCGTTTCTGAATCCAGCTCAAGACAATCCCCCTCCAACAAGGTGCTCCATGATTTTAATACGTGCTCCATGCCAGTTGACATTCAGTGTGTACGCAGAAGCGTTTAATCTCTGATCATGCTCTTGTACTCTCGATACCGGCTTCGTCTATTTCGCTGCATACACACACGATGGCTCAGTGCACGCTCTCCTCATCTTCCTTCTCTGCCTGTGGGCTCGGCTCGCCTCTGGCGTCAACCCTATCAAGCACCCCTTCTCCAGTGCCGTCGACTCTAGGAGGTACCGAGACAGAGGGTTGTTGGAGTGCCATGCAGGATGAGCCTGTAGTAAATCAAGTGCAACCCGACTTTTTGGAGGCAGCGGAGGCGATGAGAATCGATGATTCCCCCGGAGATGTCGATGCCGATGCCGACATGGATCAGAAGAACCTAGTGTGTATGCATTGTAGCTCCGTAAATGAGGCTCACACTGTCTGCTTCGGTAGATCCCCTCAATGTCGTCGATGTTGTCGAAGTCCTTCATCATACCCGCTGTTCTCTTACAGCCTCCTACGCCGTTACTGCACCAGTCACCGCGCCATTCTCATGTCCCAATTCTACCGCCCCCACTGCCCAAATCCTCTGCACATGCAGTCTCCTCGCGAACAACAGGGCTAACTGTTTCGCGGAGGCGATTCATTATGGGACCCAGAGAAGGCTGCGAGAAATGCAGATTGAGGGTGCCTGGCCATTACGGCCATATAGATTAATTGGCTACCTCCAGCGAGCAAACTATTCAACGTCTTTGGGGGTTTACATCAATATGTTTTATACGGATTCACAACGTGATGCAGAACTGTGTTTGTACATCAATGGAGCTGGCGCTGTAATTTAATTTAATCGGATGACTTTGGTGATGACGGGCGCCATCCAGGCAGCTTTTTCACTATGTGTAGGTGGGCGAATCCAAGTCTTGCAGCCACCGACGACAGTCTTTCCAAATGCGTCGTTGTTCATCACATTTATCCATCTCTAGGGAGGCCCATTCTCAGGGGATTTTTCAAATCGTCCTCAATTTCGTCTTCAGCGTCTCCGACTTCCTTTCTGCGCTTTTTATCGCGCTGCCTCTTTCTTTCGCGAATTTTATCACGCTTCATGTCTGTTTTTGAGAGCCCCGGATTCATCAGCTGATCGAGCTGTGGGGGAGAGTTCGCTTGAGACGTTATCTGATACGGCATAGAAGTCAGAAGCACCTTGTCAAGCAGAATTTTGCGAGCAATTTTTCTGTTCTGTTGCCGTGATCTAGTAGGCTGTGCGAGCACACGAATGCCGGTGGGTCGGTGAATCAAGCTGACGCAGCTAGATGTTTTATTGATAGCCTGTCCACCAGGTCCCGAGCCTCGAACGAAAGATTCCTCCAAATCTTCTGCTTTTAAGACTGGCAGCTCGCGCTTCTGATGAGCCTCACGCTTGTCCCGCGTGTATGACTGACGCGGGAGAAATGTGGAGAAAGCTCGCATCCTAATACCGCTCTTGAGAAAGCGAGAGGTAGATATCTCGAACTTAACCTACTGCGTCCCACGAGGCCGATCTCTGGACATTTTCGACGACGCGAACCGGTTGATGGTTTCGTTGTCGCCCAGCTCTGTGTGTTCTGTCATCCGTAGGTCTAGGACGAGAGTCTCAGCTCAGCAGTTTCAGGCGGTGAACATGAATCACCCACTCCACGAACCATCCTCCCGTTGCTTGGCCTGCGCAACATTTTTCAAGAGAACTTCTGCAACATCATTTGCATGTTTCACTGCGCCTGCGTAGGCGGCTTCGTCGGCAAGCGAACGATTGGCTACATACGCTTCCCGGGTCTTTTGCCTGAAGGCTGGCGCAGAGTGAGTTGTGATCATGCAATAAATAACATGGATCAACGGACCGCGCAACAACGGCTCATCCCCTGGTCAATCAGTTCAAAAACAAGGATCAAGGCTAGGCATGAAATCGACTCTGCATACCTTTGAAAGTGACCGTAGTGGCTCTGAATATGGCACGATAGGCAGCTCTAGCTGCGGCCTGTGCCTGAGGAGACACCATGTCTGTAAATGGGTTGTGCGAAACCGGACTTATAAATAGAGTGTACGGAAGGAGAGCAGTTGGAGGTGAGGTGAGGGGCGCTGCAAGGGGCGGGGACATTTACCCACATATCGTCTCCGTAGGCACTGCTTAGGGTTGCTATCTTACTCCCATTCACTCCTCCCTCATCCCCTCTCTCCTTCTTTCTCTCCACTTTTCCTCTATAGCATCATTCTTCAGCCATCGATGGCCGACTCGGGACAACGCCTCCATGTCCCTGGACAGTCCAGGAAGCTTCGGCTTAATGGTAAGCAAATCTGCATCGGTCGTCATTTCCGCACCATCGGATTGCTTATGTAGCATGCAGTCGTCGCAGCTAGTGGGCTTATCAAACGCGAGGTCTTCAACCTCCCCGATCCTTTTGCTGTTATTTCTGTCGATGGTCAGGCTGTACACAACACTAGCGTGTTCAGAAAGAGCTTGAATCCCTACTGGAATGAAAGTTTCGACCTGTGAGCACCGTTGAGTGATCGCACACCATGATCCTGATGTTTTTGCTAGTGATGTCAAGGAAAACTCCACGCTGTCTGTTCAGATTTTTGACGAGAGGAAGTTCAAGAAGCGTGATCAGGGTTTCCTGGGTTTGGTCATGATACGATTGGATGAAGTATTCGACTGGCAGAGTGGACATCAAGGTGTGTTATCTTGTCCAGGAATTTCAGGACCCGTCTTAACGTCCTATATTTGTAGAGATGCTCACTCTGGAACTTAAACCCTCTAATCAGAATATGCCAGTCATGGGTCGACTGGTCATATATCTAACTGCGGATACCTCCACGCGCATTTCCAATCCCGGTCCCTCTCAATTGTCTGGGAACATCAGCCAGCTCAGCGCACCTTCTACGTCCCATTCCAATCCTGTCAACCTTCCCGTATCGAATACGTCCCCAGCACTGTCCCCGCGCCAAAGCTTTGTTTCAGGTACCGCCGGCGCTGTGGAATCGTTGAGTCCCGGACTGAACACATCCTCGGAGCGGCCTGACTCTCGTGCATCAAGCGGGTTGACGAATATTTCCAACATGACGAATCGCATGCAGCGAATGTCAGTGAATCCGGCACAGGAGCAGATCGCTCCTCAGGCCGCGTCGCCCTACGCTCCCAACGTAGCTCCCGCACCAGTTGCCCAAATGGTGAATTCTGGATCTGCTGTTCCCGCCAACCCCAACCCCGCGCATAGATCTGGTCCTACGCAGGGCGCACAGACGGAGGACGAGCTTGGCCCTCTTCCACCTGGTTGGGAGCGTCGGGAAGTCAACGGCAGATCATATTATGTGGATCATTCCACTCGCACTACTCAATGGAGAAGACCGCCACCTGTCGCCAATGCTCAACCCATGGAACAAGGGGCCGATTTGGCTAGGTCTAGAACCCGACACGAAGGACGGTCGCTGGCGGATGACATGCTTGGCACTGTATCTGGTGCTGTAACTCCCGCCCATTCGGCTAATGCGATTGGTGCGCAGACGCGGACAGGGGTTGCTGGGGTCACAGATCCATCTCTTGGGTCCTTACCTCAGGGATGGGAACAGCGGTTCACCGCAGAGGGTCGGCCTTATTATGTCGACCACAACAACCGAACCACGAGCTGGCAGGATCCTCGCCGCCCTGTATTCCGACCCCAAGGCACCCCAGCTGAAACTGTGGGCGCATCTTCGTCCTCGTCCCAGCTCGGACCCCTACCCTCTGGTTGGGAGATGAGGCTCACTGCCAGCAACCGTATCTACTTCGTTGATCACAACACGAAGACCACAACGTGGGACGACCCGCGCTTGCCGTCATCGGTGGACAAGGACACGCCGAAATACAAAGTAGACTTCCGGCGCAAACTTATCTATTTCCGTAGTCAGCCGGCCATGAGACCATTGCCAGGAAATTGCCAGGTTCGTGTACGGCGCAACAATTTGTTCGAGGACAGCTATTCCGAGATAATGCGTCAAACCCCTGAGGACTTGAAGCGGCGGCTTATGATCAAGTTCGAAGGCGAAGATGGCTTGGACTACGGCGGCGTGTCGAGGTTGGTAGCACCACTGTTCTGTGGTGATGGTGCTGAACTTTTCATCCACCAGGGAATTCTTTTTCTTGCTATCACATGAAATGTTCAACCCCATTTACTGTCTATTTGAGTACTCCGCACACGACAATTATACCTTGCAGATCAACCCCGCCTCTGGAATTAACCCTGAACACTTGAATTACTTCCGTTTCATCGGTCGAACCGTTGGACTAGCTGTATTTCATCGTCGCTTCATGGATGCTTACTTCATTGTCAGCTTCTACAAGATGGTTCTCGGGAAAAAGGTCACACTGGCTGACCTGGAAAGCGTGGATGCCGAGCTGTTTCGAGGCTTAACTTGGATGCTGTGAGCACTTTTTTTTCGTTGCGTAGAAGACAGCTGATTCGGGGAACAGAGAAAATGATATCACCGATATTATCGATGAGACCTTCACCAAATCAGAGGAACGATTTGGAGAACTTGTCACAGTGGAGTTGAAACCAGGAGGAGCTGACGTTGAAGTCACCGAGGTGAACAAGAAAGAATACGTCGAGTAAGCTTGAATCTTGACCACCTTATTGCGGCTTCAACTGACTTCCTATCAGCCTTGTTGTAGAATATCGTATATCCAAGAGGGTGAAGGAACAGTTCGACGCATTCATGTCTGGGTATCTTGATCTCATACCTCAAGATCTTATTCGCACATTCGACGAACGGGAACTGGAATTGCTCATCGGCGGCATGTCCGAGATTGATGTGGATGACTGGTGCAAGTTTACCGACTACCGTGGCTATCAGATGAACGATGAAGTGATCCAATGGTTTTGGAAATGCGTGCGGTCCTTCCAGCCGGAACGCAAGAGCAGGCTGCTGCAATTCGTCACTGGAACATCACGAATTCCTGTCAATGGGTTCAAGGACCTTCAGGGGTCGGATGGTCCCAGGCGATTCACCATTGAGAAGTCTGGTGACCCGGAAAGCCTCCCGAAAAGCCACACTTGCTTCAATCGCATTGATCTCCCGCCTTACAAGGATTACGAGAGTTTGGAAAGGAAGCTAATATTTGCAATAGAGTGCGTATCCCGGGACTTGCGGATTACCTCCTTGCTCATGTGTTACTCTACAGAGAAGCAGATACCTTCGGCGTTGAGTGAGAAATATTAATGTTCCTGACAGAAGGATTCTGGGCGTGTGACATGATTCCAGTTCCTATTGTTGTGGCGATATATGTTGCAATTAGCATGCGCTCCTTGTATCTGCCGTGGTACCTTTTTGTTACCATGATGTTAGTTTTGTGACATTCGCTCTGTCAAATGTAATTGTTACACAATGATATTTCTTGGGTGGTGCCCACAACCAAGGAATGCTTCCGTCGACTTTTCTTATCCGTTGCATAGCCTCCTTTCCTCAAACGGTGTCCCCGTACAGCCCTCGACATCTCCGTTGCTTTCTCTCATCCATCATATCTTGTCATGACAGAGTCCTCAAGAAGGTCGCTGTAAGGCCTCTCGTTGTGTTGTCCTTATTATATTTGCTAACAGTGTACAGGACTCAGAATATTAGGATTACTGGTAGGACTATCATCGTTATGTTTGTCGGGTTCATCTTATTCAACCTTTGGCTCTCCTACAGTTGTTGCGGCAGATGGCCTGGTCAAGCGCGATCTCCTTCGTCTGCCGGATCCCTTCGCTGTTATCACTGTTGACTCTGAACAAACCCATACAACAAGCGTAATAAAGAAAACTCTCAATCCATATTGGAACGAGAACTTCGACTTGTACGGACTGTTGATCTGGTGTGCTCCCAGTCGCTGACTACTCGCTTTCAGGACTGTAAAAGATTCCTCCGTCGTTGCTGTTCAGATTTTCGATCAGCGCAAATTCAAGCGCAAGGACCAGGGATTTCTCGGCGTGGTGAATGTTAGAGTCAGTGAGGTGTTGGACTTCGAGCTGGGCGGTCAAGGTGCGTTTGCTAGGTCATACACTCGTCTCCCATTCTTACATTTGCGACAGAGATGCTCACACTCGACCTGAAGAAGTCCAACGACAATCAAATTGTGCATGGGAAGCTCATCATATACCTGTCAACAAACACGACTATACCCATTACCAATCCTGGCCCGTCTCAAGTCTCCGGGAACTTGGGTGTTCCGGATTTGGGGCAGAGTTCAGTTTCCCTTGCGCCCAGCTCATCGGCGGTCGCCAATCTTCATCACTCGACATCAGCGGCGAGCAGAATTAGCAATGCGGAAACAAATGCTACCGCCCAGGTCTCGTCCTCAAACGCGAACAGTACGACCGCGCCCTTGGAGAATGTCGCCACGCCCCGGGCGTCTTCGCAAGTCGCGGCTTCGATCCTCCCTGCACAGAGCACCGCAATTTCCCATCCTGCTGTCAATGCCGGGACACCAACAGCTGCAACCGCCACCACCAATGCAAATGCAACCCCGGATACAGCGGTTACTACCTCGTCCCTTCCACGCAACTTCAATCCGCATGAAGATCGGGAAGGACCATTACCGCCAGGTTGGGAGCGACGCACAGACCACCTTGGTCGCCAGTACTACGTTGATCATAATACTCGGACAACCACCTGGAATCGCCCATCTTTAAATCCCTCTGTCAATGACGCGGAACGAGGAGGTCAGGTGCAAGGGGCACGGGCTAGACATGACGGCCGCATGCTCGTTGATGAGATGCTAGAGACCTCAACTTCGGTTAGTGGCAGTCGATCCTCCTCTGTTGCCCCCACGCAGACTCCTGTGGTCGCATCTACCACCACACCAACGACAGCCGGATCTGGGCCACTGCCAGCCGGTTGGGAAGAACGGCATACACCTGAGGGTCGGCCATATTATGTTGACCATAATACTCGCACCACGACCTGGGTCGATCCCCGTCGTCAACAATTCATCCGAGTCTTGGGACCAAACAACAATCACCCCACTTTGCAACCTACCACTGTATCCCAGCTTGGACCGTTACCCTCTGGATGGGAGATGCGTCTCACATCGACTGCCCGCGTCTATTTCGTAGATCACAACACCAAGACAACAACCTGGGATGACCCACGTTTGCCGTCCTCGCTAGATCAGAACGTCCCGCAATATAAGCGTGACTTCAGGCGCAAGCTGATCTATTTCCGAAGCCAACCTGCGCTGCGTCCGACGCCTGGAAACTGCCAGATTAAAGTTCGGAGAAATCACATATTTGAGGATAGCTATGCCGAAATCATGCGTCAAACACCTAATGATCTTAAGAAACGTCTGATGATCAAATTTGATGGTGAAGATGGCCTTGACTACGGTGGCTTGTCCAGGTATATTATTCGTTCGTCTATCCCAATGTCGCGATTCTGACGTATGCTCTAGGGAGTTTTTCTTCCTTCTGTCACATGAAATGTTCAATCCCTTCTATTGTCTTTTCGAATACTCAGCACACGACAATTACACGCTCCAAATCAATCCAGCCTCGGGAGTAAACCCCGAGCATCTCAATTATTTCAAGTTCATCGGACGATGCGTCGGTCTTGCCATCTTTCATAGACGATTCCTGGATGCGTACTTCATTGTCGCGTTTTACAAGATGGTTCTGCGAAAGAAGGTGGTGCTGGCAGATCTGGAGAGTGTAGACGTAGAGTTGCATCGTGGCATGACGTGGATGCTGTAAGCTTAAAAGTCGTGCGGAGTGACCCCTGCTCATTTACATTGTGTTCAGAGAAAACGACATCACCGATGTGATCGACGAGACATTCACTACGACTGAAGATCGCTTCGGCGAGATGGTAACAGTTGAACTGAAGCCTGGGGGAGCCAATTTCCCTGTTACTCAAGAAAACAAGAAGGAATATGTCGAGTAAGTAGACTGGATTGAAAGCAACAGAGCCGTTGTTGATGATTTCTCCCAGCGCCGTCGTTGAGTACAGGATATCTAAGCGAGTGAAAGAGCAGTTTGATGCCTTCATGGTCGGATTCCTGGAGTTAATTCCGCAGGAGCTGATCAATGTCTTCGATGAGCGTGAACTGGAACTCCTCATTGGCGGCATGTCGGAGGTCGATATGGACGACTGGACGAAATTCACCGATTACCGAGGCTATGAGATGAATGATGAAGTTATTCAATGGTTCTGGAAGTGTGTCAGGTCTTGGCAGCCGGAACGCAAGAGCCGTCTGTTGCAATTTGCCACCGGTACATCCCGAATCCCTGTTAACGGGTTCAAGGACCTTCAAGGATCTGATGGGCCTAGGCGGTTCACCATCGAAAAGTCGGGTGATCCAAATGGTCTCCCAAAGAGTCATACTTGCTTTAACAGAATCGATCTCCCCCCATACAAGGACTACGAGACGTTAGAGAAGAAGTTGACCTTAGCCGTCGAGTAAGCATCACACTATTTGCACTCACCCATTTTCTCATGGTTTTGTTAGGGAAACCGTTGGTTTCGGGCAGGAGTAATTGTTTTTCCGGGTCAGTTCCTCATTATTTGTACTTCCAATGTTTCGTTTGTTTGTTTTCATTGTCTATTCTTGAACTGCCTCACCATCACCTGTCCCCATTGCGGCCCCACGTTCCCACTGTGCCAGTTGTGTGATATGAGAATGGAAACTGTAATACTACAGTAGAGTATTTTGTGCAGAACACGACTAATTGTCTTGTTCAGAGCAAGTACGTGCCGACTGGCCGGCCTCCCCAGGTTGCTCTTTTCGAAAGGCAAATGCCATATAAATGCCTAACAAAGTTCAGCAAGCGTTGTTCGACCTAAATCTGGTCTCTTACTAGCAGCCTCCCACTGTTCTTCGTCCATATCACTCAAGCCATCCGCATCCACGACTTTCATGCGTCGCAAAAGCGGCCCGAACACCTCATGGTCCTGTTCCTCGTTTAGGAGATCAGCAAAATCCTTTCTATACTCTTCCACAAGTCCGTACTCCCCAGCGAGCCTATTTGGACAGAAACTCTTTATCAGTGCCTGTACTTTATATAGCCGAATGCGGGACACGCGAGCTCACCGAGCAAAGTTGGGCCAATGGACGAGGTACTCTGGCACACCCCCGTCCTCCCCCCCGACCGCGTCCTGTAGGAAGAAGCTATATTTATGCCCGAATGCGGATGATTGATCCGGGTCGCTCGGGGCTGGGGGTGTAGGCGGGCGCTCCTCAAACGTTATCCTGAATGCGGGGTTTCCGAATGACAGTTCGCCCGAAGACGCCAGATTGGCAAGGATGTGTTCTGCGTTGGGGATTGTGCCGATGAATGTTCCCCCCGTTGCGAGATTGGTAGACACGTTCTCGAGCATTTGTCGGACGGATTGTTCGGCGTAGAAAGCGTAATGCATGCAGAATTGCATTGTCACCGTCTGAAAGGGGGTGGAGAAGATGTCCTGCGGGAGGAGGTCGCGTATTGATTTCTGGGATTCAGTGTCAATGGATGACTGAAAGGCTGCCCGCAAGGAACTCACTCTGTAACAGTCCATCGCCTGGAAGTACGCTGTCATCCTCCTCTGCCTCATGTCCAAGTATCTCTCTTCTGCCTGTCTCACAGACACCTCCGCGATATCCAGGCCGACATATTCGCTGACGCCGTTCTTCGACCATTTCTGTAGATCACCACCCTTGCCGCAGCCAATATCGAGCACACGAATGCGTGAACCGCGTCCACCGCTGCGGCCATATTTTTGTATGAGAGCAGACTTGACCCAGTTGTTGAAGTTTTTCAGTGCGATGATGGGCGACTCGCGTCTTGCGGTACGCCCAACTTCAGGGCGTGCATTGTCTGCAGACCAATCAATAGAAAATTTGCCATATGAACCTCGGGGGCTTACAGTGACCGGCAACGACAGAGACGTCGTCACCTGGTCTAGACGGTGCACGGCGTTTCGACGGAGGTGTGAAAGCGATCTCGTCCTCCCTGGCTCGTTTGCCCGACATGGGTCTACTCGGTGAATACCCGCCGATATTCTGCACTGGAGGGGTGGGCCTTGCACTGTTGACAGGTTCAGTAGTCCCGTCCAATACAGCACCGGGGGGAAGGTAGTACCCTATTCCATCTGCGTCTGAGAAATCTTTTGATGGTGTGGGTGCGGGTGCGAATGTTGGAAGAGACGAGGCTAGGGGTGGGAGTGAGACAGGGGTAGGTGGAGGGAGTGATGCACGGTCGACGTTCTTTCGTAGCCAGTTTCGAGATCGTGTGAATAGTTGGAGGTCATGTTGTGTTATTGGGAGGAGAGCAGGGGTGTTTGGATGAAGTTTTGTAGGATTGTAGAGTGATGTTGATGGTTGAGGAGGTGGTGGTGGTTGTTGAGGAAGAAGGGGAGGTGAGGCGAGTGAGAATGAGTGAGGAGGTGCTGATGATGAAGGGCGTGAAGAGGGAGCGTCGATGAGAGGGGAGGCGACCGTCTGTGTGAGGGTGGATGCCATGGACGGTGAAGGGAAGAAGAGAGAGTGAGACGATGACGACGAACGTGGTGGATACTCAATCACCGATGACGTACACTCGACGTAGCCACCAGACAATCGCGCCTCTGGAGATCGGAGACTCGGATCGAGCGTAGGATCGTCGTTCAGGATATTCGCAAGTGACCCTTTCTTGATCGAAGGAGACGCAGGGACGATCGGCGTAAACACCGGCGTGCGAGGCGACCTTCTCCTCGTGTTCTTTCCTCCTCCTGCTCCCCCTCCGCTCCCACTTGCCGCTGCTTCCCGCACAGGGTCGAACGGCATGCGCCCCCCTCTGCCGCTGACAGAGAAAGAGGCGGGAAGGCAAGGGAACGTGCTCGGCTGGAAAGCGAAAAGGCACAGAAAGAGGCGAGATGCTCCAATCAATCACCCGCTCAATTTCCCCGATCGAATGCCGCCGAACTACCGGAATCGAGTGGCGATTGCGTGTGAAGAATAATAAATATGGGCGTGTCCCGCGCGCCTGTCAGGGGGAAAAGGGAGGGGACCAATCACACGAGGGTGTCAAAATATGTGAAATCCCTCCCACCCGCGTCGCGGCACCTTATATACCCTTCAATTCTCTCCCCCTCCTGCAAACACATAAAAACACAAATAGAGCCACAGAGGTTCATACCTTGCCACGCAACACCCATGCAATGACATTCGTAATTCAACCAACAATGGAATTCGCCTATCGCACTTGCAACAACCATTGTCCCGTCTCCTCCCTGCCATCATCAGTCTGCGTTTCGTTGTTTTGATAGCGCATATCCATCGATTCACATGTCGAATGACGTGGAGGCTGCGGCTGTGCTGACACACTGCCTCACCAAGGCAGCTGAACGTGTTTCCAGTCGAGAAACAAACCGCTTTCACCTCTGTCACCACCTTGTACATCAACTCAGCGGCCTAGAATTTTTTTTGGTGAGAGGAAGTACGTATCCCGTCGACTTGTATCACATACCTTTTCTGCATCATGAATACCTTTCCCCGACTTGCCCTGTACAAACTCAGCCGCGAGTCCGGTCCTCACAGTGCCTGGATGATAAGCAATGACTGTTGCCCACACATTCCGCATCTCCACTTCACGAGCCACCGTGCGAACTAGCTGGTTCGTCGCCGCTTTCGACCTTTCACATCTATCAATCTCCTCCCCTAGATAGGCAAATGGGGACGCACGACCGATACGAGTACCACCCGCCAGTCCTGTTATCCTCGATGCTCCCCACTTTAGCACTCAGACTAACAAGCACACTCCTCCCCTGCTCTCCCGGGCCCTCCGCCTCCTCGCGTTCCTGCCTCGATGCCCTTGGCACAAGCGGCAGGAAGTGTTTGAACATGAGCGCATGGCCGAAAGTATTGATCTCGTATGTGCGCTGCAACTTATCCAGCTCCATCGAAGCGATGTTCTTCTCCGGGTACAGCTGCTCTCTTCAGCTTTTATCAAAATCGGTTAGGTCAGAGGAAAGACATACCACGCCAGCGAAATTGCACAACATGCCCATTTTACGTCCATACCTTTCTTTTACCCACTCTGCCGCCCGTTTGAGCTCCACTTCTTTCGTGATATCTGCTTCCAGCACCGTGAGCTTGCTTTCTGCCCCTTCTTGTCGCAAGAGCAGGGCGTGCTTGACTTGGTCCAGTGAAGAATGCGTGAGCGCGATCACAGGGTTGTCGGTGCGGGCAAGCAAGAGGCGGGCGAATGACTGTCCGAGGCCTACAGCGAACGTTGGTTAGCATAGCATGGTGTCCGTGTATTATGAATATGTGCCTTGAGAGCAGCCTTGAATTACTGTGTATGCCATCCTGACAGTGTTGAAGTGTGGGAATAGATCAAGGTGCACGTTTTCATTTTCACCAACAGTTCTTGTGTCCTTAGCTGTGAGACACCAGGATCGAAGCCAGAGTCGGGATCGAACGGCCTTCAACACCACACCCGTGTGCAATAACTTGGGTAAGCCATGAGAAGTCCACAGATTAATTGCAACATGTACAAATCACTGTCGTACATCGAACTCGAACTACGGCTATGCCACAACATCAGCAGTACAAATGCATACAAAGAGTTCAAAACAGAGCAACCAAAGAAATTACAACCTGACTCAGTTATTCTCCGCATACAAGGCAAGGCTATCCAAGCTCGCGGATACTTGTGTCCGGAACGTGACGATTGCCTCGGTGTGGTTGACAACCTCCTTCAGCACCTCGTCCCGTAATCTGGCGGTCTTGTGCTGGAGATCAGCATATCTAATGGATTGGTCAGCGTAATCATTTGGAAGAAGTATGCGGAGCACGCACTCAATCTCAAGAGCTTGCAAGCGCGAGTCCAATCCAAGTGCACTCTGTTGTGCAGCAGTGCGAATGTTCGCGACTTCGCGCTCCAGCCGCGCCGACTCAAGGTTGCTATCAGCGGTTTCTGTTGCGGCGTGCTGATAACACAGTGAGGGAACAGTCATCAAGACAAACCTCGAGCACTCACCTCCCTGATCTCATCAGCACGCTCAAGCAACTGATTTAGCCTGACCTCTCGATTTTCCAATTCTTCCTTCTGGTTCTCGACAAATTGAGTTAATCGATCGAGTTCGTCCTCAACGACTATCCGCTCATCGTCGAGACGAGTTCGAACGAGTCGTCGCTCTTCGCCGAAACGCGTGACTGCAGGACGAATGGAATGGCGAATATCAGCGTTAAGCATTTCAGCTGGGGGTGCGGTCAAGTTAACATCGAGACCGAATTGTATTTGATCGAAGGGTTTGGGAGCATCGGGGAAAAGGCCGGCGCGATATACGACTTGCATGTATTCCTGAATTGCGTCTTCCATCGAACTCCCTCGCTTTGCAACCGCCATTTCCCGTTCCCACTGAGTCTTGCTTGCTTCTGCAACACGGTCATGAAGGTCTTTAAGTGTCCGAGCAAGGGTGTCGCGCTCAGTGGTCATCCGCGTGGCCTCTTCAGGAGAGAGATTTTGCTCTTCGACAGCCTTGAGCAAGCCCCCATGTTCTGTTCGTAACGCAACAAGTCGCTCCTCTGTCCATTGTCAGCATCAAGTATGATGGAGCTCTGACGAGTCACCTGCTTCGCTAATAGCCGCGTTGAGGACCTGAAGCGCATCTTCCAGTTTTGACTTTTTCTGGTTGTTGTGCTCAATCATTTTTTGAAATTTGACGCTGTCGGCGAGCTGCAGCTCGTGTTCCTTCTCGAGCTGGTCTCTTTCGTTCTACGGAAGTGTTAACCGACAATTACGCGCGGAGATTGAATAACACGGACATGAGACATTATCTGCTCAATCTCTGCCACGGTCTTCTTGAGCTGACCTGCCTTCCGTTCGGTCTCTTGGATGACAGCACCATTGCTTTGCTCTATGCCAGAGAACGTCAGCTCCTGAAATACCGGGTGCATTGTTACCTTACCAAGAGACTGTCGTAGTTGCTGGTCAAGGTCGGAGAAATCGTCGCTCCCATCCAAAAAGGCGCGATAGGCTTGGTTGAGATAATCGATAAAGTACCGCTCGGGCATGTTGGATTGTTCCGGCGAGAGCTTCTCTATCGGGGTGAGATTCGGGTCATCGCACATTTCGGGGTTGAACCATTGTAATTTTGCCTGGCTCAGCTCGACCATCCAATAGAGCATCGCCAGGGTCGCTGGCCATGCGTGGCCACTACCTGCCGCTTGTAGCGCTGTTCGACTGATCTGGTCCGCATGTGGGTATCGCAAATCCTTCATTAGGGTAATCACATCCTCTTCGAATTTTCTCCCGCCTTTGCCGAACACGTAACCAGGATAGAGGACGTCGTGCGTCAAAAACATGAACATTGCTTGGAAGAGTTTAAGCGTTGGGCCTTGATCAAACATTTTTCTCTCCAATGGAAGGGGAAATCGGTTCTCGATAAGGTGATCCATCACTGTTTGAGCGGCCATTGCTATCCATTGCTTGTCACGAATGGGCCTCATCTCCGTTTTGGGTTGATTGATCTGTGCAAGGGCCGCTGCCGAAGCACGTCCGCTGTATTGTGACGATCGCCGCACACTATTCGGGTATAAGCGCCAATGCTATTGATGCCGGACAAGTAGCATACCTGCCTGGTGGCGCATTGCGGCTCGGTGTTCTCCCATAGTACCCTCCATCCCCTCGGCTTGCGCTCATCGGTGGGAGCTTTGGCTGCGACTCCCACTGTGTTTGCCTCGGTCGATTCTGGCTGGCAACACCTTGAGACGAGTTCTGCGACCCCGAAAGCTGAGGGGGGAGTTGTGTCCTTCCTGGAGGGCCAGCCATAGACATCCGAGCTTTGCCTGAAGTACGGAGATCCTGTGGGGGCATGTGTGCAGGCTGTGGTCGCTTCTTCATGGCGGATGCTGGCACGGGGATATTGGAGTGAATGGGGACATTCGGGTCGGCTTGAGATAAGGTCATTCTTCGACGGACGTCCATATTAATGAGTTATTTAGACTCCACCTAGTTGAGCAAGAATAGAGATTGGAGAAGATGCGCGCCCGCAGGAATGTGGTGGTCAAGGAGGAAGCGCGCGACGCGTCCCTTGCAGGCAATGGACACGAAAGTTTACCTCCGTCACGCGTTAATCACGTGATTCTACCCTGCGCCCTCGACGACGTCACTATCTCCTTCCGGGGGGGAGCTCTCCTTCAGCGCTCTCTCTTGAACTGAACACCCTAAAGGCGGCCTTCTCTGTCTATTTGTACCCCGGATATCTTCATATATTATCTGCTTTCTGGAGTCATTTTGTTGTGTTGTGGCTGTATCCTTGAACTAAAGGCGTCAAACCACGGAGCTGTTGGCATGCCGACCCCAGTCGAAACCCCAGGAGCCCCCCGGACGTTGAAGGAACTCGAGCAGCTGTTATCGAATGACATCAAGGTTAAGGTCGCAGGTGCGCATGCTTCACTTTAGTGCCTCAGTAAGAGGACTGATAATTATAACAGGTGTTGACGGTACAGCAAATTGATTCGATATATTCCTCCAATGTCCTCAACATTTCCCTGCATAGTGGATGGCATCCTGAGAGGGAAGTACATGTCAAAGCAAAAGCTTATTAGTGCAGTCGAAGGAGACGGATTCGGGTTTTGTAGCGTTATTTTGTTCGTTATATCTGATTCAGCTACGCGTGATGCTAATGGAATGTCAGTGGATGGGATATGCATGACTCTGTGTATTCCAAAGAGCTCCTAATATCCAACAAAGCTACTGGATACCGTGATCTCCTCGCCAAGATCGACTTGACAACGTACCGCCGTATACCCTGGGAAGGCGATGTGCCCTTCTTTTTTGTCTCCTTCCTCGATCCCGATACTAGAGAGCCGGTGTTTGCAGACCCGAGAAGCGTCATCAAGAAGGCCATGGATCAGGCGTCTGCAAAAGGATGGCAATGCATGGCCGGTGCCGAGTATGAGGTGAATATTTGGCTTGGCCCCTTGCACACCTCCGATTCTAACGGCGTGTGAGGTAGTATTTCAACTTCAAAGGCACGACCATTTCCTCAGAAAACATATCTGCAGCTCATACAGCCATAGAGACCCCTCAGTCATTAGTAGACAAGAAATACTCCGAACTATCCCCAATGACGACTGGGAGTCAGCAATTCGCCTCATTGGGGCCCGGACCGATCTGATTCGTTCTAGTGCACGGATATTCATTACTGCGCACAACATTGAACCAAGATTATTTTACAAAACTATTCGATGAAAGCGTTAAATTTGGTATTGATATTGAAGGCCATCGTGAGCATATGCTCGTCTGGTGAATGTTATATCAAGCCTGCTGACGTATGCTTCCTCAGACACAGAGACTGGTCCAGGTGTGACTAGCGCCTATCCAATCCGCGTTGAATATTGTAACAAGCCCAACACAGGTGTTTTTGAGACGGCATTGGCCTATACCTCCGCTCTACGTATGGCCGACAACGCAATACTGTTCAAGCTCTTGGCCAAGAGTGTGGGCATGCAGCTTGGCGTACTGCCAACATTCATGGCAAAACCGTGGGCAGGAGTGCGCAGATTTCTGATGTTGTTCGATGTGTGCTAATATCACTTCCGTAGCTCCCTGGATGTAGTGGGCGAGTACAATATTTCTTCTTTTCTATGGGTTGCTGGATTTGTCATAGACACATTCACGTCTCTCTCCGCGATGTTGATGGCAAGAACATCTTCTCATGGCAATCGAAGGAACCCCGGCGCGATGCTGCGAATCCAGACGTGCAGTTTCTGAGCAAGGAGGGGGAGTGCTTCCTGGCAGGCGTTCTCGACGGATTGCCTGATGGTGCGTGCTTCGTTTCGTGCTTACGTTCTTGTTCCTGAGTCAGTACCACAAAAAGTTATTCCCATGGTGCGTTTCAAGCCAGTTCGTCGGATTCCTTCTGACACTCGCTCTAGCTTGTACCCACTATCAACGGATATAAGCGTTTAATCGGGGGAGAAGTCAGCACATTTACATAAGTGAGACGCTATGCTAACCAGGAATGGCAGAACTTCTGGGCGCCTAATGCAGTAACTTACGGCTACGATTCTCGTGCAGCATCAATCCGCGTCCTCGCACCTCCCGGTGTTCCTGCTACAGCTACAAGATTCGAGATTCGCGTACCAGGAGCGGATATGAATCCATACTTCGCATTCTCTGCTATCTTCCTACTCGGCTTGCGGGGTATCGAGAAGAAGATGGTGCTGCACTGTCCCCCTCTGTCGGATCCGTCGGTCACTAGAGAGAACGTGACGAAGTTGCCAATGAGCCTTGAAGCCGGTGCCGAGCGCATGATGCGGCGAGGGAGCGTAGCGAGGGAGATATTAGGTGACAAATTCGTCGATCACTTTGGTGGAACTCGGATGCACGAGGTTGCCCTCTGGAACGAGGCGGTCACGAACTGGGAAGGTATGTTACTCGCAGATCTCACACAAGCTACACTGAACAAAATCGTAGTGGAACGGTATTTCGAACTCGTTTGATTATGTAACTAGTAACTGTACATCCGTTCAAGTGATCTCCTTTCAGGCATGCGCTGCGAGAGGGGCGCCATCAACTTCAGGCAACATGTTACCAGTGAGCTCTGTTGCGCCAAAGAATCGTGATCGGCCACACTCTGCCTCGTCGCGCGGCAGCACATCTCCACGGTTCATCACGATACCAATGTATTTTCGATCCTTACCTCGGAAGAGTCGCGTGTAAAACCGGACATAACCAGGCGTAAGAGCGTACAAGGTGTGATCACGGCCCATCCCAACCTAGATAATTGCCTTTCGTTAAAACCTGTACGACGCGATTAAAATCCAACAAACATGTTGGCCTGGGTGAAATTTTGTCCCTCGTTGTCGAACTATTATGCAACCTGGATGCACTTCCTGGTCTAACACCCCTCGTCAGGCCGATGTTCTTCAAAAGTGGTGCTATTTACTGACCAGAAAACTTTTTCAGGCCTAACCGTTTTCCTCCTGACCCTCCATGATTCCGTGAGCTACCTGCCGCTCGCTTTGTTGCTGTTCGTACTTGGATGAAACCTGAGCGCAGAGGTATTTCAATCTCAGTTCCGCATAATCGAGAATATATGCAGGAATACCTGGTCTGGTCCACCAAAAGTTATTTATAGCCTTACGGGCGAGTTCGAACATGGCAGTCGTCGGTTTTGCAACGTGTTAACAATGAATCCGAGCGGCGCCTGAATATCAGGAGGGGATGGGATGAGACGCCAACAGTTAGGAAATCTGTGACTGGGTTGGTTTTTGATTGGGGTGCCTAGATCAATACATTGGGAGAACTTACTAGAAGTGCAGCCTGAGATGAATACGTGACTGGTAAATATCGTAGTGACAACGGGCAGGGAGAAGGGGGTCCGTTGTGTGCGGGACAAGGGTGTTATTGGGGTCTTCCCACCCTCTGAACAATTAGTTTCCGCCCGCGCGTACCACTTCATAACGCACGATCATCTCCTCCCTCCTCACCCGTTTCTCATCCACAAAACTTTGACAGAATCATCACCATGGTCACTCTGACTACCTCTGATAACGAGACCTTTACGGTCGACAAGAAGGTCGCTGAGAAGAGCGTCCTCATCAAGAACATGCTGGAGGGTACGTCAACGTCGCCACCGCTCTGTCCAGCGTTTCCTGACTATCCATGCTCACCATAGATGTCGGAGAGAGCGATCAGGCAATCCCCCTTCCCAACGTTACTGCGAGCGTCTTGAAGAAGGTGTGTTTACTGATAATGATGTCGGAGGATGTGCTCAGCCATGGATCAGGTCCTCGAGTGGTGCGAGCACCACAAGGATGACCCTGCGCCTCCAGAGAACGAGGACAAGGATGATACCCGCAAGAGGACTACAGATATCAGCGAGTGGGATCAGAAGTTCATCGCTGTGGATCAAGAGATGCTGTGAGTTGCCCATAGTCCCAGTGCTATCGAAGATGACTGATACCATAAAAATAGGTTCGAGATCATCCTCGTACGTATTCCATGAGGCGCGTATATTGTCCTTTCTAACACAGGCAATGCCCCAAGGCTGCAAACTATCTCGATATCAAAGCCCTCCTGTAAGATCTCCTTTTTGAGAAGAACCTATTTACTGACTGTTTGTTTAGTGATGTTGGCTGCAAGACCGTCGCTAACATGATCAAGGGGAAGTCGCCTGAGGAGATCCGCAAGCTTTTTAACATCGTCAATGACTTCACGCCCGAAGAGGAGGCACAGATCAAGAAGGAGAACGTAAGTGCCCAATGACTGCTGGATGACGATGCGCTCAACACAGTCCGTAGGAATGGGCTGAGGATCGTTAGAAGACTGCGGACCTGAATCCTTTTTGTTTCTCGATATGCTTACTCCTTCCTGTATTTGTCACTTGTGCACTACGTCCTCACATTGTGGTTATCCTCCATTAGTCCGGGTAGTTCACTCCTGCAATCAATGCCACATGACATAAATGCATCTCGGCGCTGCTCTTTCTCGGATGCAAACCAGTGGATTTTACAAACGCATTGAACAAAGAAGATAAAGCAGACCAATAAACTCTTAAAATGCCCGCTGCTTCATCCGAGCCCCAATGACTCGAAGGGAGGCATACACTTTACCTGGTGGGCTACCAAGAATGAGGTTGCTAATGGCGTCTCGAGCAATCTTGATATTTTGGAACGACCCCAAAATGTGAATCTTACTGTAAAGAGCGTTGGCCAACATAATGTGACACAATGTAGGAATACGCACGTCTCTGCCAACACTATCCTCGTGCGAGTAGCATTTTCGATGGTGAATTTAGTCTTCCCATCCTGACCAGCGATACGGCCTGGGAAATGTAAGTATCACATCAGATGTGGTGCAGAGAGAGTACGCCCACCTATAGCTCTGGACAAATGATCACCGTGCAGCGTCTTTACGTCCTTGATCTCAAATGTGTCGATGTAGAGATCATCCATCCGGAGGATGGCGAGACAGTCCTGAATCTGTAGGTCAGATCATGTGCAATATCGCAACGGCAGAACACGTACGTTGACATCAAAACCCAACGCGTACGCCTTTACGAACTCAGCACCTTTTTGGAGTGCTCCAGTCTCGTCGGTATGCTTGGATGACTGGTCAAAGCATGAATAGAAATTCGGCCTCGACTTAGGCTTCAACACACCCGAAGCTCCACACATCCCCTGCGCGTGTTCATTCGTACTTGCAGGCCCAGCATTTCAACAAGCGGTGTAAATATATGGACCCAATCCTTCTTAATCGGTGTCATTCGATGCGGTGGTATCGCTATCTTTCGACTGTCCGTTTTTACATACACTCGTTGAGCGGCGGCAGAAAGGGGGGGGAATGAAGGACCAGCGGATTCGAGTGACGGAATCTGAGGGGCTCGTTCCGTTGGCACGGCAGCATCGTCGATCATCACTTCGTCTTGATTCATTTCCGGAGCGTCCTCGAGTCGCATTGATGCCCAGTTCTCCCTGTCCTCGTCCAGCTCTACGTCTTCATCTGCTGACCCTCCTGCTTGAGTGGGAAGAAACGCTTCTTTCATTGAAGACTTCTGACGGGTTGCTTTTTTTGGCTTTAAAGAGCTGGCAGCAATTCTTGCAACGGATGTCGATGGTGCCATGTTGAGATATTCCAAAGCAAAACGACACTGAAAGCCAAAGTTGTGGGATGAGTTCGAGAAGGAAAAAGTTAGGGAGGACTGGTGGTCCCTGAGAGGAAAATATACATCCGAGTGCTATTCAAGCTGACTTGATTTATTCGTAGCCTACACCAGCGATCCACATATTCCATCTCCGTCTCGGTTGGCTATGCACTCATCATCTACAACAGAAGACAGCATGTCAGTGACAGACACAAGCGGTAAATTTCCTTTTTTATAGGAATTGAGATGGGGGTTGATCGCGTTTCAAGGCTTAGCTCAGCTCATCTCTTCGCTGGACATTAGGGGCACCCAGCGTTCACAGAATGGTGCAAAGGCGCTTGATACGAGATCAGCGCAGGAATTGGCAAAGAAACTCCACCAAATACTTGGAGACGAAAATTCTGGCCCACTGGTGAAGCATAATGAGAAGGGCCAGGTACGTATTGGGTCTGCTTAAGTGGCGAAACAGGCTTATTGGAGTTAGATCTTGAATGAAGAGGGGTTACCCGTGATTGATATAACAGAAAATGCTGGAATGAGCGATGGATTGCGCCCTTCTTCAATTGTGCCTCAAGCGACAATTCATATACCTCTATCCGCCCTCACAGAAGCTCAGAAGGACGAACGGCGACGGGACGTGGACCGGATACTGGACGAGCTGGAGAAAGAAGAGGAGGAAGAGGAAAGGAAACGAGCAACTCAAACTGAGAGAGAAGCCGTGGAGACATTGAAAGAGGAGAAGGAGAGGGCGGCAGATAATATGGCGAAGGCGCTTGCCGCAACGAATAAGTTAATGTACCAGCAACGATCAATGCCTTCCAAATCAGCACAAACTACTCGATCCTCAATATCATCAAAAGCCCCGTACTCCCACGCATCTGAGACAGTAACAAAATCTTCCCAAGCCGAATCTGATTTCCCTACTTCTCGGCCTCAATCGAATGGGAAACCGAGCAAGAGGGTCACGTTTTCCGCTGGTGCTAGTAATGAAGCCAAACATGAGGCAGAACCGATAGGCGAAATGGGAGATGTCGTTATAGGCCGCCTACACTCCAGGAACTCTGGAACTCTAGCCGAGCAACCCATGAAGCTGCATGTTGTAGAGCGGACGCCTGCCGCCGCCTCCGCCAACAGCAGCGGAGCGAAGATTGAGATCGTCGAGGATTCTGACGATGACTCCGATTTCGATGGTGACGAGGATGACTTCTATACTATCCTGGCCCAAGATCATCGCGCAAATTTGGATGAAGACGAGGAGTTGGTTGAAGACGACGACGAAGAGGGCACTGAGTCTGGCGAAGACTTTGATACAGCCATGCTGCAACGGGAAGCTGCTGAAATGTACTATTCCAAGCGAGAAGACTTGCGAGCGAGTATCGGGTCCTTTGCTGGGTTTGGTCAGATTGCTGTGCCAGGAGAAGGTTGGGACCCAGAAGATGTGAGACAGATCTCTGAGAATACCGTCTCTATGCTGATCATCACCAAGGTAGAAACTTTGAGTCCGTCCAGTGGACGTAGGAAGACCTATATCGCCTCTCGTTTCAAATCCGCTCGCGCCGCTCGCTCTTTTCTAGCCACATGCGTGCTGCCTCCTGGCACCACGATATCTGATAAAGATCTCGTTGGCGTCGTACGGTCCGGAAAGCTAGACAACAGAGGCCAGCTTGTCGTGAATGAAGAGGACGAGGTGGAAGACGAAGCAGATATCGGGCCCAAAGGCTATGAAATGATCGAAGCACTGCGACGCGGCGGCGAGACATCAACATCAACGCGGGTGACTGTGTCTGGTACAGAGCCCACAATTCCAGCCGTGACTTCGTCGAATGTAAAATCTGTAGAGGCTTCTTCTACTCAACCCAGGACGTCAAAGTTCATGGCTGCCCGGCAAACTTCGGAAGTTCCAAAGACATCGTCCCCGCTGGAGTCCCCGCCGGAGTCCGTTCAAGAAGAACAAGTACTGTCGCAGACAACGCGTCGGACAGCTTTATCAAGCACAGTCTTCGAGAGACAAATGAAAGTGAATCCTGTATTACTGCCAGAAGCGACAGGTGCGACCGGTCAGTCTACTGCATCACCTGTGAAGGCCTCGCGTTTTAAAGCACGGCGCTCTGGTCAATAGGCAGACCACTAGACAGTCCTGCTATGTTCGCATGTCTGCAATGTACAGTAGTTAAGCATTACAACTACATATTGCTCCAGCGCTTTCGTATCCACTTTCTTGGTGTCGTCACACTCTTTCTCTGCAAGTCGCGGCTGACTTTGTGCCCTCGGACCTGGCCGGGTGTTCTGTACAACCAAGCTCACAGGGAACATGGATGATCGCCGATCGAAGGTGACCCTGCCTCCGACAAAAACACGAGATCGAGTCACTTGATCACGTGCCTCCGAACCGATCAAGTGTCAGTTGAGTTTGAAGGAATCATCTGTGTTGGCTGGCGTTTCCCTCTTCTACGCTATCATCATGTCCGAAGTACCCGCAAAACAAAAGCTATGGGGAGGGAGGTTTACAGGAAAGACGGATCCTCTGTCAGTACTGTTTATGTCGGAGCTTGACACAACTCATTCATCACTGCAGGATGCACGACTTCAACCAGTCGCTCAAGTACGACAAGCGCATGTACAAGGCAGACATCGTCGGCTCTATCGCATACGCAAAGGCGAATTGTCTGAAGAGAATTCTCACTAAGGAAGAGGAATCTAAGACGATCAGCGGTCTGAAAGCTGTTCTCAAAGAATGGGAGGATGGCAATGTGCGCCGAGCTTTTCATACATTGTTTCTCCCACTCAATGCAGTCCAGTTCGACATCCAGCCGGATGACGAGGATATTCACACAGCCAATGAGCGTAGGCTTATTGAGCTCATCGGTCCCCTCGGAGGTAAGCTCCACACCGGTCGTTCGCGAAACGACCAGGTTTCCACCGATATGCGACTCTGGCTGCTCGATGAAGTCAAGAACATCGAGTCGGCTTTGAAGGACTTGCTTCGGGTCATGACTGAGCGTGCGGATAAGGAGATCTCCGTCCTCATGCCGGGATACACCCATCTCCAGGTTAGTCTACCCGCATATGCTCGGAGTGCGGCTGCTGAATTCTGCCTAGCGCGGTCAACCCATCCGCTGGTCACACTTTCTCTGCTACCACGCTTTTTCCTTCGCCTCCGACCTAGACCGTCTCCGTCAACTCATCCCACGCATATCCGTCCTCCCCCTTGGTTCTGGCGGACTAGCAGGAAACCCATTCTCGATCGACCGGGAGTTCCTGCGTCAGGAGCTGGGGTTCGACTCCCTAGCCGAGAACAGCATGTGGGGCGTAGCAGACCGGGACTTCATCGTCGAATTTCTCATGTGGTCCTCGCTCTGCATGACGCACATGTCGCGGCTTGCCGAGGACCTGATCATTTACTCCACCGCCGAGTTTGGGTTCGTCACGCTGAGCGACGCATACAGCACAGGGTCGAGCATCATGCCCCAGAAGAAGAACCCGGATTCGCTCGAGCTTTTGCGCGGGAAGAGCGGACGGCTGTTCGGCAACATGGCGGGGTTCTTGATGACTCTCAAGGGCTTGCCGGCGACGTATAACAAGGATTTGCAGGAGGACAAAGAGCCGCTGTTTGATACGGTGGACAATATCTCCGCGTCGCTCCAGATAGCAGAGGGGGTGATCGCAACGCTCAACGTGAGCCACGCCCGCTTCACCCCAGGGATGTGCTAAGACTTGCTACAGATCCACCCCGAAAAGATGCGGGCGGCACTGACGATGGACATGCTCGCGACGGACCTTGCGGACTACCTGGTGCGCAAAGGCACTCCCTTCCGCGAGACGCACCATATTTCCGGTCGGGCTGTCGCCCTCGCGGAACAGCAGCGGGTTCCGCTTTCCGAGCTCACACTCGCTCAGTGGAAAGAGCTTAGTCCAAAGTTCGAGGCGGACGTGAAGCAGGTCTTCGATTTCGAGGCGAGTGTGGAGCGCAGGAACGCTATTGGCGGGCCGAGCAGGGAGATGGTGCAGCGTCAAATACGGGTGTTGCGGGAACTTGTAGCAAAATAAGCTGCGGACAGATCGCCGTCATTACGGTGGATCTTGCGGTAATCGAACGTCTATTAACTCGCTTCTACTTAACAACAACTGCGCTGGTATCCGCATACTACACTAGGACTACATACGATAAAGGGAATCGCACAACACCGATGAAGTCAGGGAATAAATAAACAACAGTGGGTATCGCCCAAACCCAAGAGCTCAAGGGTTAACCCTCGGCCTGCCAATAACAGGGAAACTGAACCTGCGGAGCTTTTCCATGCCCGCCTCGAACCCGTTGGCCAACACGGTCGGACTGGGCGTCGTCCATCCAAACATCTCTCGCCAGCCTTTCCTCTCCCCCCCATGTACAGGCACGGGGGAGTACACCTCGTCCTCGTCTTCATCGTTCAGCTCGTCCCTTGGTGTGCTGGGCAGACTGCCTGTCCCTTCCCCGGAAGAAACAGCGGCCGAGTTGGGCGCACTGTGCTTCCTCCCTGGCCATGACCTCGCGCTGCCCGGGGTAGAGCGCATGCTCAACCTTCCCGAGAGGGGGCGCCGCACACCGGGGGAGGTGTCAGGCGAAAGAGCCATAATGAGAAAAGTGAGAACCACAACGTCGAGCATCTCTATCGCCCTTGGGGAGATCTCGAGGTATCCATGTGGTGCGCCCGGTTCTGTCACTTCTCGTTCTTCGTCCTTGCGTGGCTGGGCCTTGGACGGGGAGCGGGAGATGGAGAATGAGCGCCTGTGCGAACGGCAGGAGTCTGTTGTGTGCCCGGATTCGGAGCGGAAGAGGTATGAGCCCGGCGGTGGGCGGAAAGTCACGATCGGGTCTGGTGATACGGCAGGTAGGAGTTGCAGTAACGGTGCTTTGTGAGGCAGCATGAAGTTCCTGAACTGCCAGATATAGTCTGCGCGCATATATCCAGTGAAGACGCGTGCTCTGCGCGAGGGATTAGCATAGCGGCTCTGTATGAATAAGGGGAAGACGCACAGTTTCCCTTTGCCGTCTACTGGCCTGAGCAGGGAGCTCAGCTCGCGCCTCGGTGCCTCCGGTTTGGCCCAAACGATCCACCCCTCCTTCCGTTCCTTCCCATCCTTCGCGGTGTTAGGTCTGTCGCTGAGACCTTCTTGCACCTCTGCGCCCTCTTCCTGCTCGTCCTGGTCTTCCTGCTCATCGCCCCACTGTATGCTCCCAACAAACTTCCCTTCCCACCTCTCCTTCTCTTTATCAGGCGGGCTGTGTCTCAGCGTCGTGAACCTCTCTGCCGAGTTCGGGGGTGAGGAAAGCACCTCGTACACCGGCTTCTTCGTAGCGAGATTGATGAGCGTCGTATTTGTTAAGTCGGGGGAGGTGAATGCGAGGCGCATTGTTGTCTACAGTGATATATTGAGGTAGAGTCACTGAGCTGTCGTGTCGTGTAATGTAAAGTAGTCGACAGAGCTCCACAGGCACGTCAGTAGATGGTGGCGTATCGTAGGGTTAATAGCCAGAGTGAGGATGATGAAGATTGATGTCGAGTCAACTAAGCATAAGTATTGGAGTGTCCACAGCCCCAGTGCACCGAGCTCCAACTGCGGCGCTGGGAGTATATATCGTGATGGGGAAAGAAGGAAGGGAAGGGGGGAAAGGCGGTGAGGAGAGGGATATGAGCGCAGTCATAGGGCGCCTAGGGTGAGGGTTCGGGAGGAGCGCCCGTCATCCGCGTATGCTACGCCGGACGCTTACGTCGTCCCGGGATTCAAAGGTCATCATCACCTAATCGGTATTTACACTGCCAGAAAATTGCATATCCTGACAATGTACATCCACGTCAATGCAAATCGAACAATACAGAGGAGGAGTGTAAATTAATATCCATACAGTATGTACAACAGCGGGAATAATCCACTCAGCCCCTCTCCCGGCCGGCTCAATGTACGTATGCGCAGCCGCAGAGCCTCAATCCAGCCGAAGCGGTTGACATCCCGAGCGCCCAACCCAAAGAAGCTCAAGTTCGCAGCCTCGTTCAGTCGAAGCGGATTCCTTCGGGGGCACGAGGACAACAGTCGAAGTCCAATCTCATCCATCCCCTCCACAGCGCGCAGCTTCGACCCCACCTAGATACAGATGATACAGGATAATCCAACATCGCCCATCACCTCGTGCCCAACCCACGCTCACGCCCCAACTTGCACTTCCTGATCCTCCCCTCCTGCTCTCCACCGGCCCCCAGCCAACCTCCTCACTCCAAGGAGCATCATCCCAATCCCCAAGCCACCCATCGCCAACGCTCCTGTGCCCCCTTTGCCCGCCATCTTCGCAAGGCGGAAATGCTTGCGGCCTTCGTACGTCATCTGCCCGCCGAAAGCTACCAGGATGCCCCCGCCGATTAGACGGCAGGAAAGGCAGTCTTTGTCGTTGTATGCTGGGGGGAGGTTAGGGTCTTGCGGGGCTGAGGAGGCGGATGGTGGACGGGCGGGTATGGTGGAAGAGAGCGGAGTTGACATCTGGGCGATAGACGAATCGAAAATAACTGTATGAAGACAGTTCTTGAATGTACTCTTGTTTGCAGAGAAGAGTGATGGGCACAAGAAGAACTGAAAGATTTGCCTCGACCCGCACGAGCGGCAAGGTAATCGGTACCGTTTGCCCGTCTTTCGAGTGATCAGAATCACGCTCATGATATCCCAAGCTTCACGTCATCCACTTACATCTTACGCTCTCAAGTTTCACGATCAACGCAGGAAACACTAATAACGATATTACAAAGCCCTCTCTGACAACAGGACACTCGCGTAAGAAACATGAAAGGGGGAAGAGACTACGTCAACAGCTCGTAAAGGCGTCACCGGCAGGAAGACATGGACCGGCCCGCGGAGTAGTCGGGTTGGGATGGGATCAGAACTTGAGGATAATATACAACGCTTTCATGCGCATCAGCATGGGTCAAGGGGGGCATAAGAGACATGGCGTACCGTAGAGGATCCCCGGCTGATCCGCGGTAAAGGTTAGTAAGTAATTCATGAGCATATATATGACCCACGATATACCCCAAGCCTGTTTCACGTCAGTCAGTTTCATCCCTGTTAAGCATAAGCCAATATACACACATGTAGCGATGACGCAGATCTACATCGCAAGGGCGAGTCAGTCAACATCTGCCCTTGTTGTGAGCTCAATGTGCTTACCAGGAGCTCGACGCCACACCCGCGCTCGAGGAATACACCTAGAGGGGGAAAGATGATGGCGAAACTTTGTATTGTTTAGGAGGCCGGATATGTACAGGTGCAGGGGGCTTACATGATCTGGAGAGTGTTACGAGAGTGTATGCGAATGGTATAGGACGCACCTTGATAATATCACTACCAGTGAAAGGCATTGTTGTTGGATTATAGGAGGTAAAGGGTAGAAATGTAAACAAGTGAAGACTGAACAAAGGTCGAGGATGGCCTTTAGTGGCTCTCCCCATATACTCGGTCGAACATCGGAAGCAATTTCCCCCCCCTTGGTCCTTATTCGCGTGCGTCATCAGCCACCGCCAAGAGAACGTCATAGCCCGCCGCTCGAGACGCAGCCAAACATGCGCATACATGGACTGCCCTAATTGGTTGCGCCGGAGTACGTGGGGGCTTGGCGTGTACTAGTGGGAAAGAGGTCGTGTACACCGGGACTGCAAACGATGAATACGATAATATTATTGATGACTAGTACTCAACAAAGCAGTCTATCTACTCATCGTCCTCATCCTCACTATCCTCTTCATCAGCCTCTATAACAGCCAGAGTCTGCACTCCTTGCTTCCAACACACTTCCATATTCCCCTCGCTCGCCTTACCCACCCCTTCCCTAGACCGCGGGTCTTTCAGCCACGCTCGGATAGAGAGGCTATCCACGATGTCCTCATTATAGAACGCGTAAAGGAAGAACTTAAACGCGCTCAGGTAGTTTGGTAACCGAGCACATGTTTTCTATCAATCGTCAGCATACGTAATCCACATCCGTGATGCGTCACCCACCTGAAGAAGCAGAAGCACCTCAACCCGCTCCGACGCTACGAGGTTGATGATCAGCCCCGCCCAGCGCTCGACGACCGGGGTAATATTATTCTTCTGCACCGCGCTGCCCGGGTCACCCTTGACGAGTCCCACCACAAACTCCACCACCACCTCGCGCACCTCGGTCATCGTAACGTTGCTCGCCATGCGCAGCGTCTTCAGCTCGATCGCAGCATCATCCACCGTGTGCCCTTCTGCGAGCGCCCGCTCGAGAGAGGAGATACACTCTGACCGGAAGTTGGCAGACGACCGGGGCCCAAGGGTGAAATCGGGGATTGGATGCCCACCAGGGGTGAGCAGAACCCCGGACGCAGGCGAGGCCAGGCTCGACTCTTCTTCTTCCTCCGACGAGTCCGTATCGGAGAAGTAGGGGTCGAACCCTTCGTCTCCTGCGTGCCTGGTCAGCAGGTTGCATGGAAAAGGAGAACGTGGCTTTACCCATCCGCAGATGCTTGAGGTTCCCCCAGGCTTCCGTCTCCTCATCTTCTGAATCCGCATCCCTCGCAGCGGAAGACGACCTTCCGTCCGCACCGACATCTGCACCTACTGTGTCTGGCCAAACGTATGCTTCTGCGTGCTCCCCCAGCTCCAGCACTATCGGCAGCTCTGTCAGAGCCACCTCTCTCCAGGGTTCAGGAACATACCGGTGTCGGCTAGACCGTTAACCAGCCCGTTAAGCTCATGCTTCTCCTCGTCCCCTTCTTCCTCGTCCTCATCCTCCGGCTTCTCCCTCGAGATTCTCTTGAACTCAACAACATTCGCCTTCGGCCCCAGCCGCGTCCCATCCCCGATCAAGCACCCTTTCCTCACCACAGAGCCCGTCCCGATGTGCACTGACTGGCCGATAATGCACCCCTCGATCACGCAGCTGCCTTCGACGTACGCGTCATTCCAGATGAAGCTGTCCCGGATGATCGTACCCGGTCCGATTGAGCAGCGGGGCCCAATCACAGAGTTTTCTATTCGAGCATTGTCGTGTATTCGTGTTGAAGGGCCGAGGATTGTGTCGTTTCCTATTGTACATGTTCTGCCTCAAAATCAGCTTGTTGCCCTCTCAATCGCAGTAAATAGTAATACCTTGACATCATGACGTTATCTTTTGAGATGTATCGGTTTCCTCGACGATACTCGTACTCGTCACCTCCAGGCAGATTGTCCCCAGGCACCAAAGGGTACGTCCATCTCGATATGATATCCTTGCTTTACACATATGAGCATCCCACCCAGTCGGCACGCAGAAAGTCTCACCTGACCGCTGCGTACGACTTCGTATCCCTCACCCTAGCTGCATATCCCTGTTCAACCACATGACAGTATATAGACTTGCCCAGCAAGTCGCTCGTCAGCACTCCGTGGACAAAGTCCCTTCTCAGATCTTGATAATCAAAGTTCTCGCTAAAGAGCACCGGCACATCCACGGAGCACACGTCGATCGCACAGTCAATCAAGTCGTTTCGCACCTCGACCTCGGCGTGCTTCTCGAGGACTTCACGAGGGAGGAGGATGTTTCTCCTCCGCGGCTCGGCGAGTATGGGCTCGTAGTGCACGCATTCGGAGGTCTCAGGATCGAGCACAAAGACAGAAGTATCCCCTACCGGCCTGAGCACGCATTAGCATTCAAGCAACTTCCCAGAAGCGAGCCCAGCTCACCGTGTCCTATGAAATGCCCCACTCCGCTTAACGACCATAGTCATGATCGCATCTTTGTTCTTTCTCCTCCGCTCCTTATGCTCCCTGACAACCCGATCAATTTGAAGGTTGCTCACCACATCCCCCGCAACCAATATAAAGTCGGAAGAGATCAGCTGCTTCTCGTCCAACTCACGCATCGCATCTCCCACAGACATCGTACGCGGTGAAACGACAGGAACGATACGCAGTCCCGCAGCGGGTTGGGCGAAACGGGATGTCCTGTTGTAGCGTCAGTCACACCATCGGTACGACCTGGATCGCATACGCACTGGATGGCCTCCTTGATTTGGTCCGAATGGGCGTTGCAGAAAACGAATATCTCCTCCACTCCTGCCAGAGCTAGGCTCTCAAACGTCCACAACAGCATAGGGACGTTACATATCGGTAGTAGGCACTGAACGCAGGTCGAGTCAGGGACAAGGTGCATACATCACCGACAGAGCTCACTCGGGGTGTGTTCAGTGTTAATGGTTTGAACCGGGTGTTGAAACTGTCGGCGAGGACGACGGCTTGTAAGACTTCCTCCTCCTCCGATGTTTTGTCTTTTTGGGTATCCTTTGGAGGCATGGCGAAGTGAGAGCAAGGGTTGAGTGGCGTTAAAGTTCGGAAAAAGTCACACAACGTACTAAAGAGGGCGGCGACGCGTCGCATGAAAAGCGTTCTCGAATCGGTCCATCACAAATCATGCACCATTTTCGCATAAGAACATGGACATTCCAATCCACCAAGAAACGAGCTAGCTTCACTACATCAATGGTATACTAATCGATGAACATCTAGTGATGTCCAACGATCCGACATGACGAGCGTATGAAGGGTGTATGTAGCGAAGTATTACGGAAGGTGAAAGGACGGCGTAGAGGAAGGAAAACGTCGCACTGACTGTACGATAGGGTGGACATGGACGTGAATAGACAGAGGGGAACGTCATAATGGCTCCGTAGAACCAAAAATGGATCAACGGAGAAAATCGAGAGGCGTGGCGGAATCGTTAGCAGTGAAGAAAAGGACAGCAAGCGACATCGATCGATCCAGAGTGAACACACGAAAGTCCCATTTATGCCGCGGCAGAGATGACCTGAGGGGAGTTGGTGGTTGTCTGGATTGCAGGCTCCTCGGTGGGCTTGGGTGCCTCAGCCGTGGGCTCAGGAGCAGCGGCAGCCGCTTCTGGCTCCTCAAGGGGAGCGACCGGAGCAGGTTCCTCGATCTTTGGGGGCTGCTCGTCAACCTTGTGGGCAGCGGCAGCCGGAGCTTCCTTCTTCTTGCCGAGACCGGAGAAGACACCGCTCAGGCGCTTGGAGAAGTTGCGGCCAACGGCTTTCGGGCGGGCGGTAGCCTCTTCCTTCTTGGCAGGGGCAGGCGTCTCGGTGGGGGCGGGAGCAGCAGGGGCAGCACCCTCACTGTAAGAAGAATGAAAGCGGTCATAAATTGGAGTTCTAGGTGGATAAGAAGAGGCTACCCACGTGTCCTTGACCGCGTCGACCGGAGCAGGGTCCTCAGCCTTGGGGGCAGCGGGCTCCGCGGCAGGCTCGGCCGCAGGCTCTGCAGGCGCCGCGGGAGCAGCAGCCTCCTCTGCAGGAGCAGCAGCAGGGGCCTCGGCAGCCGGGGCGGACTCAGCAGCGGGAGCAGCCTTATGCAGAGAATCAATAGCTGTTTGACCACGCGACCATGATTACTAACCTCCTTCTTAACTTCCTTCTTTGGCTTAGTGACGCCCTTAGCGGCACCCTCGATAGCGTGCTCTGCCTTCTTCACGTCACCCTTGAGGGTGTTGAGGAGCTTGGAGAAGAAATTGGGCTTCTTCGGGCTGGCCTTGGGGGCAGCCTTGGCACCCTCGGTAGGCTGTTCAGCAGGCTGAGACAACATGTAAGCATATATGTATTAACTAGCGCTGTATACACCACTCACGGCAGGAGCGGCCTCCTCGGCAGGCTGAGCAGCCTCAACCTCAGTAGGCTCGGCGGGGGCAGCGGCCTCAGCAGCAGGAGCCTCCTAGGGGAGGCGTCAGTTTCAAGAAACGGGTCAAAGAGAAACGCGTGCATACCGTGGCAGCAGGGGCCTCAACGGTGGCAGCGGCGACTTCCTCCTTGGGAGCCTCAACCTCGACGGGCTCCGCAGGAGCGGCAACGGCAGGGGCGGCGGCAACGGGTTCGGACATTATGGATGGTGATGTCTAGGGAGGGCTGTTGGTGGAGAGAGGGGAGAAAGAGATGATGGTCAGAAATGGGACAAGTCACGGGGAGATAAGGGAAAAGGAAAGAAGCAGAGTGGGACAGGGGTCGACGTTCGGGTGTCTGCCCCTTTTAAACACGGATTAATCAGGGTAGTACTTACGTTTTACACAGGAGAGGTGTTATTAGGCTGTTTTGAGGGGGTTAGTCGGATGGTTGTTGATTAAGAGATGTGATCCTCTTTGACGCTGATTGAGGGTATAGACCGCTTAGAAGATGGATGCGGATAGCAGCAACAATATAATGTTGGAGGATGATGGTGGGAAGTGAGTGAGGTGGACGAGGAGGAGAGAGAGAGGAAGAGAAAGAGGAGGAGGGGGCGGGAGAGGCGAGGGGGGGGGAAGGATGGCCTTTTTCCCCGTCTGGTGCGTGACCACGCGTTCGAGTCGCTGCGATGCGACACGCCCGGACTCTCTTTTCTTCTCCTTGTTTGCTTCCGATCCACACACCGCTCAACGCGGAAACCGTTCCAAAAGAACGCCACACGGAGGCATTCAGAACCTCACCCAATCACACACACTGTAAGCCAGCGGACTCACTTTTCCATCCAAGCGGGGTCTAGACAACGTCATAAGGGCTATGTTCTCCCTTACCAACCCACTCGATTTGGAGGTCAGCCAGCACACGATCACTTCAATAATTATCCACATTAACCCCACAACAACAACATCACCTGGCATTGTCAATATTATTCACTATCACCATCGCTTTATCGTACACCCAAATCTCGGCCGACTTCCAGCTCAGCCAAGCCATAAGGGTTCTTTTCCCCGCTTCTCCCGCCGTTCACATTTGCCTCCGTAATGCCCGCCCGTTGCCGTCTTCTCCACCTTCCAAATAGTCCAAGACCCGTCCTCTCACGTTCCCCGTCGAAGCAGGACGACGACAGTCCGTGTCAAATACAGAAAATTCTCGAGAATGGATCACGTGCCGTCCTCCGTCGCCGTCACAGAATCCAATTCTTTTCATCTTTTTTTTTTTTGACTTGTTCCATTGGACGCGCCTTTTCTTTTTTTCCCAGTTATGTTACCCTATCACAGAATCCCTGACAGCCGGCAGGACAGGGGAATGGAAATTTGGTCGCGCAGGAGACACCGATGAAAGCTTCTCTCGCAATTTACAAATCTGACCGCGATAAAACTGATTCACACTA
>NW_024467199.1:581926-588074 GCF_000292625.1 Dacryopinax primogenitus
ATAGCAGCAACAATATAAATGTTGGAGGATGATGGTGGGAAGTGAGTGAGGTGGACGAGGAGGAGAGAGAGAGGAAGAGAAAGAGGAGGAGGGGGCGGGAGAGGCGGAGGGGGGGGGAAGGAGTGGCCTTTTTCCCCGTCTGGTGCGTGACCACGCGTTCGAGTCGCTGCGATGCGACACGCCCGGACTCTCTTTTCTTCTCCTTGTTTGCTTCCGATCCACACACCGCTCAACGCGGAAACCGTTCCAAAAGAACGCCACACGGAGGCATTCAGAACCTCACCCAATCACACACACTGTAAGCCAGCGGACTCACTTTTCCATCCAAGCGGGGTCTAGACAACGTCATAAGGGCTATGTTCTCCCTTACCAACCCACTCGATTTGGAGGTCAGCCAGCACACGATCACTTCAATAATTATCCACATTAACCCCACAACAACAACATCACCTGGCATTGTCAATATTATTCACTATCACCATCGCTTTATCGTACACCCAAATCTCGGCCGACTTCCAGCTCAGCCAAGCCATAAGGGTTCTTTTCCCCGCTTCTCCCGCCGTTCACATTTGCCTCCGTAATGCCCGCCCGTTGCCGTCTTCTCCACCTTCCAAATAGTCCAAGACCCGTCCTCTCACGTTCCCCGTCGAAGCAGGACGACGACAGTCCGTGTCAAATACAGAAAATTCTCGAGAATGGATCACGTGCCGTCCTCCGTCGCCGTCACAGAATCCAATTCTTTTCATCTTTTTTTTTTTTGACTTGTTCCATTGGACGCGCCTTTTCTTTTTTTCCCAGTTATGTTACCCTATCACAGAATCCCTGACAGCCGGCAGGACAGGGGAATGGAAATTTGGTCGCGCAGGAGACACCGATGAAAGCTTCTCTCGCAATTTACAAATCTGACCGCGATAAAACTGATTCACACTATAACGACCCGTCGGCTTCCGATTCAGTTTTATCTTCAGATGGCCGATCGTTTCATGTGTGTGCATTCACTCTCATTCCTTCTTGGTCTTCCCTTTATGGCGTCTCGTGACGCGACTTGACTTGGAATGCAACTAAAAGCGGAAGCTCAGACAACCTCTAGCTCGTGGTCTGACAATCCTGATGCACAGAACAATGATGTCCTTATCTCCTGAAATCCCCTGTGCAATGTCAATGTTGTGCTAGAACGTTCCATCTTCGCCATATGATGCCGCTCCGGCGCACGTTCCGCAACCCGATTTGCAAGCCCGGGTTTTCCGCATGCACTGTGTCAGTCACACAGTCCTTTCTTGGAATCGCGCATGCCTGGTTTCTCGGGCGCTTATAAGCCCCTATGAGCAGCATGAATCGAAGGATGACGCTAGTGTATTCCGAAATGATGTCCCTAAATAAATGTGACTTCCTCATTATTGCTGTCTTGCATCACTTGGCATCAGGCAGCAATGCTAGATTACTCTTCACATCCTGTGGATATTTCCTTTCGTCAAGCCATAGTAGGCCTTCGAACTGCCGACTTTGCAATCTTCAAGGTCTGACTCGCATCAAGCGACTGACCATTGTCTTCACTCCCTATCTCATGCACAAGGGCCGATCCACCATGCTCGAGCAGCCAATCGATCAGCTTGCTAGGATCCTCCGTCCACAGCAGGGCAAATGTACGAGGCATGCTTTCATGTTGCGTCTCGTTCTTGAGGAGAAGATTTCCAAACGCCGCCACGGCGCATGCAACTAGCTGCCGAGGAATGTTTTTCTGCTGGATGAGGAAGCGGCCGATTATCGGAATAAGCCTGTCGCGTTGCTCTTGGTTCATCGTCACCGGACCGTGGTATAATATGTCACAAAACGACGCGATCGTGTCCAGCACCAGACAAACACCAAACAGATGAATGTGCGACCCGCCGAACACCCGCTCCAAGAGGGTAATGGCGTTCTCGAGCCATCTGTCAATCATGATCTGTTGAAGAAAGCCTTCTCTAACGCTTGAGCGCAAGATAATGCAACAAGCGAGGAGCGCGTGTTCCTTCCCGCTGTGCGGATCTTCGGGATCATCGTACTCGTTCTTCTCCGAGTCAAGCCTGGCGAAACAATCTGCAAGATGTTCCATCGAGCCTTCGGCAAGCTCATACGTAGAGTTAGGGATTGTTTTTCTAACACGGAATGGGGTAGGCTTGACCCAAGTCGAAAAGGCCGCTAGATGCACGATGCGGGTTCGTTTGGAACGGCCCTCCATTCGCTTCAACAAGGCTGGGCTGGTCCTTTCCAAGAGATGTGTGATGAGGCCGCAAGACAAGTCCCGGAGATCCCCCTCGAACATTCTGAAATTGTGCCAGTTCATGGGACCAAAGGCATGCGCTGATTGTAAACAAGGCTCTCGCTCCCCCACATCGGGCGTATGAAGACCGACGAAGACGGAGACTCGCATGTTGAGCTTCTGCTTCGCAACTTCGGCTTCTTGAATGCTTTTGGGCGTATGGTACAGATATGACAGGGAGATCATCTCTCTCAGCTCGTGGAGCATTTCTGTGAATGCGTTGTTAACAAACGTGCTGCCATCCACGAGGGACCGCTCTATACCTTGAAAAACGTTTCGGTGCAGAGGGATGTCCCGGTAATCCCATGTGCTAGATATATGCAACAGATAGATCGAGCCTATCACACCCAACGACATAAAAGCGAGAGCAGCCCACGACGAGCCGTTGGGAGCGAGAACCAATACTCCTCCAAGCAAGAGGAGGGCAGCCAAGCCAACGAGAAGCTCCATGATAGAAAAGAGCGCTGGGAGTCCATTCTGGATGAGTGAATCGTATCGGCGCTGGCGTTCCCGGACGAAATCTGCCATCGGACCTGGCATATGACGGCGGTATCGCTGTATGACGTGGGAAGCGGGGACGCAGAGTACCACAACTAACAAAAGAATTTCGAGCGCGAGAATCTATATGGTTTGTGGAATGGACAAGGTTCCAGTCGTTGTGTCGAAGGTAGCGGGGAGGAAGCCCATGATAGCAGCGACGAGCAAACCAGCCTGAACTTCATCAATTCGTTTCTCGTAACGCTCGCATATATGAATACAGACGCTCACAAGAGTCCCTAGTCCGGTCAGTCTTCCACTCCACCAGGAAAGCATGACTTCGTCTTCTTCTCCAAAACGAGCTCTGCACATATGCCAGAAAGACTGGTCGTCCCTTGAACCGCAGATTACGGGAAAGTTGTCCACGTATACGGGCTCCTTCCCATGGGCAGGATGTTCCGCTAGAGAAACTTCCTCGGGTGATAAGGGGTGTAGCGTGATTCGCTCTTCCACAGCAGATGAAAATGCTTCTTGTGGTATCCAGCAAGAACAGTCAGATATTTCGACGCTTATGAAGTTAGGTGCACTCACTTCAGATTGACCATTTGGTATCAGTGTCACTTCAGACATGCTTTGCTGCAGTGCATCTCGTGACACAGCTGAACGGTCTTGAAGACCATCTTCCTGGATGAGCGGATACCTTTCTGTTGTCCAGACGGGGAGTGTCACACGCGAGGAAGGTTTGCGTCGAGAAGTCATGACCACGCGCAAAGGGCAAATACCGAGAGTGGAAAAGTTCAGAAGGGGGTATCACCGCAGAAGGTAAAGGTTAAGTAAGGTCCCGGTTGATAAAGACGCTGTGGATCTTCACAGACTCACGGCAAGTCAGGCGCATTGCCGGACCCGCCTCATCAGCCTTGGAAAACCGCCTGCACCGCAGCCACAGCAGAGGTAAACGTCCCGAACATGCTGGCACAGGTGTCGCCATAGAGCACAGAATATCAGAATAAAAGTGTGGCACCTTACGAGCGCTGCAAGTGATGCGAGTCACGTTAGGCGCCAGCAAGGTCGGCAACACAGCAAACCCGTCATATCGATCGCCGAGCGGGGGAGATGTGCCTGCAAGGAGCAGTACTGGACCAGTAGAAGGTGCCGAAGAGAAGGAATCCACCTCGGCCTGATTCAGACTTGGGCAACAGTGGCATCAGGTTACTCGCCTGCAGAGGATGGGCGTTTAAATGTGTGACATGGGAGTGTGGCGCATCAGATTTCGGATCAAGGCATGTTCACCGGCCCCGCCGGATTGTTCTGTACTCCACTAGTTGGACAGCGTGGAGAACAAGGGCGGATTTTGGCTGGTGAAAAACACGAGCAGTGTCGCGCTAGGCACCTTGGAGAGTCGTTGAGATAGACTGTCGTTGAATCGCATACAGTCTTTGATGATCAACCATTGTTCCACTTTTTCTCGAGATTCTAGCAACTACTACACATATCAGCGCCAGTCGGCATACCAACACCAATGGATGTGAGAAGTCACCCCATTTACTTAGTATCATACCCAACCACATTCACCATGCGTCCCTCTCCGGTGCTCGCTACAAATTGTATATCGCCAGCAAGGACTGCAAGTCGATCTTCTGCCTACAGAGGGGACATTCCGGTTTCTCCCTCGTCCAATCCACCACACAAGTCCAGCAAAACAGATGCCCACACGCAGTGGCAGCAGTTGCCGTCCTTTCCTCCAAGCAGAGCACGCACCGTCGGGCAGAATGTTGTTCTGGTGTGAGGGAGGAGAGGGAAACGTACGCGTGCTCGGGGCCTTTGTCCTCCGGATCCCGAGGGTGAAGGAGCAGCGTCACCGGCTTGGCGTCGATGAAAGTGGCATTCCCGGGTGATTTGGATTTGGAATCCGTGGATATAGCAGTAGAGGCTGAAGATGCGTGGGTGAGGGAGGAAATAAAGGTGTATGCTCGGTAGGCAAGCCGCATGGAGAGGAGAAGCCCGAGCAGCCCGTAGGAGGGTGGACGGATGCCCGGTTCGGGAGGGGACATCGTGTGCTATATCAGGCTCAGCTCTCGTCCATCATCTACTAGCGAGGGGGGCTTACGGGTCGTAGACTGAGAAACCGATTAAGGAGACTGTAATACCTTCCTTGGAAGTAGAACAGCGCAAGGTTGACATCCGCCGCAACGGCGGTCGCTGTCTGGCTCAACGCTAGGAGGGAAGAGAGAGCAGGATTACGCTGTGGATTCAAGCTGGCTGACAAGCGTGCGACGAGGTAGAATGGCAGGGTCGATAAGAGCACGGAGATGATCCGCAGCTGAGGGGAAATCAGGGTAGATACGCACAGGGGATGAGTGGACGGACGCGATGGGTGGGAAAGCGGCCTGAGCGGGCGCTGACTTGGTATACGTCGGTGTATTCTTCTCCTAGAGTCTGAAAGCCTGAGGGATACGATAAGCACATGATATGTGCACGTCGTTATTTTGCTCACCTCGGCCCAAAGTGAGGGAAAGGTAGAAGGCCCGAACAAGCAAATTGATCTCCTTCTCCCACCTGCGGAGCGTCCGCACTCCTAATCTTTTGGTCAACAACCACCCGTCTCGCAACAGTAAATCACTCACCAAAGAAGGAGCGCAAGACAGTCTCGCACTGTTCCATAAATGCCGCGAGGAAATAAATATCTCGTTGATGTGCACGGACTGCCAGGTGTTGTTAGCGCACACGCTACATACACATTGAGTTGTACGCACTGATTTGAGGCTGCGCTGCGGCCGGTGGGACCCAGCGCGTGCTACTCTCTGCACGCTCTCCAGGTTCGGCGGTGTCCATTGTCGTTAATACTTGTGCCTAGTGAGCGAAAGACGAACAGCTGTCGAGTCGTCGATTAGGGGAGAATAGATAACGTGGCGTGGATTGGCCTGCCGCAGGCCAATCCGTCCCTATATACATATAGGCTACATAGATAGTCTAATGGAATCAAATTCCGGTGCCTTAAGGCTGCGCAAGGGTCCTGCACTGCCACTCTTGGCGCAAACTCGACACCATCCCCTCTCTAGCTCTTGAGCATCGACCACGATGCTGCTGCAGGGCAATCTGTGCCATCCAGCCCCTTGCTTCACTCCTTCCTCACTGTCAACTACTGTCAACCATTCTGAGGCGTCCTGGAGATGATTCTGGCTGGTTTCTGGGCTGATCTGAGCTGTTCTTGGGCTGGATGGATGGGTTTTTGTGATTTTGAGACGGAATTTGCTTTCTGGCTCTGCTCTGTGTCTGTCGTCTGCCGGGATTGCTTCGAGTTTTGGTGCGTCCTGGTAAGGCTGGTGTGTACTGCATTCTGGACCTCCATCTGGAGGACTGGACATGCATATG
>NW_024467199.1:595102-625240 GCF_000292625.1 Dacryopinax primogenitus
AGACTCTTGGCACTCTTAGGTGAGCAGACTTAGTCAGCCTGTGTTGCCCTAACAGTTGCACCGGATGACCACAGTGGTTAATGAATGAACCAATAGGCCATTAGATGTGCCAGGTTTTGGCTGGACATGGCCCAATATTGATCTTCCAATACTCTGAGTCCAGAAAGTGTGACAGGCTGTTTTGTATGGCAGTGAAAGGGCTTACTATGCCCTTATGGCCTCAATACATACATGGATCAAATGTATTACTATCTAGTAGCAATACATTACATGTAGTAAAAGGATAGAGAGAAGGGTGGCCTACAGCCACCTGCTATGTGTCAGTCCAAGGACAATCATGATTGCCTTGCAGAGGCAATCTACCTAAAAAGGAAAGTATGGGGTCATATACGGACCCTTACAGGCAGCTAGGCCAGCAGGTGCAATGGGCTCATCTGCCTTGAGCAATGTCATTGTATTCCTTAATGGTTCCATCTCGCAGTATATCTAATTAGCCAGATCGAATATGAGATGGTGGCCACATGATAATGATTGTGGACAATGTAAGAATCTCACGTGATGAAGCATTAGGGTCTTAGAGGCTGTGCAGAAGCGCCGACATTCCTCGCAGAAAAATCAACAGGGACTTCAGTCTCTCCCATTCTCTCAAATGGCCAAAACCAAAAAGTCCCAAACCGCTGCGCCGAAAAGCACCATTTCTCCCGCAGCGTTGAAACGGAAAGCGGCAGATGACGGGGATCGAGCGAGCAAGAAGTCCAAGCCTGTGAACGGGTTGAAGGAGGGGAAACAGGCACTGGTGGGTTCGGACACGGACGAGGAGGATGGTGTGTGGGGCGGGTTTGGCGGGGATGAGGATCTGAAGATGCATAAGAAGTGAGTGGCAACGTGCTGGGTAGGACGAATCTCATGTGCGCAGGTCGCTGTTTGATGATAGTGAGGAGGAGGGGCAGGGGGAATATGACGAAGGTGGGGAAGCAGACGAATTTGACATCGATGGGTGTGTGCTGATTATCTTCCGCTTTGATCTACCTATTCACGTCTTATCTAGTGACGACAATTTTGAGCGACCCGAAGCGCAAGATATGGACTTCCTCTCCTCTGACGAAGAAGCCGATTCGCTCCCCACAAAACCGACCAAACCGACCAAAAAACCGCGCTTTGCCGCATCCTCCTCAGACGACGACGACGACGACGAGGAGGCAGAGGAGGAGCCCACAACCGCGCGTAATATCGAAGCTCGTTCCCGGGCGCTGGAGGCCAAGGCTATTGCTGAGAGGGCGGCCGACATGGCCGAAGCCGCCGCTGCTGGCGCGGGGGAGGAAACGATGTTCGCCCTTCCTAGTGCAGAGCAGCAGGAGGCCGAAGCGTCCGGATCTGCCCCTGTGGACGTAAACGAGCTCCAACTCCGTATGCGGGAATGCGTCAAGGTCCTTGGAGATTTTAAGAAGTTCGCTGCGCCCAACCGGTCAAGGAGCGAGTACGTCCAGCAGCTGCTGGCAGATATCGCCAGTTACTACGGGTACAACGCCTTTCTTGCTGAGAAGCTGTTCGACCTCTTCCCAGTGGCAGAGGCGATCGAGTTCTTCGAATCGAACGAGCTCCCTAGGCCAGTGACGATCCGGACCAACACCCTCCGTACGCGGAGGCGAGAGCTTGCCCAGGCGCTCATAAACCGCGGGGTGAACCTCGAGCCTATAGGGAAATGGAGCAAGGTAGGCTTACAGGTATTCGAGTCCTCCGTCCCGATCGGTGCCACGCCCGAGTACCTCGCAGGGCACTACATGCTCCAAGCTGCATCGAGTTTCCTTCCAGTGATAGCGCTGGACCCGCAGCCAGGCGAACGAGTGCTCGACATGGCTTCCGCCCCTGGGGGGAAGACGACGTACATCTCCGCCTTGATGCAGAACACCGGGGTGGTATTCGCAAACGACGCGAACAAGGAACGCACGAAGGGACTGACGGCGAACGTGCACAGACTGGGGTGCAGGAACGTCGTGGTGTGCAACTATGACGGGCGGGAGTTCCCCAAGGTTATGGGAGGGTTTGACCGGGTTTTGCTCGATGCGCCGTGTTCTGGCACGGGAGTGATTAGCAAGGACGCGAGTGTGAAGCAGAACAAGGTGCGTCTTCCCTTTCCCCCTTGTGCACGCTAATGCCCCCGCAGTCAGCAAGGGACTTTACCCTACTCTCCCACCTCCAGAAACAACTGATCCTATGCGCGATCGACTCCGTCACCCCCTCATCCAGCGCAACAGTAGTCTACTCGACCTGCTCCGTAACAGTAGACGAAAACGAGTCCGTCATCGCCTACGCGCTGCGTAAACGGCCCCACGTGCGGCTAGTAGACACCGGGCTCGAGTTCGGGCGAGAAGGGTTCAAGGCATTCCGGGGGAAGACGTTTGGGGAAGAGATGGGGAAGACGAGACGGTTTTACCCGCATGTGAATAACATGGATGGGTTTTTCGTTGCTAAGCTAAGGGTTGGCAAACCGGGGAAACGGGCTGAGCAGGCGCGGGAGGAGAGCGAGGATGAGCAGGGAGGGGATGTTGGACTGCCGCTGGAGAAGATGGCGTTTGACGACGAGGCTGATGCGGAGCTTATACGGGGTACGGTTTTCTCTTATCGACGTATGTTTGGGCAGCGCTGATATGCTAGCAGAGAGCAAACGCAAGTATCTCCTCAAGCACAAAGGGATCAAGTTGCGCCCCAAGGCAAAGGTGGATGCTGCCCTCTGCAAGACCAATGGGAAGGATGCAGAGTCTGACGAGGAGTGATAGCATTACGGGGATGTACAGTAGAGGGTATAATACAGTGGTGATAACGTGTTGTTCGTGTCCTGCCTGCGGCGCACAGACGAACAAGCAGAAAGTGAGAAAGGGAAAACGAGAAAAATAACCAAGTGGCCAGATCGGACCACTCAGTACAACCCCGACATCTAAGAGCCCAATTCAGGCGCCTAACCCACTGTCCGTCCAGTTAAGATCTACGTTGCATCGCATACCATCGCATCGCATTGTATTCATCAGGTGGCACGTACATAGCGGGTAGATAATACAACGGTATCATACCATGAGAGTGAATCTTGATCAAGTAAAAAAAGGAGAAACGAGAACAGAATATCGTAAGTCACAGCAGTCCAATACATGCGCGCCTGTCCCTTCCAAACCTGTCGCTGTCGTCCATGCCGTCATCCAGCGCGTCCTTGTTCATGTTTACCACTTGTACTCCGGCTCCTCCCTCCATCCCCTGCGCGTGCTCTCATTAGCGAAATATTGGTGAGTTACAAACAGACTCACCCTTCCTCCCTATCCGTCCCTCCACAGCAGACGGCTCCAAACACCCCAAACAGGCCAAGCCAAACAGCGACCATAGCGCCCAATACCATCCACACCCCGTTGCCAAACCCGAGTGCGACGGCGCCGCCTGTCGCGTCTGAAACTTTGGACCGAGCGATGATGACGAACACGAGGTCGACGACGAAGATCACTGTGGTGGTCGCGGTGGAGAGGAGGGCGACGGGGAGGAGACCACAGAGGTCGCACCATGATGCGTAAGGCCGGAGGAGGAGGAAGCTGAAGAGGCAAGTGAGGAGGGCTAGGGCTGCTGCGATAGGATGGAGGATGAGCGCGACTGTTACGCCTTTTTGGAGCAGTTGGGAGTCTTGCGCTGATGTGCCGCTGAGCTCGAGGATGCCGGATACGGTTGGGTCGAGTACGTAGCCGAGCTGGGGGGAAGAGCACTGGGGTGCGACAAGTTCGTCTGTCTGGCCTGCGACGCTGCGGGATGTTAGATACGGTAAGGGGAAGGAAGGGGGACGTACGTGAGAGTCGCATCACCTGCACACCAACCCCATACTCCAAAGTCTACTGATTCTGCTGCAGATCCTGTTGTTCCGAGTACTGAACCTGTTACATTCACAGTAGCAGTGAGGAGGAATATTTGTTTTATGATTGGTACTGAGAGAGCTACGAGGAGGAGGAGGATGAATGAAGAGAAGAAGAAGAAAGAAGGGAGAAGACGGAGGGCCATTGTGCGTTGAGGTGGGTGTATGCGGGGGTGTTGGGGGATAATAAGTCGCCGCCTGCGGTGTGAGGCGAGTGCGTGGATGTCGGGGGGATGTTATATGCGCTTCACTCGTTGCCGCCTCACCCCTCTTTCACTTCACACGACCTCACAGCAAATATCACCGCATTCCCTTACCCGTTGGAGCGCATCTCCCCACACACATTCCAGCCAATCACGCCACACTTCCGGATTCTCGGACCCTTTACTCTATTTCCGACTTTCCGCGCCTGTTTCTCGATCTGAAACATATAAAGTTCACAGCTTTCGGTATCCATCCAATTTGCAAAAAGCATAGCAATAATATACCAATATCTCCCCCTCGGCCATCTAAAAATATACGCAATAATCTGTTGCTCCTGCTACTTGTCCCCCTACTCTCAAATGAACCTGTGTCCAATTTCACCCCTCAAGGTTTCATCCTCCTGCGCAGCAAGCTTCTGCCCGCCGTCTGGTCTGGACCTGACCAAAGCAGGATCTCGATCCCACATACCTGATTACCTGAGCCCCGATACCAGGTTTTGCTCACAAACAGCGAATCGAATCGGGATTGTCATCGATCTCAAGCGCTCGTCAACTGACAATAATCCATATCCAACAAACATCATATCATCCTCTTTCATCTTGAACTCATATTTGTCACATCATCATCACCCCGACCGTCTCACGATATCATTACCAGCCGATCGATCACCGTCTCACCGTCTCATGTGTTGTCTGTCATGTTGTCCCTGTGTCACATCAGACACTTGTATCGATCAACCATCTGGACCAAATGTCTGATCCTGCACCTGTCCCGAGGTCACAGAAGCTGGACGAAGCTAGCACTAGGTTGTCTCGCCTACACGTGTTGGATACATCAGCTTCAGACTCTAAGCATCTTGTGTCCATCCGAAGAGCTCAATCCTTCAGTGAAAGAGCTTCCAATCCCCGGGAAGCAGTAATATCATCGGGCCCCGCCGGCTTTCGGCCCCTTCACTAGCACCCGTTTGATCGACCGTCTAGTCTCTCTCTTACACTAAGCATAGGGCACGCTGATGACGGACGGACAAGAACTGAACGAGGTTGATGACCGAAAGTTATCTTAGGCGCCGAGGACGATCGCCCTGGTCCTGGTCCTAAGTTTGACCCTCTCCGCCAGCCCAAGGGCCGGACCTGATCCTAACCCCTCCAAACCCGATGCCCCTAATCCCTCCGATGCCCCTAAGACTGTATGCCGCTTATCCCCTACTCCTGCAGCTTCTGGAGCGTCCAGCCTCGGTGCCGGTCCTGGGTTGCCCTCCAGCTCTGGCTCTGGTTCCAGCTCTAGTTCCGAGAACTTACGTTTCCTTGGGAGGGAGGTGGGTGTTGGCGGTTGGAGAGGGGCGCGCCTTTTGGGCGTTTGGGTGGGTTTGATTGCAGGAGTAACAGTGGGTCGAGCCCGGCGGCGGGTGCTACGCGTGTTGGGAGTGTTGGGAGTGGCGGGTGTGGCGGGTGTGTTGGGGGTGCTAGAGGCGATGGTGGACGATCCGGGTGATAGTGGCAGCTCCCCTGTGGCAATCCTGTTCCCCTCAGCGCCAGCCTCCAGCTCGCCCTCGCCCTCGCCCTCACCCCCACGCCCGCCCTGCTCCTCCCCATCCTTAAACATCCTCAAATCCCCCGCGAAGACCACTCCCTGGGCCCAGCCCGCCCACTCCCCCCACACGTCCCTCAACCCCTGTGCCACTCTCTCGTACCCCTTCCCCCCGCCCATCCCCTTACCCAGCTTAAGCCCATAATACCGTTTCGCGACGCGCAGGACGTGCGTGTCGACTGGGACTACCCCTGGCTGGTCGAGCGACATGAGCAGTGTGCAGTCTGCGACTTTTGGGCCTACGCCAGGTAGGGAGAGGAGGAACTCCCTAGCCTGGGGCAGGGGGAGGGTGCGGAGCTCAAGTAGCTTTGCTCGGCCCGGAGGAGAGGCGGAACATAGCGCTGATGCGGTGTGGGAGACGTATTTCGCTCGGTAGCCGAACCCTAGTGCCCGGAGTTGGGACTCGACCCCTTCCTTTGCGAGCACTTCCGGCGCTGGGAACGGTCTGTACTGGACGGTGCGGTCCTGGGAAGGGTGGGGCTCGTGTACCAAGATGAGTGAGAAATGTTCCGGAAGGGAATGGACCATGTTCGTTATCCTGGCTATGTGGTTGTTCTGGGAACAGAGGAAGGAGAGGAGACATTCCCATGGGTCTTGGCGGAGGATGCGGATGCCTTGGAGTTGTGGACGAAGGGCGAGGCGTGCGAAGTGGGGGTCGAGGGAGAAGGATGTGTAGAGAGAAGGAAGGTTTACTGAGAGTTGGAAGTAAGAATTGAGCCATGATTCTGTGGTTTCTGTGGGTGAGGAGGATGAAGTTGGGAATACGGTGCGGTAATATATGTGCGTGTTATCCTGTCTCAAGCATATGAGCCTGTCTGTGATGCACAATCGGTATTCGTGTGATTGTGGATGTGGTGGGCTGAGAGGGTATATGTGCCATAAGAATGATTGACCTGAAGTGAGTACAGTGTGTAAGTTGAGAAGTGAAATTGGGATTTGGAGTGAAGTGAATCCATTTGGTGGTGACATGGTTGTTCATGCGTGGGTTGCGGTGTTCATTGCCTCCGACTAAATGAATGGTTACGGCACTGCAATCATAACCTAGTGACTCCCACAACTAGCGCTAGACATTCCCCTCATCACTCTGACTCACAACACCCACTCTGCTATATATCCCACTCACCATCACCACCATCACCACCACCAACTCACCCCCACACACCACCACACACCACCACACACCACCACACATCACACACCACAATGGGTCAAGCAATATCCACTCCCTACACATGTCCACAATGTCGCGGTCCCTTCCCACAATCAAGCAAACACTGTCCATCCTGCGGTTACGCAAACCACATCTTCATCTCAGCAGCACGCTACGGTGTCCCTTCCCCATCCCGCTCATCCACAGAAAGGGCCGCAGCTCTCCAGGCCGCTCCTGCTGATTCTACCCCCTGCGCCTACTGCGCTTGGCCCATCAGGAAAGGCCAGATGTACTGTAATGAATGTGGGCACCCGCAGCCCGCGACAGAGGACCCGGCGTGGACACCGCGTACTCGGCAGCTCATGCTCCGCTCTCCTTCTGCCCGTTCACCCGCTCGCAGGGAACGCGACCTCGAACAGCTAGACGACCGGCGGGCAGCAGAAGTGCCTCATCCAATGGGCGTAGAAGCGCTCGTCACCCCCACAGGGCGCCCTACACGCAAGCTCGAAGCACTCAGTAACGCCCTCTTCACCCTCCTCACTTCTTCAAACTCGAACGCGCTCACCGGTTCCCATTCTAAGAAACAGCTCGTCGATATCCCCCGCTTAAACTACCTGGAACACAAACTTGGTCGCAGACCGGAATATATGCTTTCCTCCTTTGACCCCAGCGCTGTGCTAGCAGTGTACAAGAGCATGAACCTGGAGCACACCCTGGTGCCTTTTCCTCCTCCTGCGCAACAGCTAGACGCGCCATGTTTGACCAGGCTCGGGCTTATGCAGTACCTGCAGCATGGGATCCTGTTCGATCCACACGAAGCAGTCCGCGAGCTGCAGCAGCTTGTAGCCGACACCCCCGAGCTCCCCGCCCCACCAGCTTGGCTCGCCAATGCCCAGGTACGCGCTGGCACTCTCCAGCCTGGAGGGAAAGGCGCTTGGATCATAGAGGAGAACATGGCGCTCTCCAAGCCCCATCCGTTGGCGGAACAGAGGCAGGAGAAGGTGTTGATCGATCTGGAACAAATGGGCTTTCCGATACCTGGTGATCCTCCCACACCGAGGAGGCGCAGGCGCAGGCCTGAGGCACTCGCTGCGCCTCTCAATTCGGCGGCGGCGGGGGGGATGGGGGAAGAATTCCTCTCCCCGCATACGAACCCGTACCACGCCTTTCCCTGGGGGTCCTATCCCTCCCCTTACACACCCTACACGCCCTACGCCCACCTATATGCCCACCCCTACCAATCCCCGATGCCCTGGGCCGCCTACCCGCCTCACCCCTACTCACCGCAGAGGAGCCCATACAGGCTTTCCCCAGCCCTGCCACAGGATGTGTACCGGCCTCTGGCAGGAGGAGCAGGGGCAGGGGTGGGGGGGAGCCCGAGGGCGAGGGCGTTGGCTGCTGCGGCGGCGGCGGAGGAGGATTGGGACTATAGGGATTTTGAGGATATTCGATGAGCGTGCGGGGGTATGGAGCAGAAGTACTGGGTACGCTGGACGGTGTTAGGAGGTTGTGAGGGTGCTATGGTGTGTTGTTGAGAAGGTGAAGTCTTGAATGCCCTGGAAGGCTGCTTGGAGGTTGTGCCGGTTGGTTGTTCGTTGTTCGTTGTTCGTTGTTCGTTGTTCGTCGTTCGTTTCGTTTCTGCTCGTTTTGCGTTTTGCGCTCTCTGCGCGCTTTGCTCGTTTATCTTTTTGGGTTGAGAGGCTGTGATCTGATGCTGATGTGATTGTACGCCTATCGTGTACTTAAAGGAAAAGTAAGGAATAGAATTACTCGTTAGATGATGTGTGTACCGTGTGCGACACGCTTAGAATAGAGTACATATCACGTGGTCAACTTGAAGCAAATGTACACCGCGTCCCTTCGCTCTTCTCTCCCTCCCACTCCCACCATCTCCCGCTTGCCTATCTCCATCAACCCACACGAACGCCCAAGCATGCCCCCCCTCCCTCCCTCCCCCTCCGCCCAACTCCTAACCCTCCAACGACACCTCAGCTCCATCCGCACCCAGCTCCCCCGCCTGCTCTCCAGTCCCTCCCTCGCTCTCCAAGCCCAGTACACGAGTGAGCTGAGGGAAGATCTTGAGTTTGTTACACGGGGGGTTAGGGCGCTGGAGGTTGTGCTTGATGGGGAGGAGGGGGAGGGGAGGATGAGGGCCGAGCTGGGGAAGATGAGGGCCGAGCTGGACAGGTGTGTTTCTCCCTTTCCAACTTCTGCGTTGGGTTTTGGGTTTCGGGTTGAGCTGAGTGATCGGATAGGTTGAAGAAGGAGACCCGGGCCGCGGTACTCAAGAGCAAGAAGAACCTCGATAGCAGGAATAAGAGGCTCGAGCTCCTAGCCGGAGCACCGGAGGATCTCATCCAAGAAAAGTCCGGTACATCTCTCCGTGCTCGTTCCCTGCTGAGCAGACCACGCAGGTCAGACGACGCCCTAACCGACAAGTCTAACGAAGTCACCCTCGCATTACGCCGTACGACAGCGCTCATGCAGCAGGAAGTCGAGCGCTCTGTGCTCTCTACCCAACTCCTGGCCGAGTCCTCTCGCACCCTCCACTCAGCGTCAAATGCCTACTCCTCCCTCTCCGGCTTACTCGGCATTAGCAAAACCCTCATCACTGCGCTCGAACGTGCGGACTGGCTAGATCGCGCGCTGATCTTCGCAGCCCTGGCGGTGTTCCTCTTAGTGGTAGCGTTTATCTTTAAGCAGCGGGTGATCGATCGAGGCGTCAGGCTGGCGTTCTGGTGGGTCAGATGGCTCCCGAGCTTTGGAGACGAGGGCCTGGATATAGAGAGTGCTGCGGAGAGGAAGCAGAAGGTACGGGAGGTGCTGACGAGCGTGCTGACTACGACTAGTACGGCACTGGCGGCTGCGATGTCCATGTCCATGTCGATGGAGGGAGGGAAGGGCGCGAGCGTGAGAGTCGAGACTGTCACTGAGATCGTGACGGTCTCCAAGTTTGTGGATGTCGAGTCGACGGGTAATAGCCTGGAAGACGGCTCTGTGCTCCCATCGCCTACTCTGCGGACAGGCACGGCGCATGGAGTCAGCCCTACCGAGGCTCCAGAACCAGCTGCCCAGGAGTTCGCCTTCATCGTAGACTCCTTTCCTGACGAAGCTATGCCATTAGAAGACCCATACACGGCCGTACCACCCGCAGAGGCATCACCCCCCCGGCAGAGAGTAGAGTTGTAGCGCGTCATACAGTAATACATTAACGTGTAGCAAACTAAGACAGGAAGACGGCCGGGCTAAGAACTATGTACAAACCGTCCTTCAGAGCGCAGTCAGCATCGGCGCAGACTGTCCAGCAGGAAGCATCGGCTCCTCGACATGCGCTGCAAGTTCCTGGGCCAGCGTCTTCCCACCCAGTTGTTCCAGGTCTACGCCGAGCTCCTTTGCCCGATCACCCAGCTTCTCAGCTTGTTTGCGCAGGCTTTCCCTATCCCGTTCCAGACCGATCCGTTGTTCTTCCAGCGTGCGCCGTTCAGACTCGAGCAGCTCTTCCAGCTGCTCAAACCCGGTCATCTTGATCTCCAGCTTGGTTAGCTGCGCTTTGACGACACGAGTCACGAGCGATTGCATGACTGTGTCTTCGTGTGTTGCGAGGCTTGACGCGCGTGCCGCCGCAGCCTTGAGCGCCAGATCTGCGGCCCTGCGGACAGCAGATTGCGGCACACCTGGCTTGGGTTGCTCTGTGCCATTAACGGCAGGCGCTTCGGATTCCTCCGCGGGTTTGTCCACCTCAATGGTCTCTTCTTCGTTTGCAGCCTGCACGGGCGCGGGAGTACGCTCTTCTTCTTTCGTGACTTGCTCTGCATCTGCCATCTGATGATCCTCGGAGGCCTCGCCTTCTGCGGGCGCAGGCGTCTTTTCAGTAACGGCGGGTTCTGCGCCTTCCTCTGCGCCTTCCTTCGGTGGCTTCTTCAGGCTCTTCCTCAGCCCCTCGGTCAACTCCCCCAGTGCTGCGCCAGCAGCCTCCGCAGCGACTGGCGGGCTGACATTAGCAGCCAGGAATGCAACTACGCTCATGACAGGGTTATCGACCTTCTCGAAGGGGATGCGAGAGTACTTGAGCGGGCCAACGTCAGCTTCCGCCTCGATATACGGATCTTCGATCGGTAGTTGCAAGAACTTCTGAACACATTGTTCCCGAGTCCGGGTACCCACATGCTCAGAGATGGCAGCCCAATCATCATCGTGCATTTCGATGCCTTCGAGCAGTAGCAGGACTTCCTCGTCTGTCCATTCCTCTCCCGAAGCATGTGCGAACGGTGATTGTGTAATCCGCACAAAATCGCCAGAGTACATCGTGCTTGGGAAGCGGCCATCGAGATAGCAGGAAGGGCATAGCGAGAAATGTGGCACCTTGAGAGAATGGTACCGCTCCCGTGTGCAGTCCACGCCGCATGTGTCGCAAGCGTATGTAGGCTTGTTAACAGCCCCACCTGAACTGATCTCCTTCTCCAACTCTGCAGCGTCGGTGGCGGAAACCTCCTTCGCTCCCTTTACACCGGTCTGATAGATGGACTGGCGCAGTTCAAAATTGGCCGACGCCAGCTTGGCGGGTGTCTCAGGTGCACCGATTGCAGGTGTATGCGGCATGGCGGGAGCAACGTTAAGCTTTGGAGGTGCCGAGCCAGGATGAAGAGGTTGCAAGCCGCGTGGCGTGTCGAGAATTACACGGTAGTGACCTGTGAATGGGGGTGCCAATGATGCAGGTCGGGTCTCAGGGTCCACCTAGTCGCGTTTGAACATCCACTGGAGCTTGACACCAGAGAAGAGACACATACCTGGTAGTTGATCAAACCCCACTGGCTTAGGAATGCGTGAATGCGCCAGATGGCCCCGACATCTCCAGCCAAATTCCGACGACAAGCGGTAAAGGTGAGGTACTCCTGCGGACGTAACCGGAATGTGTTGATCATGAAGTCGCGGTATTCCTTGTACGTTGCGGGTGTCTTGCTTTTATTCTTACCATTGAAGAACTCGGGGAACGTTTTCCTCTCAATGGGGTTGATTTTGGACATGTCGAACCAAGCACTGTAGCTGGGGATGATGATCTCTTGCGTCTGCGCCGCCAGGTACTGTCGTGCTTGCTCCTCGAGTGCTTGACGCGTTTGCTCCAGCGCAGCAGCATCCTCTTCCTCTTGGGGTTCCTCTCCTTCGTCCATATCCTCATCACCATCTTTATTTTCTTGCTCTCCACCGCCCGTCATCGCAACGTCCGCTTCATCGGCGGGCTCTGCTTCTGAGGAGGGGTTGGCAACAATTCCTTGACTGCTCGGCCCTGCTTCCCCATATGTATCGGCCACGTTGGGGAGATTTGAAATATCCGTTGATGCGATCGGTTCGGCCTCGGTCTTCTTACCAGGTGCATTGGAGAGGTCGACCTGCGTGGCTCCTTGCGGCTGGTTGGGGAGCGTCACGCGTAGTCGTTTGGCATCCCCTCCTGGTGCAGGTGAAGCGGTACGCTTTGGATGTGGTGATGACATGCCGTCGATGATGCCAAAAGTAGATAGCTTTTTGGTTGGAGAGAACAATACAAAGCAGTAGGAAGAGGCACGACACAGTGAACTTGATAGGGTCGCGTTGAGGGTTTGAACGAAAGGCGCTTCCGGAGGCAAAGAAAGTGGTCTGCTTCCGTGTGGCCACAGCTTTGTTCCCGCGCCTTGCTTCTCAACGATCATTTCCGATCAGAATGGGTTGGTGTTTTAAGCGCTCGTCGCCGGGAATTGCCAGCTCATGACAGCCACAGCGCTTTCCTTATGGCTTCCACCCCCGCCAAAAGAAGCAAAAATACTACAAGGCGTCATTAACAAACTTGCGGACAAATACAATGCACCAAAGTTTCATCCTCACATCACCCTTTTGAACAAGGTGCCAGAGCACATGACGGTGGAAGAAATCCTTACCTGCATACGCTCCGTGGTCCCTCCGGAAGACCCGCTCCCCATCAAATTGTCGCGAGTCGAGAGCGGAGACTTTTTCTTTCAATGTGTCCTGGTATCCGTCGAGAAGTCGGAGTACATTATGACCCTCAATCGGGATATTCGGAAGGCGTTCGACTCCCATGATCATAGGAAGTTCTTCCCCCACTTGTCGCTTGTGTACGGTGACTACACCAAGGAGAAGAAGGAACGCATCGTTCAGGACATGTACGACGAAGGACTAGCCGATCAGAGGATGGATGGCGTCGAGATTGCAGGCGTGGAATCTTTCGAGATTACAGAAATATGGGTCGTCGACTGCAGCAAACCCATCGAGCAATGGGAGGTTTTGGCCAAAGAATCCATAATATCCTAGATATCAAATGTGTAAAATAGTTCGACTGCTTTACTGTACGCAAAGTGGGTGTGGAACGAGGGGTATACGTGACATGGGTAAAGCGATTATTCAAGATTAGGCAGCATAAGGGATGCCGTTTTGCATCTGAAGGGGAGAATAAGCAAGCGGACTCAAGGAAAATAATGCCCACGAACTTTTTGGAATCCATCATAGAATGTGCTCCGTACATTCTCGTGGGCGTTCTTGATGACACCCATCATGTATTCAGCAGCAGCCCGTTCAGTGAGCTGCAGTTGGAAACGATCGCGCAATCGCCTGATTGTTCCTTCGCCTTTGAAGCTGGGCAATCCTGTTCCGAGCATAAGAGCAACTGTGTCGATCAGTTGTTCAGCGTGAGGGCGGATCGCAAGGAATGCCTTGACAGTCAGGTTGACGAAAAGCTGGTAGCCCTGTGACTGGCGTCCGCCCATGACGACAACCATTTCGTGGTTCAACTTGAACGAATTCGGCTCGAATTTGACACCTCCTGGACGTAATCATTGGAAATAGTAAGTACAAAAGGCATAGATTGTATGATGCCACTTATCTATGTCGAAAAGGAATCCAAAATCTGCGGGGTATGTCAGAACATGACTTCAACCGTACTGTGAACAAGACTCGCCGACGTGCACAATGTGACCTTCGCCATCTATCATGATATTTCCATTGTGACGATCCTTGATCTGCAGAATATAGCAGGCTACTGAGTACGCTGCCATAGATTGGATGAACTTCAGCCGAGCCTCCTGGAACGCGATCGTGTCAGGATTCCCATATTTGCCGATGAAGAATGCATAAAGATCGTTGATTTTAGCGCGGCCCATTTCGTCTCGAGAAGTTGCATTTGGTACAACATCGATGACGCCCATCTGCAAGGATCAGAAGGATACAAACGGACTCCTAGCACAACTTACGCCGGGGCCAGTGGCGGTCACTCGATATGGGTATAGATAAAGCATGACTCCAACGCTCTCAAAGATGTTCTTGAACATAGCAATGATTTGCAATGCCAGCACATCTTGCCGGCAGTCGTCGCCGACTTTGAAGATCGCAGCCTGCCAAACATCGTATTCTTCCTTTCGTTGCAAGGGCTGCGCCTCATCTCCGAGAACGGAGTCAGGATCGACTATGCTTTCGATTTTCTCTTTCCGTACTTTGAAAGTCGCCATGAAGGGCGCCTAAGCATACAGCATTAGACAAACGCACCACATCTAAAGAAGTCCTAACCTTTGCGTGACTTTGCAGCGGCCGACCGGATTTCTTATCAATGTCCACCACTTTCCCGTCGGGATTGCTCGGAAGGTATACACCGACATCCACTTGGATCTGTGCCATCCACTCATCAATCTTGGCCTGGGAACGTCGTCAGAATGTGCCAAAGGCCACGCTCAAGGACACTACCTTTTTCTCCTGCTTTGGTCTCCTAATGTAAGGTTTGAGCTTGCCAGAGATAGAGGTCACTTCGTTGAAGAATTCAAACTCCCTATCGTAGAAATTTCGCGCTGGTCCAGACAGGGCCGCGACTATCATTTCTGTTATGCGATCCAGCATAGGCTTCATGGAATCCTCTTCTTCTCCGGCATCTCCCTTAAAGCAGTTCGCCTTCATATTCCAGATGATCTGATGACAGAACAGTTGGGAGATCTTTGTGGTCTCAAAGATGAATCTCTCTACGTAGCCTACCAAACAGATCAGAAGGTGCGAAAACAGAGTACAGGTATGACTCACCAAGTGCATCGTTGCGAAGTGCTTGTACTACTTGCGGGACGAAGAAAAAGGTAAGCTCGACAGGATGCTGCTGAAGTACCTGATGCGCGTATTGAATGAGGAGAGGATGGTTTTTGTACCGGGGCTGGAAGTACGTAATCGCTGTGACCGGGGGAACCATGTTCCACAAGAGCAGATACTGCGGATCCGTATCACCAGGAATGTGACAATGGAAAGAACAGAAATACGTACCTTCAGGCTTGCTCGGTTACCTGTCTGGAGCTGATCGCCAAGCATAAATTGCAAAGCTTCGGGAATATCGATGACCTCTTTCGGCTGGGCTCTGACTAGTCGCGATACCTCCGAATGAACCGATGCAACCTTGAATCGCTCGGCCATGTACACCGCAATAGCAGGATTGATCTTCCAAGCGGTGCGTACAGATTGAGACCATATTCCCTGGAATATATTAGGACTTGAAGAGCGCATTGGTCGAGAAACGTACATCCGTGAAAGATTTCTCAATAGTGGAAGGTTGATCTTGTTCCCGCTTAAGATCGTTTGTTGGATTGGCCCACACGATCAAACGAGCAATTTCATTCTCCACCAACAGTCGTAGGAGCTCGTTGCGATTCTTGTGCTGTGCCGCATATTCAGCCAAAGAAGCATGTCCAGGCATGCAGAAGCCTGGATGACTTGTGGAAAGGCTGGTGGTGAGATGATCGCCACGGATCCCGTCAGAATGAATCACTCGAGAGAATTCCTGCATAATCTTGGTATCTGCGTCGATCTGCACCCGGTCACCACCGAACGACCATCTAAGGAAGATATTCAATACGGCACTGGGGCCAGAGGGAGGTCATTCCTACTGGGGTCGTGCAGCAAACCAGGAGAATGCGGCTGCATACAATTCCTCGCGCATTTTCAGCTCGGTGTATGTGTCCATTCGGCTACTTTTCAGAACCTCGAAGCCAAACAACAGCATTGAAAACCGGACCTCTCGAGCCAGAGGATGCGTGCTGGGAATCATATTAGCGACGCTTATCAACTGATAAAGAAACGAACCTCAGTTGATGGGCACGCGTAGACCGCAATACAAGTCGAAGGAGAATAAGGATTAACCCAGCATGATGATAACGAACAGCCTGGAACCGACTGGTCAAAGCCCGCAGGAGGAGCGCGTGAGGTGTCAATAAGCGCTTTGCACTGGCTTGCTCATGATCCATCTCCGTACGGTTGGATGGGGTATATTGGATAGCGTGGTTGAATGGATCATCATAGCTGTGCAGACGGTCAGGACAAAGAACTACCAGAGCATGACATCACGTACTCTAGCACAGACGAGAAGATGCCTTGTTTATGATTGATAGTTCCGGTCCAAGCATTCGCAATTTCCAGAAGTAACATGATCTCGAGATCGGCACGCTCTGAGACGAGCCATGTCCAAGCATCGATACCAGCACTAATAGAAATAGGGTTGAAAGCCCTAAAGGGAAGTGTTACCAGGTAGTGTAGCAGGTCGAAATCGTTCTAGGGATAGGAATTCAGCTATGAGTTATACAAGTCGGTCTCACTTACCCCATCAACAGCAATTAGCACTGAAGTGCAGCGGAACAGCAACCGACGCATATCTTGTACCGTAAAGTTACTGGTCCTGTCTCCAATCTCCTGGATAGCCCGGGACATCTGCTGTTTCATGGCACGGATCTCCTCTGTAGACGCAGCAGCCGGTACACTCTTCTGCAACCTTTGGAGACCTAGAACTCTATTAGATTGAGATTAGCTCGATAGAGACGTAGCACTCACCCCCTTGGCCATATAACCGTAACCCCGCGCCCTCGCCTGCATAATGCTCTTTGGCAGCAAAATGACTGGTGAACACCTTCGCCCGATCCGGTTTCCAGTTCGACCAGGGACTCGCTATAGGCGCTATAACCATGGTCAGTGCCAAGCGTAGTTATATGAGATATCCACTGACCTATCTTCCGCTCTGAAGGACTCACGGCGCTAGCGAACTGCAGTGCGAGGGAGGCGCCAAGCTCGACATCAGTAGGCAAGACGACGGCATGATGATCCGCCAGATATTGCTTGGGTTCGTCAGTCAGGCGCATGAAGAAGCTTTTACACGGACGCACCTGCAACGTGACTTGTAACTCGATAGGCGCGCGGGCGTTCGCAAGTGAAAACCAATGGGCAGCATTCTTATGTACGAGCGCGAGGATCTCGTTCCTCGTTGCGTACGAATCAGTCAACTCGAGGGAGAACCCACATCTCTCAGAATGGAAATGGTAAGATGGCGAATACTAGACAAACGTCAATAAGGCCGGTATTTGCAAGATTCACACACCTCGGACAAGAACTCTTCTTCACACGCTTTCCGCAAGACGGTGAGAGTCTCCAGCAAGGCAAAGCAAAATGGTTGGTCGCACATCAAGGACGGAAATGCAATGATAAGCTTGTCGAGGTACTTGAACGCCAGCTCCCTAACTTTGGCAATTCGATGGCAGGATTCGTAAAGCAAGGAGCGAAGCTCAGAGGAGACTGTCTTGGCTAGGGAATGTTCCACGATCTGCCTGCTCAGCTCGACAAGGAAACCACGGATGACCTGTTCCTATGTAGCGCCTGCCCGAGCCGTGCTAATGTGTACATACCTTATCCGCAATCGCGTCCATACACGGCTTCAGAGCGCTATTGTTGACATCCTCGTTGACGAAGTATAGTGGCAGGGAGGAGGGAAGTACCGCGCGAGCTCGAAGCGTTTCCACATCGTGCATTGTGAGAAGGAAGATCACTTGCGGAGGTGAGAAAGCCTTCATGTCGTATGCTCGTGCGGGCAGATACTGGGCGAGGATGCTCCGATGCTCATTGACCGCCTACACAATTAATGATGTTCATGCGCACATACGGCGAACTCACAGTGACGACATAGTCTTTCCTCAAAACAACATCATACTCGAGTTCTCCGGAGACGAAGTCCGCCGCGCCCTCGGCAACTAAGTTCGGAGTCTGCTTAGCAATCCTCAAGAGTGCGGCACGCTGCCATTCGTTGATCTTTGGCGAGCTTTCTGTGAACCGGAACAGCACACAGATGTACCAAAAGTTGCGGAAGTAGCGCGTCAGGTCGGTGGTTGAAGGAATCTTACTGAGTATATCAGGCTGTGAGAGGAGGGCATCGATGGGGAGCACGAGAGCTGCGAGCTCGCTCACAACATCATGCGACTGGGAGACATCAGAGCAGAGTTAGAGAATAAGATCTAGAACGCACAGCAGTATGTTCCTTGCCCGACGAAACGCTCGTCTGGATCGCTACACCCTTATCGGCGAACAGGGTAAGCAGTTCTAGGAGATACGGCTCAAAGTACTCCGGTCTCTTACTGAGTTCTTGTGCGAGGCGAGTTTGAGCTGCCAGAACGGTGTTGTTGGAGAAGGAGGGATCCTCAGGGTTGGAGGACTTGTTGATCGCCGACAGTGCTTTGATGATATCTTCAAACGTCTTACTAGGTGCTCGGAGGGCGAGGTCGACGAGACTATAAACGATAGACGCTTCTACGGCGGCCTCGGCAGACCGAAGTCGTTGAAGGAGCATGGATACCGTGAGCTTGACCACCTCAGGACGGTTGAACTCGAGAGCGAGATGCGTGACGACCGAAATAATGCTGATGGCAACGAGACGCTTCTGATCTTGCGAGTAGTTATTGAGTCCCATCGTTGTGGAATAGCCGCTTCCCTCCGGTCCGCGCAGGTAGGGAAATGTACTCCCGGGAATGTGCGAGAGAGAGGCGGCCTCGAACATCGCTGAGGAATGGTCGCGCGCCGTGGCGGAGATATAGTTGAGGAGAGAGTACATTGAGGACATGATCAGGTCCTCCCCTGACGCTTTCTGTATGCAGATTGCTAGGCACTTGGCAGCGGCCGTCAGAGGTGCAGGCGCGTTCATATCTGCCACGAACTCGCACTCGAATATGTGAAGAGGAAGAACCACAAAGCGTCGTAGATGTGAGACCATAGCGACGGCGACCTCCTCAAAGCTGCAGAGTGCGTGAGTATACAGTCAAAAGGCGAGATAGGTACTCACTTCTGAGCCAAAAGCGCGGTACAAGCCAAAGCTGCCTCCTGGACGAGCGCGTCATACACAGGTGCGTTGTCACTCAGCATCACCTTAAGCCCAGTGAGAGGTGACGAATCCAAATCCTGCAACGCAACCGAGCACAGGGCAGTCAGTTTCTGAGCATATATCAGTACAGTCTCAGCTTTAAGGGCAAGACGTACCAAACTCTCAGCCATCACCTCTCGGACATAGGCGTCTCCCTCCATTCCCTCGAGTTCCTTGATTTGGGCAAGCATTTCTGATACCCACTTATTCGCCTCCACTCCGGTGTTCTTGAGCCCTTCCTTATCCTCCGCGGTCAAGTCTCCAGAGACGTCCAGCTTCTGTTCCAGCAAAGCTGTCCACGCCAGTGTGCTGGCTTCGGCATCCACAGGTGGCTTAGGAACAAAGTTCTCCTCTCCGGGGGTGTGGAGTGCTTGCGCCAAAGTCGTCCACTGCATCTCCGCCACGCAACAGGCGATGAAGTAGCCTGTCAGCGGTCGACCGGCAGCGACGTACCGCGTAAGGAGCGACTGCTTGTACATTCCTTCTCTCGGGTCCTGCATCGCCTGGTCACGGGGAAAGAACTTGCGGGTGGGAGATTCGAGCATCAACCCATTCGGGGCCTCGCCGTTTGCTGAACGCGGGGTGTACTCGTCGTCCGACATGTCCGCCTCGATCGCATTGACGAGGATGTCGTTGAGTTTCTCTACGAGCTCAGCAGATAAAAGCTGCGAGAGGAGCGAGGTGAGTGCACGCCATTGGGCGACAGACCAGGGGAAAGGGACTGAAACGAGCGCTCGATACAGGCCGTGAAAGGAGGGGAGCGTCTGGGTGACGACCTGCTGTGGTGGAGCGGTGCTGAGTTGCTGGAGGATTTTGCTCAGGAACTGGAAAACCGCGCAAAGGCAGTCGGAGACGAGCCGTTGGTGGAAAGAGCCGAGGCGGAGGAGGGAGGAAACGGTAGTGAATACCAGCTGGTCTGGAAGAGCCCATTCTACTCCTAGGTAAGTCAGGTATACTTGACAGAGATGATTAGATGCGCACCAGTCCATGCTAGGCTAGGCTCAAAATCGATGTATGGCACATCTCGCAGGAGCTCGACAAGTACCGTGAGGGTTCTGTCGATGTGCTCATCGGGGACACTGGGTGCGAGCTCCCCGAAAGCGATATTGCAGTGTACTTTGCTCGCAGGCTGTTCCTAGTCAGCACTGGTTCATGGCTTTGAAGGAGGACATACCATAGGTACTCGCATGTCATCCTGCAGTCCCTCGCCCTCCGGTACAGCACGGGTCTCGACACGCTCCGCGAGCACACGGATGCTCGCATCGACTTGTTGGGTATCAGCGTCTGGGGAGCGGGAAGTAGAAGCGACATTCTTGGCGAGGTCGGAGAGAATGCATTGATGAAGGTTGAGTTCGAGGCTAAGGAGGGTCAGTGATACCTGGTGTTCGGTGTTAGAGGATATGCCCACCTGTCCATGTAGCAGATTCGTTTGGGGGGAGATGGGGAAAGGAACGGTCGTGGTTGATGGAGGAAGAGGGGGAGTAGAAGTTGAAGTGCAAGAGAGCGTAGTATTTAAGAGGTTTCCAGGGAATCAAATCCTCGAACGAGACAGTAAATAGTCGATCGAGAGTGAAAGACAACGACGACACGGTCTAGGTGAGACTGCGCGCTTGCAGAGAAAGGCGCCGACCCTGATGTCTTCGCGTGCTGACGTCACGGAGTCTTTTCAAACAACGTGTCAGTTTGTCCGACTCCGACCTGCTCCCTTCACTTTGCCTTTTGGGATCCCAGCAACGCGTCGATTCCAATCTGAACTTCATATTAAACAAACACACTCAAATTCGCCGGAGCCGGGGGGGAGACCGGAGCCGGCGTCGGATAAACTGACATGTGAACGGTCCCGTGACGACCCAATCTTAGTGTCAGTCTTGGATCGTGTAGTTGTCTCTTGCAATCGATCGATTCTGGGATGTTTACTGTCTTGTCCAAGTATTTGGTGCATTTATGATCAGCTATGAAACGGCTCTCGATTAGCTTTCAACTTCTACGCTTCTCCCCCAAACCATCAACCTCCTCGTTTACTGCTTTCTTTGACACTCGTATTCGCATCTTCTCGTAACGAGTAGCGCGACACTCGGCCTTCTCAGCTTCGGGCTCATTTTACATTATCGCATCCTCTTCGATCTTACCAAGAAAGTTCGCTGCAGAATGATCAACGGCGATCTACGGTGCGCCCCTGATCTTCGAGCACGAAGCGAGCTGATTGAAGCAGTCGTTCAACCCAGGACACCCTCATGTCGGATTCGGATAACTAGAACAAAGTCATCCTAACGAGAACAACCACAAGATGCTCCTTCTGCTCGTCGAGCTCCCACATGTGTAATCTAGCACACCGGTGAGTTGTAGAACGATGTTCCTCACCGAAGCCAACCGCTCATTCTCGAACAGAAACGTGCTCACCACCACCCTTATGTATGCATCCCAGACCATCACATCCATCGCCTCTACAGACGACCCCCACTTCCAAGACCTCGATGCCGACATCTGCCTCGTCCAGCTCCAGCGGCTCAGGCACCGTCTTGCTCAACGGCACTCCCACGACGCTTTCTACTGACCGCGGGGCTGCGCCTAGTCCGTTCCAGACAAACTGGCCTTGACCATCGTCTCCCCTGCTCCTGGCATTCGCTTCTTTCACCCGAGACTCGTCTCCGACTGCCTTTTCGTCGTTTTCAAGTTCGTAGTCATGAACCACCTGGATGTCGTCACCCCGGCTCTGCCCTCCTCGCGTGTCCCAGCACGCATGCGCCTCCGTCTCCCTGCCTTGACTATCACCGAGATCTTGGACCATACGCAGTATAATCGACCAACCGCTTAACCTGCTCGTTTGATCTGTAATTGACCCTCCGCTCAATGCTCCCTCGGCTGCCACCAAGTCTCCAGCAACAATTGATATGCCTTCGGTAACTGTAGAACGATCTTCCTCACCGAAGCCAACCGCTGATTCTCGAACAGAAAGGTTGCTCACCACCACGATTATGTATGCAACCCGGACGATTATATCCATCGCCTCTACATACGACCCTCACTTCCATGACCTCGATGCTGACGTCTGCCTCGTCCAGCTCCAGCGGCTCAGGCACCGTCTTGCTCAACGGCACTCCCACGACGCTTTCTACTGACCATGGCGCAACGCCTAACCCAAGTCCGGTCCAGACAAACTGGACGTGACCATCGTCTACCCTGCTCTTGGAATTCGCTTCTTTCATCGGAGACTCGTCTCCGACTGTCTTTTCGCGGTTTGCAAGTTCGTAGTCATGAACCACCTGGAGGCCGTCACCCCGGCTCTGCCCTCCTTGCGTGTGTCCCAGCACGCATGCGCCTCCGTCTCCCTGCCTTAACTATCACCGAGATCTGGAACCATACGCAGTACATCACGGGATCGACCAACCACTCAACCTGCTCGTTCCATCTATATTTAACCCTCCCCTCGATGCTGCCTCGGCTGCCACCAAGTCTCCAACAACAATTGATATGCCAATCCTCGATGCGTCAACTGGGAAAGTGGTGGACACCAGCTTAACAGACGGCCAGAATCTCATGTCCTCAATCCTCGCGCCCCCACCCCAGGCTCCGCACAGCAGTCGCGGATCCAAGAAATTCATGCACGATAGCTCTACTGGCGTTGTCGAAACCGCGTTTGACACAACCATCGAGCAGAACGCGCATGGCACCCTTATTGGCATCCACCTCACAAATCCACGCGCCTACCCACTCTCTCGCCCTTCCACATGCTCAACCAATACGAGCTCCAAAACCTGTATGACCACCACACACGCTAGCTTCATCTCCCTCTCCAGCAGTGCTTCGGCCCAGATGGGTCAAGTATGCGTAGAAAGGGGCCGTCTGATTATCGGACGATGATGTAGACTATGCGAGCTCGGCCTAGAGGCGCGCTGGTCTCCAACCCGAGACAGCGGAACAAACACAGGGCGCTGGCTCTCTGGCGCGACAAACAAATGGGGCGGGAATAACAATTCAGACCCCAAGTGCCGACGTCACATATGCGCCATCCGCTCACTCCGCTTCCCCAACCTGGGGAGTATTAGACCCGTCATACTACGCATTTTTGCGTACTGCCCCGTTCGTCGACTGACGTCCGTCTATCACGGAACCAGGGGGACCGAGGAACATCACAAGCGTGAAGAACCCGAAGAGCGTTCAAGGTGGGAAGGGAAGTGAGGCGATGGGAACGTTGAAAAGGGCATACCAACATAAAAGAAGCGCCTGGAGAACTTTCACCCCGAGGATGGCCCGGGCTATCGTAACAGCATCGGCCGACTCATGATAGTGCGTCTCTGCGGACTTTCTAAAGCTGCACATGCTAACGGCCACCCAGTACGCATGCTGTTCCAAACAGTTCTATCTTTGTGGATAATCCTATCCCTTTAAAACCTGTTCTCTACGGTCCAGAGATAAGAGCGTCTGAATGGCCCTTGCTGCTCGAATTCATATCTGTGGGGTGATACAACCGGTTTTGAACGTTTCTGGTGCGATACGTGGAGGACGCTTGTTGGATGACAATCTCCCGCCCCTTTCCTTTTGGAGTTTCTTCCCTCATCACCTCCGCCTGGTTGTTGGCTTACACGATGCGTGCAGATCCTATCGTTCAGGCGATGTCCGGTAATATACTGTGTACTGGATTCACACAGCTGTTGCCCAACGAAAACATGAAGAATGAACCATTCGATTCCAGCACGAAAACGAGCAATACCTCCGCTGCACCACACCGTCTCTTTTCGGGCAGACTAGTATTATTTTGGCTGTTCGTTTCTGACTTCTCCGTATGACAGCGCTCCGTAGACCATATGGATCTCCGACGAAGCAAGCTGGAGCCGTACACCCGAACTGAGAAGACGGACGTTACAAGATTGTCACGCTTCGTTGTGACTTCCGATTTCGCTTTCCGACAAGCGGTACAGAGCGCCAAAATACATGAACCAAGACTGCGGACATCCCCTTGTGCTGTGTTTCCAAATCGCTGCCCAGGCAATAAAGGGGTGTCCTGTCCTATCGCAAAGAAGGGCTGGTGAAGATGGGGGCTCTCTCCTTGCACGTCTTCTTCACCTTCACCGGACAGCGATGACCAACGGGAGCACTGTCAATACCACAGTTTCCTTGCACACTGCGCTCTACAGTTGATCGCCCAGAACCTCCTGACGACGTTGCTCAATATTGATCGAATTTGGAATATCAACGTCATCATAATCACGGAAACTGGGTCTACGACGCTGAGGCCGAGAATTGGGATTGTCTTCGAGAGGATGATGTTGTTCCCCCTCTTGCTGACACTCTTTCTCATGACTTACGCCACGTCCTCGAACCTCTCATACGTTACGCTCAAGTGGGTGTAAATGAGGTCACAACAGCTTCTGGTAGGAGAATCTCATGATTGAAATTACTTTGCTTCTTGTAATCCGAGTGCGAGAGCAGTCAACTCCAGCATCGCTGCCGATAAAGCAACCCCAATGGTGCACAAACGACGGTCTTCCCTCCCCGTCAATCTTCCCAGAAGTGCATCAATACGGCCGTGGTAGCATATGGTCGACCTGCGATTGGGCGTTCCGATGCTCGGCACAGGGATTCGAAGATCCAGATCATCATGAGAGCGCAGACCTGGGGGGGTAAGGCTGAGAGAGTTCGTCGCGGTGCTCATTGCGGGATATAATAGGCTCGTGCCTGGAACAGTACATATATTGACCGGTATCTATTGAAGGAGCAGGGATTGAGCGAGTAAGAACATGTTTCCTTCACATACATTAAGGTCCAAGCTGGATGGTTTGCTGATTGAACTGCGAAAAAAGGATGGCAGTCAGTCGTCAAAATCGACATGATCCGGGAACCATCCGTATTCCCGAAAATTGACTCTCCCGGTCCCCCCTCCAACAGGCATCGTCACTTCAACACCTTCTGCTTCTAACGCCTCTCGTTGTAGTTGTGCGCCTTCCGTTGCTGGACCCCTTGAGGATATTTGACCTGAAGATGAGATGACTCGCTGCCAAGGGATGTCTGAGCCTTCAGGTAGCCATTTGAGGGCTTAACACGGATGAACATCTTCTCTACGGCTGATAAGGTGTGTACTTGCCTTGACCAACGTGTCGCGAATGTCGCGGCATCCCAATAAGTTTAGCGATATGACCTTTAAGCCCAAATAGCTCATGAGTGTCCGTTTGGGGGTCAGCGTGACAATTCTCATACCATACGAAGTTACGTGAGCGTGGGGTATCATGCGAACAACCTCATATACGCGAACATGGAACTCTTCGATGTTTAGTTCACTCATGAGAGACGCTTTCGCTGATGTATGGAACTCGACAAACGTATGGTGCACAGAGAAGATCGCGTGACGTGACTTAGACGACGCGACTCACAGCGCAACTGAAAACGCGGCTGCCTCGAACAGTCACACATGATCTGGCAACAACATTCCGTCCATGCTGCTGGATCGCATGTTTGCTTTGATGTCTGAGGCTTGCTGCTTCTATTCGCTCTGGTTGTCTAGAGGAATGGACACCTGTGATCTCGGCACGGAGTACTTATATGCTGGCTTGTCTGGGTCATCCTAACTCTGTATCGATCGGCCGGGTGATGTCTTGCATGATCGAGAGGATCCGTATGATGCATATATAAGCCTGCCTCTGTCAGAGCTTCTAGGACTTCACCCTTTCTCTTTCCCCCATCAGATCCTGGTGATCTCCCTCTCCTCGCTCCTACCTCATCCTTCTCCATATTCAAACGTGCCATCCATCATGCATCCCAAGCTCACCGCTCTCACTCTCATGTCACTCGTTGTTTCTGCGCAGGCCGCCGCCATTCCTAGACCTCTCAAGTTGAGAGATGTCGTTGATATTACCGCAGTCGCCAAAGTAAGGCAATTACATATCTATATGGATCTCACGCTCATTTGCATCCCAGATCTTGCCGAACAACCTTGCAACCTCAGACGATGTACTTCACGGAGACGCTATATTGGCGCACACGGTAGTTTTGCGGGATAATTCATCCCCTTTATCCGGTGTCTTAAGCCTGGTGGTACGTTTACAGCTCCGTGACCTCATGTATGCGTCTGATTTTTCACCCAGGACGGTCTTCTCAACGATGCGCTTGGTGGGATACTGCCCGCTTCTGCTCTGAATGCGACCGAGTCGGCCCTCAATACCGTCGCCGGCCTACTGCTTACCACCAATCCAAGTACGACGGGATCTTCGAGCCAAACCCAGTATGTCATGATAGCATCAAGCAACAGGTCAACAACTCTCTTCCTTGTTCCATCTGGACCTGGCAATGCGATCAATGCTGATTCGGCTGCCTCGAAGTCTCCGGTGACAATTCACATTCCCATTATCGAAGAGGCAACCGGGCAGATGGTGGACAGCTGCCTGACGTACGATCAGAATCCCGTTTCGTCTTCAATCCTTGCAGCCACACCATGCGCTCCGGACACCGATCATGCGTCCCAGAAATTCATGTACGACAGCTCGACCGGTATTGTCGAGCCCATGTTTGACAGCGCAACTCCGATGGACTTGGCAACTCAGACGCCTTCTTATACGGTCAACGCTGCGAGCGTCAATCCAGACGATGCATCTTCTTCAAACGTCCTCATCGTCTTCACTCCAGCTACTGACAGCGTGCCAGTAACGGCGGCGGCACTTTCCGACGGCTCAGTTCCCGGTGACATGGCATACGCAAATGACGACTCAACCGATTTCAGCTCGGGCGACTTGGATGATCCGGCTGGCCAGCTGCCCGAGATGGCTGCCGCAACGACGGACAGCGACGAGGATAGTTGTGATGAGATGGGCAACTGAGATGGGTCAGCGCTGGCGCTGCTTGTAACAAACACGACTAAACAACATGTCCGGAGTAGTAATACTAATGAATATCAGCTCCCATTGCCTGTCTATGTTGGTGCAAAATGCTGCGTATAAGAACATTCTGGACTTCCTAAACGTAGCTACTCTACGAGCAGTGATCTCTCACTCTATATCGTGCGACCTCCTCGTTGCACCCGTAGTAGACGGCCTGCCAAGACTCTGCATGCTGGTGTCCCCAAACGCCCGAGGTGGTCGAGGCAGATCTCGGTCGTCCTCAATCGTACTTTCTCTTTCAATCCTCTCTGGAGAAACCTCTTCTCTCTCTGAATAGCCACTCCAATGGCTGCGACCTCTCTCCGCCTCGCTCTCTAATCCACCATTGTGCGAGAAGGCAGGGGCGTGCATCGGGTCATCCTCCCTGCGGCCCATGACGGCAAGGAGATGCAAGGTATGAGAATGATAACGAGAGAGTGCGATCTCCCGATCTGGGGGAGGGGAAGCTTGCCTGCCATTTATGAGACGGCCGCCCGGAGCAGGATGCATCGGAGTAGGTTCTTTGACGGGTGAAACGTGTTCGAATGTCGAGAGATCGGGCAATGGGGTAGGAGGACGCGGGGTACGGCATTCTCCGAACGGTCCTTTAGACTGATTGATGCCAATCTTCTTCAGCGCCCTACGCTCGGCGAATATGGACACACTCACGCCCGCTGAGTGACGTCGGAGGAGGTATAACACCCAGGTAATGACCATGACAAGAATGGGAATTCCCACCGCGAGGACAACGATCTGCGGCGTCCCGAGTGCCATCCGGAGCAAGCCGTGTCGGTGAACAATTGAGGAATAGCCAAGCAAAGCCCGCTCGCTCGCAGGCAGAGTAGGGACGAGGACAGGAGTGCTGAGCAGAGCAGCTGACGGGCGATGCGATGCCTGGGGGAGGACTTGGCGTGCCGTCATCTCTGTCTGGCTTTACGTCCTCCAAGACAGCCGCAGACGATCGGGGCAAGCATAAGACCGCATCGTATTGCATGAGAGCCGAATAATATGGGGATCGTCCTGATTTTATATGCAATCATCCGAGATGATGGGATGAGAACAAGGAAACTTCTGCTCGCCTGCGGGGTGCGGTTGCCTGGGGTCGACTTGCCTAGGAGGTAGAAAGAATGCCTCTGGCAAGTGGAAGCGATAGGCGGCTAGGCGGGAAGAGCCAGGGTTGGAATAGCGCGAGGACTTTTGTTGCACCTTGAAAACACGTTCAAAGGAGAGGAGAGAAAGCCAAAATAGACGCTTCTGAGTACCGGCAAGACAAAAGTGCGGAACAAAGGAGAAAAAGGGAGCAATGCCGGTTCAGCACCCGAGTGAAGCAACTTTATCATCAGGGAGAGAGGTCAGAGAAGAAGAATACTAATATCAGCAGAGTACTTTATCAGTTGTTCGGCGGCTTTTGTTATTCGGATGCTTGAGATCCCAGAAAAGGTGCGGACCCCTCGCGTCCACTAGTGTTTACCTGGTCCGTGCATATACTTCCGCTAGGGTTTCCTCCGTCTTCGAGCGGGTCAGGGCAGCGAACGGGTCAGGTTTGTGGACCCTCTGTGATGGATGTACGATATCTCACAATTAAAGCAACATCTCATCAATCAGACCGCTGTACAGGCACATTATCTACTTGTTCTGCACCAGGGCACGTACTGGAGTTGTGTCCAGGCAATCTGCAGAGTCTACAGCATCGTGCACCCAGATTTGCTTGATTCAACCGAGCCTCCCCTCTGCCTTGATCCTGCCCATCCAGCTCACCAACACGTTGCTCCGCCAAGAGCTCATTGGCTTGTGCACCAGTAAGTACTCCAGAGTCCTGGAGACGGACATTCTTGATCCTGCGACGTCTGGAAAGGTGGTCAACTGTCTCTCCGAGAAGCTGCACTCGTCCGGTCAAGAGTGTCATGCGATGGTCTTGCTCAATGGCATGCTTTGCAAGCTGGTTAATCGATGCATAGATTGAGGTAGGTGAGCTCCCCTGATGCTGGGCAATCCTGTTCTTGATGAGTGTTGCTTGGGAGGCAGTCTCTGCTGCGGTCTTTGGTGTTTGTGAGACCATGGCTGCTCCGGTTCTTCATCGACTGGCAGAGGTGTAGGCGTCCGTGGGTGTAATGTGAGCTTTGATATGACTGCCTGTGCATTCAGAGGCACCAGACCAGCACCTCGGAATCCACTCTTAATATTTTGAACTGTGAATGCCAATGCAAATCCAGTGTGGAGTGTGGCAAAGAAGTTGGGCTTTGTGATGCTTGTGATGCCGCACTGTGAGAGCCAAGAGATCTGGTTGCAGTATGCCTGCTTCAAAGGCCCGAAGATGCTGACATCGAGAGGCTGAGTATAGTGTGATGAGTGTGGCGGTAGGCAGAGGGGGACAATATTGTGATCCTTGCAATACTGGTTAAACTCGACCGTGACATGCCTCCTATGACCATCAAGGACCAGCATGCGGTATTGACCAATCCTGCGGTTCTCAGTACACTTGTTGAAGTGCATAAGCCATTCCAGACCAGTAGTATTGTCCGTCCAGCCTTTGTCGGTGGGTTTGACAACCCAATCCTCCGGGATGTTGTTGTCCGCATACCATGTTGCAAGGTGGTGCCGCCCAATCACGCAAAGAAAAGGGGGGAGGACGTACCCATCTGCTGCAATGCAGCAGATAGCTGTTGCCCACTCCCGGTTCCCTGGCTGGATAGCCTTTGGCCGGGCTGTCCGTTCACTGCTTATCACAACCGTTGTCGCTCTGATCATGCCCTTGGCAAAGCCGGTCTCATCGAAGTTATAGAAATCGCCTGGCTGAACACCATATTTTGATTGCATATTGGTCACAAGCCAGAACCATGCAGCGTACACTTGTGGATCTTCCTGCCGTGCTCTCTGGTAGTCAAGGGGACGGGAGAGCCGAGTCTTGATCTCTGGTCGTCGTCGGATGAACCGGTCTGCCCATGCCACCCCGACCTTCAACCCTCCTCTCTTTGCAAGCAATAGATCCGCCATCCCTTCCAAATCTCCCTTTCGCACTGGAAACCCCTGCTCCTCCAGCCTCAGCACATACTCAATGACCACCCTCTCCTCGGTTGCTGTCAACTTGGCATGCGGACTATGCGTATCTGTGCGTGCTTTGACACCAGCCATTCTGCGCTGCAGTGTTGAGTTCGACACGTTGTACTGCCTTGCAGCCTCTCGGATAGACAATGCTGGATTGGCCTTCATAGCGGCAAGAGCCAAGAGCACTCGGTGCTCATTGGAGGAGGGAGGCATGGGTACAACGGAGATGCATGACGATCAT
>NW_024467199.1:625494-680490 GCF_000292625.1 Dacryopinax primogenitus
TCTCTGGTAGTCAAGGGGACGGGAGAGCCGAGTCTTGATCTCTGGTCGTCGTCGGATGAACCGGTCTGCCCATGCCACCCCGACCTTCAACCCTCCTCTCTTTGCAAGCAATAGATCCGCCATCCCTTCCAAATCTCCCTTTCGCACTGGAAACCCCTGCTCCTCCAGCCTCAGCACATACTCAATGACCACCCTCTCCTCGGTTGCTGTCAACTTGGCATGCGGACTATGCGTATCTGTGCGTGCTTTGACACCAGCCATTCTGCGCTGCAGTGTTGAGTTCGACACGTTGTACTGCCTTGCAGCCTCTCGGATAGACAATGCTGGATTGGCCTTCATAGCGGCAAGAGCCAAGAGCACTCGGTGCTCATTGGAGGAGGGAGGCATGGGTACAACGGAGATGCATGACGATCATGTATTACAGGGTCCGTGATGTGACCCACTCACTGCTGTGACCCGCTTACTGCTAAACTACGTTAGTACAATATGTTAGCATCAAAACGTCCCGCAATTACTCTCAATGTGAAGGTTTCAAATCTGCTTGACCCTATCAACATATCCATTGAATGGGATGCAACAGGCTATGATCTCAAGAACGCTATCGCGAGCAGGCTTCGGCTTCCCGTCATCGCTTTCACACTCCACTCCGTAAGTCTGACCTTCTCCCAACACTTTCATGACGAAACAGATTGACAGGTACGCTCCTTACCCTACATGTCGACTATAGAAGTCATCGAAGAGCGTGGCCTTCAGATTCTCCTTCTGTACCAGACGATTGCCGAACTTCTCCAGGCAGAGACAACAACTTTGCAAAGCGATTTCGACAATGGAGTTCTTCATTTTTATGTTCATATGGGTCAGCTGTCTGGTTTTACAACCTGTCGGACACCCGCTCACTGAGGACTGCTAATTCTTAGGTGCCTTTCCGACCAAGAGAAAGGCCGAGGACATCCTTGAGAGCGACCGGCGGAAGATGCCTCGCAACGGGCAAATTGTGGCTAGTGCGCTCACACCCCGACATCTCAGGTCGAAAAGTTCGCTGATTCTCTGTTTCTTCTTTCCCAGATGTCAAGGCTGTTAGGAAGCTGCTGAGAGCGTGCGGGCCGCCAAGCAAGGTGGCGGGTACATCGCTTAGCAAGCTAGACATGGAGTCACTGCAGGCAAGCAACCTCTTCTTGGACGGAGGGGAGCGGACTGGACTCCCAATCGGCATTTTTGCTCCAGTATTTCTGGAACTAAAAAAATCCCTCCGCGAAATGCCACTGCAATGGAGGCCGACAGCAGACATAGTGAACCATGTGGTCCAGTTCCTGTTAGCTCACGCAAGTTCTATCCGGTCGAAGATCGGCAAGGGAGTCAAGACCTTCGAATCGACAGATCCGACGAGATGATGAAATATCTCCCGCCCCTGTTGGGTAGTCTGACACGGGTTGTCAACGGAGACAAGACTGCACCGCGAATTGCTCGAGCTTTCTCTGATGAATCAGCATCACCCCCGATAATGTTGCTACAAATCGAAAACGAAATTCATACCTTATCTGCAGACCCCCATCCACAACTAGCGCTCACCGCTGGTAAGGCTTGGGCATCTGATGATGTGAGCATTTTCACCAGGTGGTTCTGCATTCCTCCTGACTCACTTCCCCGAGCAGGCTGAACAAGTTGCCCTGTGCAGCCCTTTCCCGATTATATTGCTCACCTTGGTTGGTCCTAGGCTGGACCTCCAGGGGATTGTCTTTGTAGAGCGCCCAATCATCGAAACGCTTGCAAATCCCCTCGCTTTGGACCGCCGAATATCTAGCGAATACGTTAAGGAGGTGGCATGGTGGATGCATTGCGTCAAGCGAGCTGGGGACAATCTGGACAAATACTACAGACAGCTGAAGAAAGGATTGGACATTTCTATCTCGCAGTATCTGCCGGCCATCACCCAAGTTGATCTGCGGAATCCGACCGCTGGGACCAAGTCAGCGACGATTGTGTACGAAGACTGGATTGAACCAGTTCGAGACTCGTGCCCGGAAGTACGGTTAAACAAGGCAGTCTTCTCAGCGACGCTTCAAATGGTCAACGACAGAGGTGCATACCAAGAGCAGGTTGTTGTCAAGTTCTGCGAAAGATACGGGGAAGATGTCCATAGCTTTGTCGCGGATCAGCCCGATTGCGCGCCAAAGCTTCTCGCCGTGAAGAAGCTTTCTCCCTCTCTCTGCATGGTCGTCATGGAGAAGGTTCCGGATCACAAGCAGCTACCCACTCTGGCATTTATCCCGGAACGACGGCGGAAAGAGATTGAGAACCAGCTGCTTTACATGCAGAGTAAGCTTGAGGAGCAGCATTTTGTCCACGGCGATTTGCGCTGTCCTAACATCTTGCTCACCCGCGAAGACAAGGTCAAAGTTGTGGACTTCGAATTTGCCAGAGAGGAAGGCTCAGTCTGCTATCCTTGCGATCTGAATATGAACGGAGCGATAGATTAGCCTACAGGGGTCGGCCCAGACTTGCCAGTGAAAACTAGACACGATGCAGCTATGCTGCAGCTCTTGCTTTCGTGCAGCTCAGCACCCCAAGCACGCCAACGATCCATCATAGTCGCGTCGTTTCCTATGGGCGTAAATGACTCTCCTGCCGTGGAATTGTTGTTCAGTTAAAGTAGTGACCAGTCGCGGACGATACTTGCGACGGTGACGATGTTTTGAAATCCAAGGCACTGTCGAGGATCAGGTGGTAGTGCTGTGAGTCCGGTGGTTGAACCTGCAAGATGACTTCCTTCACGAAATTGGCATCACCAGCTCCGGTAATGTCCGAGATGCTATAATGACATGCATGTGTAGATGTTCTTTTCTTGTAATCGAAACATACAATGACGTCATCATGAGTTACAGCGAAGATAAACCTTCCGCCGAGCGTGGCCCATTGGAGGCGAGGTCCTTCAAGCGGCACGTATGGGAGGGTATTCAAAAACCTTGTATACCCAGTTTACCCTCGACAATAGGAGCCTCTTCTCATCATCATCCATCAAATCCCATCCCGCTGAGTATTCGCCGCTGTAATTTTATATCTCAGCAGATGACGGTACAATCGATCTGATATCGGCATCGTCGTCAGGGCGCGGAACATTCGGCACGTCTGAAGGAATATTATCTAAGGGGTAGCAGACCTCGGGGATGACGCTGACCTGAGATAAGCGCAGAAGATCGCTATCAGCAAGTAGCTCCCATATTGACCACCACAGCTCGTTGGGAAGGGAGAAGATGTCAGGATCGTTCCAGTCCAGTTGAGTATGTTTATGAACCATGCTTCTTTTGGTGTCCAGGTATGGTACCGGTGTGGGGTGCTTGTGGTGAAAATGATGCTATGTATGGTGATGGTGATGGCCTGCTAGGTGGCTGCAAGTGATCGCCGTGCCTCACTAGGTGCCTCAGGGCGGTGAGATCGCTTCACCAGGGCCGCGCGTCCTCAGCACTGCCACCACCTCGCTGAACCGGGCGGGTAACCGCGGAGCGGAGCCGGTAAGCGGATTATAAAGGTCACTCTGCCTACTCCCCTCTCTCCCTAATTACTCTCTCTTTGTCTCCTACCTCTCCTTTGCGAGATAACAAGCACAACTCACTGCATACATCACACACACTTTGCATATACTGCAATTTCACACAATTTCGTTGAAAGACAGCCACCGTTTCTTACTTGTCGACTCCTTATCACTCACACGACCATGCCTGCCAAGCGTCGTTGTCAGGTGCGCTTATCATCTCTTATATGCACCGTGCATAATACTGAGACACATCATAGTTCACAGGCTGCACATCCGCAGCACTCCGTATGATTGGCGAATGCCCGAACTGCTCTTTGAACTTCTGCGCATCTGTACGCCCCCCCTACCAAGTTGACGAAACACTTACTAACCCCCTATCCCCTGATAGCACCGACTCCCGGAAGACCACATCTGCCCGAAACTGAGCGACTGCCGTCAGCAAGCGTTCGAGAGAAACAAAGCTCGTCTAGAGTCGGAGCGGACGGTGGCGAACAAGATGGGCACAGCGCAGTCATGAATCGTACGTGGGCGGGGGAGGCTGACGCGGCGGGCTGGGAAGGGGAGGTGGAGCAGACGGCGAGAAGGAGTGGGTGTGAGCATGAGTGGTCGTGGATGTGGCCGTGGAGGTCGGTGCCAGCTCGGCGAGTTTCTTGCGCCCGTTTGAGCCGGCCGCTCGTGTCGGCCTGCCAGCAGTCCTTCCTTCATCCTTGCATGCCCGCTCTCCTTCCACACACACTCTTGCACCCCATCCTCTCCCTCCCTCCTGTTCCTGCATTCCCTGCCCTCTCCGACCGGACCTGGACCATACACCGCATACCACTTCCTCACACATTCCCGTATTCTTAATTTATCATTCTCTCCTCTCTTGTTCAAGTTGTGTACGATGCCAATGATGTTGTACAATCTCTTTTTTGGAGTGGAAGCGTGTATAGCACACGTCTGACCGAGCCAGCGCGCGCCCTTAATGTGTTCAGGTATACATAGAAGGCGCACATTACGTCTCGCACATGTAAACAACGTGTCCTACATGTCCTCAAAGAGAGGAGAAGGGGTAAAAGGGTCGAGTCGTAATACCTTCACCCAATTGGTTGCCCTGAGCGTTTCCCACCCCGGATTCTCAAAGGGCTGCAATCCACATCTAGGAATAGGGTGCGGGCCGCCTTTGCGTGAGGGTGGCAGATGCCGTTACACTGGTACAACGAGTGTTAGACTGACAATTTACTACTGCGACGCCGACGACGACGGCGAGCGTTGCTTGCATCTTGACGTTCTCCTCTATCATTATAATTACTCGTTGCTTGACGTGTCCTTCTGTACGTGGATAGGAGCATACCCCACACTCGAGAGTACCCCGCTCTCCTGACCGGTTATTATCAGAATCAGGTGCGCTCATCTCATCACTCCATTTCCTCCCCTCTCTGAACTTGCGTTGGGAACATCTATATCCCCCCTTCTGTTCTCTCGTCGTCCACAGTGTTCTCCATCTCGCGTACGACGTCCAACGTCCCGCGTTCTGCAACTTATTGTTCACCCTTGCCATCATATTTACGTTCACCCGGTACTGACTATGTCTCAACGATTGCAACAGCTCGCAGCGCATCTTGCACCTCGACCAAACATGTCTCGTACGTCCCCTCTTCCATAGTGAACTACCGCTGACGTTGGCCTTTTTATCATCCTTCATCCATCCGGTCGCTAATTCGTTCACTCATGCGCACACTTGCTACCACTCGCTCACCACAGAAGCCCTCTTCTCCCAAGTGCCCCTTGCACCGCCCGACAGCATCCTTCAGCTTCCAATTCGCTACAAAGCCGACCCAGCAAAACAGAAGATCAACCTCTCCGTCGGTGCGTACAGGGACGATGCCGGCAACCCTTGGGTCTTGCCTGTTGTCAAGAAGGTGTGTCTGCGCGTGCTGTGTGAACACGGGCTATGGGCTGACATGGTGCAGGCAACGGAGATCATGCTCAGTGATCCGGCGATGGACCATGAATACTTGCCTATAGTCGGCTTGCAAGAGTTTACGAGCGCTGCAGCAAAGTTGATCCTCGGCGCCGACAGCATAGCGCTCAAGGAGGACCGTGTTGTCAGGTCTGTCCCTTCTTCATGCGCATACATGAGCTCATCCTACTCCGGTACAGCATCCAAACCCTCTCCGGCACCGGGGCGAACCACGTCGGCGCGCTCTTCCTCTCTCGGTTCTATGCCTGGAACGGCCCTCGCCAGCTGTACATTTCCAACCCGACCTGGGGCAACCACAAGAGCATCATGATCAACGTCGGGATCACGCCTGTCGACTACCCGTACTACGACGCTGCGACGATCTCGCTCAACCTGGAGGGGATGCTCTCTGCCCTGCGGGCCGCCCCGGAACGATCGGTGATCCTCCTCCACGCTTGTGCACATAACCCCACTGGCGTCGACCCTACCCAGCCTCAGTGGGCACAGATCGCAGATGTCATGCTCCAGAAAGCGCATTATGCGTTCTTTGACTGTGCCTACCAGGGGTTCGCGAGCGGTGACTTGGATAGGGACGCCGCCGCGGTGAGATACTTCGAGAAGCGTGGGGTGCCGATGCTCGTCTGCCAGGTACGTTCAGCCAGCGCATGCACTGTACTCCTCCGAGGAGAGAAGACTAACAGCCTACGGCAGAGCTTTGCCAAGAATGCGGGGCTGTACGGTGAGCGCGTCGGGGCGCTCCACGTTCTCTGTGCGGACAAGGACGAAGCCACACGCGTGAGGAGCCAGCTGTCCATCATCGAGCGTGCCGAGATCAGTAATCCACCCGCGTACGGTGCGAGGCTCGTACGTCCCCTATCAATCGTTCGATAAGCCCTCCCTGACCCGCAATAGATGGCGAAGATAATCAATGATCCTGCACTCTTCAGTCAATGGAACGAGGATATCAAGACCATGGCCGAGCGGATCATCTCCATGCGCCAGGAGCTCTACGACCTCCTGACTAAGGAGCTGCATACCCCCGGAAGCTGGGAACACATCACTACCCAGATCGGGATGTTCAGCTTCACAGGGCTCAATGCGGCCCAAGTACAGATCATGATCGAGCGTGGACATGTGTACATGACGGCTGATGGGAGGATCTCAATGGCTGGCCTTAACTCGAGCAATATCCACTATTTCGCAGAGGTGTTGGATAAGGTCGTCCGGGGTCAGTTATAGACCTCTCCATGTCACCCTTGTCCCCGCCAGAGTCTTGTAACTTGTGGTTCAGTAGGAAAGCAACACCGCTCAATAGAATCGATATAGAATTGTAGCTTTATGTACCACCCGTCCTAGCACGCCTGCAAAGGTGCACACCGCCGGGTCCAGCACCCAAAAAAACCAAATGCCGTTGAACGATCTACATACATGCGCAGATACGAATGAATTGACCATGCCAGCACTTGCAGCCTAAAATGCAGGTTGTAGATGGTTCATGCCTCTACAGCGTGGAGGGCGCCAGGCCAGATATGTCCGCCGACCGTGCCCTGCCTTCGTAGATTAGCTCAGCCATGCATTTCCCTGTGCCCGGACCGTGATTCAGTCCCCAAACATTGTGTCCCGAGGCGACCCACAAGCCCTTATCGAGCTGACCGATGACGGGATTCCCTCCCCGGGGAGGGTTGGGCCGGAAACAAGCCTGCTGAACTTCGATCGTCGCGTCCTTGAATCGGGTCGGAGAGATCACGTTCATGTACTCTACCAGGCGTTCCACGGCTCGAGTAGAGGGGCCCACCTCCTTTGCCCGTGTGGGTAGGCCGACGCCGTCCCCAGTCCCGGCACCGCAGATGTACACTGTCCCGTCTGGGCGGGGGAAAACTTCGGGACTGCCATACCGACCGTCGGGCATACGGATGGAGGAGAAGAGTGCCTGGGGGGGGATCGTTGCGTCGCTCGGCGGGCGCATGATGATCGACGTGGAGGCCTCACTGGAGAGAGTCAGCGGGTGTATTTGGCCTCACACGGGTACGAACCTCGGAACGATGCCTCCTGCGGCACCGGCCCTCCTACCTAGCAACTTCTTTGCTAACGTGCCCGTCCACGGCCCGGCAGCGAAGACGATATCCGTGGCTGGGAAGGCGAAAGTCTCGCCCTGCTCGTTGCTTGCACGCAGCCCTCGAGGGGAACCATCATCCGCGAACTCGATCCCATCCACTAGGGCGATTGTTATCTGCACGCCTGCTTCCCTGCATTTATCGGCAAGGAACGTGGTCATGGGATATGGCGTGACTTGTGCAGTGGTCCTCACATCCCCGATCACACTGCGCATGGGTTAGGGAAATGCCTCCACCATCATGCACGTCGGCGCACCTGATGTCCTCGACCTTTCCAAGCCACTCGGAGCCGTCTAGTGACTTTGTCTTCTTGCTAGCGGGGCCAGTAGCATTGATCTCGAGATTGAGGGTCTTGACACGGCGGTATCCCCACAACTGTGCGGAAAAAGCCGGTCGAAGCGCACCCAACGAAGGCAAATTGACAGCACACACCTGGTCCCCGCCGTACTCCCTCGCTAACTCTTCATGTAAGCGGAACGACAGTCGCCCGAGAGAGGCTGTATATGGCTGATGCCAATCCTCCGCCAAGAAGCCACCCCCTTTTCCAGACGAACTGTGAACGAATCCGCTCAATCGGCGCCCGTCCGAAAATAAGAGAATCCTCGTCACTCACCCGGCGGCAATGTGACTCGCTTCGACGATATGTATGGCTACGTTGGCAGGATTGTACTGTGTATTGTTGAATGAGCGTCGTATCTCATGGTGTCATGAGATGGGCTGCTCACGGCAGGATGGCGAGTCAAATAGTAACTGTAGGGTCCGATTAGCCAAGGGTTCCCCCATCTGAGCGTTGCCCCGAATGGAACACTCACGCCGTCGAAGTGCCGATTATACCACCTCTTTATATCGTTGTCAGTGCCTTGGACGACGACCAGACAGCTGTGGACGACGTACCCAATGATAACAATCGAGCGAGACATGGTGGTTGTCGTCCGTAAGTTAGCTGTACCGTACTATAATGCTGGAAGCCTCCGGGTTAACGGAGCGGCTTGATTACCAGATGAGGATAGCGTACCGCCATTGCGGTGACCGTTCAGTCGGTCATCCCCCGGAAAGTTGCGAGATATTCGCACTTTTCCGGCCGCGGACACTTTAAACGTAATGCGGCCCTTCGCATAGAGCACCTTTTGAGCTAAATGGGCTTAAGCATTGCTTTGTCTATCGTAGGAAATCAACAACTACGTTTCATATGTCGCAAACATGCCACATCCGCTGGCAGCTTCTGCTTCACTCGCAAATTTCCTCGGAAATACAGAGGCAATTCCATACAAATCTACCATACGATCCATTTAAAAAAATTAAAGTATTACGGAAAGATATACAGTATAAGGCAAACGTCATCAGAGCTGCTCACACTCGAGACTCGTCGAAGTATATCCCCGTCTTCCGTTGTTCACTGTCTTTTAACCCTAAATCAGACACGGAATCGCGTGCCGGACTGGGATCGGTGTGATATTGCCGATGAACTTCGACTGAGATCACTTGCATGGGGTGAGATTGGTTCGTCAGACCACCAGAGATGCGGCCGCTTGTTTCAGGCGCGGTGGGGGTGCCCTTCGTGCGCACGCGGATAACAAGGAGGCAATAAGTGATGCCGATTGCAGGGTTGATCTACACATGTCGTTAGAAGGTTGTTCCACCTGACCGACCAAGAGAGGCACTCACACAGTCGACTAGAACGTACTCCGATGGACTGGTCGCAACGTACGTCATGAGCCAAACGAATACGGTAGTGCCTGTATATGATTCCAGATTCCAAGATAATGGCAATAACGGATCGAAGCGTTCTACCGCCTGAGCCCGAGATGCTAGAGTTGACTTTCCAGATCCGATATACGATGAGAGACGTTACCAGTAAGTTTTGAAAGAGTGTGATGGCCAGGACGGCCGTGATCCAGGGAGCAATTGACGGTCCGAAGATACCGTCGGGTCCTTCAGGAGAGAGCGCAATGCCTCTAAGTAGCAGGATGATGAGAGCTATATGGAGCATGAGAATCCCACGAACGCAGCTTGATCCGCGCACTGACCAACGCATGTCAATAAGAGGATGATTGGTGCAGCAACCACCCACAATTGCCTTTTCCAGACGATCCAACAGTGATAGATCTGCACTTCTAATATGAGTGGGTTGGCAATGAGGGCCCCAAATTACCCACGAGTAGTGTGTCCGCTTAACCCATGTACGCGGGCGTCAATGTCGTCCTTGTCACCTCCTTCCATTTCGACAGTGAGTGCATCAGGATCACAATAGATGAACGCATCCTGTGTTCTGGAGAATGATAGCGCAAGGACAGCCGTGTTAAGGATGAACATCAGAACGGCGGCGACCACGAGAAGCCAATTGGGACGCTCCAGCTTCCAACCGGGTAAGAGAACGTGGAGGCATCCGACACATAAGACGAGGAAGACGCCGTACAGAATAGAGCTGGAGAACAGCCCGGCGAGCGTCGCATTGTCGATGTCGAGGGAGTTGCTCATGGAAAATAAGACGGCACGCCGTAGCCGAGCAGAGGATTTTTGGTCCGGGTTTGGAGGTTTATATTCCCTTGTAAATCTCCAGACCAACATCGATGAGCATGAGAAAGAACAGTTCTTTTCACTTGGGAAGGAAGCTGCTCCACCAGTTGTGAGGCGTTCACATTAGGATACTATAGAGAACAGGTCTACAGCGGTGATATTAGACCAAATATGCTAAAAGTGCGCCAGAATGTTGGTGAACTTCTCCCTCGCTTCCATTACAACACTCTGGTGATGCGGGGTCGCAGCCAAAGATGTACAGTACAGCTGAACGATCATCCGTGCTTAGAAACCGGACTGAGTTCATGCGCTGTTTTCACATCCAAGGCACCTCGAACAGAATCTTGTTGAAATGCCTGGAAGGTGAAGACAAGTAGAGCAGACAATCAGGTGGCATAAAGAGCAACGGATGGACTCCTTCTGCCAGCGCATGATAGGACGGACAATCGGGACCCTAGACAGGTGGAGGTGGTGGCGCCGGTCCAACACACCGTTCAGTACGCGGTTTAAGCAAATACTCCTCACCAGTGAAAGGACTCTCGTTTCCTGGGGCTCCAGCTTGAGAAGAAAGGAAACCCAGACCCCGTAGCTGCTCGTAGACGTCCTACCGCTTTGGCCTGTAACAAAGGGGTTTCAAGCTGGAAAAGGTGAGAAACGATGGATAGAATATAAACATCCTTCCAGGACGTCAATGTTGCCGAGAAGCGATGCTGACACTGCTGGGAACGGCACTCAGCATCGAACCGACAAGTTTTCAACGCCCCCAAACAAAATATGGCACGAACAATCGTATCATAGACTGATGGATGACACTCGTCATCGATGGCTACACATAGCAAGACCGGAAAACGCAATCGCCTCCTATACGACAGTGCCTGCATTAGAAGCGATACGTGGCCAAAGGTCAGCCTATGTCGAGGGTCATTACGTGTAAAACGGAAAGAGATTAAACGTGCACGTACGCATTCTTTTGCGACAGGGCCAGTGATGGCAGATCCCTTCATCTCCCCCTTCGGGTTCACGATAACACCCGCGTTGTCCTCGAAGTAGAGGAACACGCCGTCTCGTCTCCTCCATGCCTTGCGCTGACGGACGATAACGGCCTGCATGGCTATAAAGTAAGAAACAGTTGATCAGCAAGAACCCTGCAAGGAGCGTGCTGATGTGCTTACTCTTTTTCCTGAGCTCCGGCTTGCCCTTCTTCACAGATGCAACGACCATGTCGCCGACACCAGCATCGGGAAGCCTGTTCAGGCGAGCACCGAAACCATAGGGCTCAATGACGAAAAGGGTTTTGGCGCCGCTGTTGTCAGCGCAGTTCAGGACGGCGCCGACTGGCAGACCAAGTGTCAGCCGGAATTTGTTACCCTGAGCACCAGTGGCTATAGTCAAGGTGTATAAGCACTAAATCACCAGCGAATGCACCAACATCACGTACTCTTGGACATTGTAGATCTATTGAGTGAGCGTGGACGGTGAGCTCGTGCGAAAGGGTAGCATGGGTCGAAATATGTGGCTTGGTGCTGTACAGTCACAGCCACTACTAATCACGTGTCGTAGCGTAGCTTCTGCTTCTTCTTCGCCACAAGATTTCCCACGTCTTTTCTAATACTTCATCCATATACTTTACCACATTCGTTACTGCTGGAAAGTGTCGAATTCTCGAATGGCAATCATTCCCGTGCTGGAAAGCGCACAATTCATCTGTAAAGTAAATAATAATGTCCTCTTTTTGCATTCGGCAAGATCCGACGGCAGCAATTAGGATAACCCGCATATTACGATCAACGAACAAGCCATACCCGCTATCGCACGTGAACTTTCAGAGACGCTCAAGACTTACACTCCGCACGTCTGGCGAGAACAGTCGCTGCACAACATACCCGTCGTACCATACGATCCTTACCACCGTTCCACATGGGAAACTCTAGACTGGCTCTTCTTCATCTCAACACTTAATTTTTCATTCTGGTCTGATGCTGGCTCTGTGCGCCGTTTTGCGGTCGACTGGAACGGACAGACATGGGATGGTTACTACTCGCTGCTTGCAGTGGTGAAACGTGCACTGGAGGCCGGAGTGCCGATCACAAGTCCAAGCTTCTACGGCGACCCCGCGAAATGCTCTGATAAACAGCTGAGAAAGTTTTTTGCGCCATGCGACGACAAGTTGCCCCGCGAGAATCTTCCGCTCATGAATCAGCGAATCAAGTTCCTGCGGGAAGTCGGCGGCATCCTCAACCAGGTATGACATTCCGTTTCTTTCCTTGTTCTTGTGCCCTTAATCTTTCGCAGCATTATGGGGGTTCCTTCGCTGGTTTCCTGAATGAATGGGGTGAAAAGTATGGATCCTTACGTTCTGCACTACAACTGGTTCAAATGGTGGCCGACACCTTTCCATGCTACCGCGACCAATGGCCGTATAAAGGCCAAGTAGGTAAACCGCTACGCTGCATCTCACTCGCCCAAATCCCAGCTAATGTTCTCTTCAGTAAAACTGTGGAAGAGAGCCCAGATTCTCGTGGCGGAAACCTGGTTCGTCAAGAGCACGGGATTCTGTTGCCGTGTGCTGACACTTTCTCCAGGGCTGCCTTCCATCCTACAGACCCCAGCCTCCCACACCCCATTTTCCCCCACGGTATCCGCGAATTGACGATGTTTGCTGACTACCGGGTATGCCGTTCGCATGTTTGCCCTCCATATATATTCTGATGTCTTCCCAGGTACCCCAGCTGTTGATGCACTACGACCTACTCATCCCCTCTCCCTCTCTCTCGCTCAAGCTCTCTACTAAAGCTGATATTTCTCCTGGTGCAGAAGAGGAGATCGCTATCCGCGGCGCGTCGGTGCTCTCTGTCAACCTCCTACGGCAGGAAGTACAGCGCCTCCGCGGTAAGGAGTCGGACGACACGAGCGACGTGATGCTCGATTTCTGTTTGTGGGACGAGGCGAAGCGCCTCGAAAGGATGGGGGTGGAAATGCCCGAGGCGATGAGAGTTCGCGGTGTATTTTACTGAACTGCATGAGCGGCATCATTCTGCCGTTGACGTAAGATATGCGTCACACTTACACACCCTTCATTCACCATAGAATATCCGGATTAGATGGAACATCTTAAGTCCAATAATGTATCTGTGTACATGAAAGAAAGAAGAGTGAGCCGCATGAGATGTCATACAGACGGGTAATCAAGGGGAGGAAGTTGACAGGAGAAGGAGGTTGATAACCCAAAAGAAGAGCAGGCTAAGAACGAGAGGCATGAATAAAGGATGTCGTCAGCAAGAAACGTTTTCAGGTCATCAATTTCGCCCCGAGTCAAAGGAACAAGCGACTAGCTGCTCTTGTTCTTGGGAATCTCGATGGCCAGGATGATGGCGATGATGATCAGGATGATGACAATGATGATGAAGCAGATCCAGCGCATCCTCCGCGCACGGCGGGCAGAGACCACAGCTTTGTTGACTTGGTCAACGCTGACGAGACGTGAGCGGGCGGTTAGCTGGTAGAGGAGGGGAGGCTTACGCTTTCTCAGTATCGCGGTTGGCATCGGCAGCATTGGCGTTAATCACGTTGATGCCCTCGTCCTGCTCCTCAACAAGAATGCTCAACTGGCAACTATGTCAGCAGGCGACAGGCCTCAAATATGAGATACGCACGTCGTTAAATAGCTGTGCAAGCTCTGTGAGAGTCTGCTCGATTCTCTGTACCTCCGCATGCCGTTCCTGCACTTCACGGTACGCCGCGCGGGACTCTCCATATCGAGTGGTGTTCCTCAACTAAGACGCCATCAGCGGATCTCCTATGACTTGCAAGTCGGGACTCACAGCCTGAGCGAATATCTGTCCTCCTTGACCACCCTGGCCATCCTCAAGCACGGCCGTGACCTCCTCAGGCGTCGCATCAGGCTTGACGATCCTGAACTGCCTCTCCATCCTCTCCCTATACCTCTGGCGGTACTGTTGTTCCACCCTCTGGTAATTCTCCATCGCCTCCCTGAACTCGCTCTTGAGCGCAGCAGCCTGCTGTCTCTTGATGAGCGCTGAACCCTCAGGCCCGCCCTGCCTCTCCAAAGCCTTGATACGTTGCTGTAGCTCCTTGGTCTGCTTGGAGGTCTCATCGATCAGAGCGGAGAGGTTCGCATTATCCCGCTGGACCGCGGCCTCGTCTGTGCTGTTCAGTGAACGGGAGTGTAAGTCCGAGATCCGTTGAACGGAGGGGACGAGTTGCGAGCGAATCGCATCCCGCACAGCGCCGATCTAGCCAGCGTCAGCCTACTCGTTCACACTACACGAGGAGACCGCGAACCTCGTTGTAAAACCCGGACATGTCATCGCCGTTTTGACCGCCATTTCCCTGTATTCCACCCAATTCGATATCGCCTTGGTCGGGGTTCCTTTGTGCCTGTTAACTCACGGTGAGCGATCGTCCAACGTACTAGTGAGCGCTACCCACTCTAGCTGCGGCTAACCGGTCCATCGTGTATCACCAAGAAGAAGGTAGTGTGTAGATAATTAACCAAGTAGGAGAGAGTGAGAGGGGCTGAATAGAGCTGCTGCGCTTAAACCGGCGAGGGATGGGGATAAAGGGAATGGTTGACTCTCGGAAGCGCAGGGGCCAGCGGTGCAGATGATTCGGCAACAACGGCGCAGCAGGCGAGAGGTCAGCACCGGTCAGGTCAGCGCCGGCTATGCAGGAAAGGAGAGCGTGAACGGTGAGCAAGAGGTTGAGTTGGCTGTCCGCTGAGGGAGAGCACAACGTCTTTCACGGGAAACGCGGCTGCCTGCGGGCTGTGTGTTCCCTCAGGGTCGACAGGATTCTCCCCAACTGTGGCGTCGTCCCATGTGCGTCGGCTGTTGTGCTCGGCGTTGGACAACCCCTGAGCAATGGAGGGACAGAGAGAGGCAAAGGTGGAGTCCATGCATGCATTGACAAGAACAAGAAAAATAATAGGACAAGAGAAAAGAGGGAATTCGATCTGGTTTGTACATACGTTCAATCTCAAGCAGGAATTCAACGGGCAGTAACGCCTCCAGCGCAGTCAGCTCATCGCAGAGGAAAGGGAATACCACGGCGCGTATTACTTCTGGTTCTGCTTAACTTCGATAACCACGATAATGGCGACAACAATGAGGATAACGACGATGATGGCGAAACATATCCAGCGCTTCTTCCTCGCCGAACGGGCACTGACCACCGCCTTCTCCGTCTGCTGCAGCCCGATCTCCATGTCCTTCTCTGTCGAGTACGCATGACTTTGGATGACGTTGATGCTCTCATCCTGCTCTTCGACCATGACACTCATGTCGTTGAACAACTGCGCGAGCTCAGTCAATGTCTTCTCGATCCGCTTGACATCCTCGTGCCTCTCCTGCACCTCGCGGTACGCCGCTCTGCTCTCTCCAAGCCTGTTGGAGCTCATCAACGCCTGGGCGAAGATCTGGTCCCCCTGGTCGTTGTCCACCACGGCGCGCACTTCCTCGGGCGTCGCTTCAGGCTTGACGATCCGGAACTGGCGCTCCATACGCTGCTTGTACTTGCCCCGGAACTGTTGTTCCACAGCTTGGTAGTTCTGGATCACCTCGATGAACTTGGCTTTCGTCGCTGCGATCTTCCCAGCCCGCATCAGCATACACTCCACATCCAACAACGAAACACGCGCTCACCTGCTGCCGACGGACCATGGCGTTACCCGACCGCCCGGCCTCCCCTTCCTGCTTCTTGATCCTCTTCTTGAGCTCACTAGTCAGGCTCGTCGTCTCGCTCATGAGCGTGTTCAGATCCCGCGTGTTGCGCGCCGAGGCAGCTTCGTCCATGTTGTTCAGGGAGCGGTTGTGCAAGTCCGATATCCGGGTAACGTTGTTCTCCATCGTGCGGATCGAATCTTGCAGGGAGGAGATCTAGGCGCCCCCTCAGCCCTCAGCCCCTCCCGTATCACCGCGAATCATCAAGACGCACCTCGGCATAAAACGTGGTCATATCCTCCCCACTCACGTTGCTCGCCAGCGGAGCCCTGTCCGACGGGGCCAAAGAGGACATCTCGAACCTGCCCTGGCTCTGCTGGCTATAGTTCTGTCCATATGCAGTGTCGTCCCGCTGGTCGTAGGGGTTACGAGGCGTGTCGAGGTTGTTGTACCCTCCTTGCTGGGCCTGGATAGGGTCAGTATGTGCTGTGGAGGGGGTAGGGAGGGAAACGCACACGCATCGCTGCTAGCCTATCGCGAGACATCTTGCTGAATATCGTGTGCGTTCTTTTATTGTAGAGGTATCAGTCTGGTGCGGTCCAGCACTCCAGAGAGGTAAGAAAAGGTAGAATAATGTAGGTAAGTAGGTGGTCGTCGCTGAAGTAGAAAAAGAGAGGCGGAGTATCGCTGAGCTGTGGTCGGTGAGAAGAGACGGGCAGGGGGGAAGGGGCGGTGTGCTCTGCTGTGACACCACTCGCATGGAAACCCGTTGGAAGGGTCCAATTATTGAAATAATTCACTTCTTTCTCATCAACATACCATTGTCCTTCTTGGAACGATCACACTGCGTAATCCGTTAATTCGCCCTGACCGGATATTCGCAATAGAATAATCATGGCAGTTAACGATTCGATTGTCAACTCGGCTTATTTCTTACGCCCAACCTATTTCTAGCAACATCAGCGCCTCACCAATGCGCAGCGCTAATAGGGACAACATCCCACTCCGCCTCGGTCGTCCCATCTGCAAACCACCGCGCCTCTTCTCGGATCTTGACGTCGTTTCCTGACATCTGGCGTTTCTCCATCTGCCCGTTAGGCGCGAATGTCCAATCCTCTGGGGCGCAGTCAGTCCGAATATGACGGAAGATGGATCAGGTGGGTTGTACCGAGGCCATAACATCTATACCACTGGCTTTCTGCCTCGTTATAGTACTCATACCGGAACTGCACTGCGATCTTATTATCCGTGAAAGCGAACAGCTCCTTCCTCAGCCTGCGAATGCGGACTATATCAGGACCACCCGAGCACAAAGAAAGGACAAAAACGCACTTATACTGCTTTTCCCGTGCCCATTTGGCACTGAGGAACTGGATAATAGCCTCTCGGCCCTGGAGGAAGCTGTCCCTGTTCCGCCAGACAGAGTCCGGAGTGTACCCAAGACAGATCTTGGACGGATCTTGGCTATTCCACATATGTTGGGCGGCTTTGACCTGCGGTTTGTTAGCCTCCGAGCATAAAGGACGTGATTGGGGCGCACTTTCTGCTTGGCAGTCTCAAGCGTGAAAGGTGGGAAAGGATGCTTGGACTCGTCGGTCGACATGGTGGATCGCAGTGCTGTTGGAATGAGAAAATATCACTATTTCAAGTGTTGCTTATATGCCGCGTGTGCACAGAGGATACCTAGTCCTCGAGCGAAAGTCGGGAAAGGCCTGCGGTGGGCGCTTCCAATATGGTCCAAAGCTTGGGAATTCAATTTCACTCAGCTCCAGACTTGGCTAGAGAACCTGGCCGAGCAAGCCCTCCGGACAGCAAGATTGATCGACAACGCTTGGTCAGCCATTCCATTCCATTCCTCAACGGCAGGCTCCCTCCGAGGTGAGACCGAATTGGGGAAGGGATTACTAAATCATGAACTGGTGTCAGAGAAGCCGCGGACGTGTCGGCCGATCTCTCAGTGCAATGAGTAAGTGTTCAAGTGAGATCAAGTCATGACCATTTCGTATCGTTCCGCAACTGTAGCTTTGTGCACCGCGATGCTGGGATAATACTCCAAGCGCTCGGTCGGAGTTGGAGTCGGATAAACTGACACGTTCTTGAAAGGACTCCGTGACGTCATCCAAGTCCCTACAGTCGCAGCCCGATCGTGTTGTTCTTTGACTTCAAGCTAATCGACTATGGATTGTTTACTGTCTTGTCGGAGTGTTTGATTCACTTTGATCTCTGGTTGATCTTGAGATCTTCGTCGATCTGCGCTCGATCGCCGTCGATCGATCATCTACGAGGAAAGCTTCAGCACGAGATGAGGAGCAGAGGAAAGCCATACGTGCTAGGGCCGCACATCAGACTTGCGAAAAATGGCAGCACGATGCGGTTGCTCGCACGTCTTGCTCGGTATGTGTGTCCATTCGGCTACCCTCGAAGGTGGATTCGTGGGGGGATGTAAGAATCGTACGAGGTTGTAAGGGATAGAACGGTGGAGGGAGACGATGGTCGAGCGCAAGAAGCGTAGAAATTAGAAATCAATCGAGAACTTCTCTATAGCTGATCACTCTCGTGATCGGTTGGCCGCAGAAGCGCATACATGAAGCATGCATCGTTCTTTGATTGAACATGGGGCACTGCAGCACCGAAATCGCTGCGTCGTCTTGCGACCTCTCGTGTAAACCATCCTTTCGATCCATCCCCTCTCCCAGCAGCTTATTGTCAAATATGCCCATTACGGGTTCCTTTCGAGAGCAATTTTCCGACAGCGTCGCTGCCGAATACATAATCGGTGTGATCAACAGAACCCACGAGGATATGAGAGTACTGCCCTCAAGCACGGTGCGCCAATGACATCTTTTCGTTTATCTCTCCTGCTGACACTTTCTACAGCGACTTCGACAACTTCAATCACATCTACCAGTATGCGTACTATTGTAGGCACAAGCCTGTCAGAGACTGTGATGAGTGGGCTTTAATCAAGGGAAATGTTCTATCTGTGTTCCCATGCTCTCACTTTCGTGATGTGCCTCTTTCTTCAGCTCTTCAAGATCCTGGATCCTGGATCGAAGTATCCAACCGCTGCTCATGCCCGAATATCTGTCGTAGATATGGTACACTCCTGAGGATATCGGCTGAAACGGATGTGCTGGATGAAGCAACACTGAAACTGGTTGATCCGCGGCCATACCGGAGTCGACCGTTCGCACTCGAACTACAAGAAGACAGTAAGTGATCCTAATAATTGGATTTACCTGTTGAAAGGCTTCAATGGCGCTAATTAGGATGATCAATTCAGGCAAAACCTACACAATCTAGCATGATGTACGAGGCATTTGAACGCGTGACATACTTTATGAGCCAAATGAACAAAGTCGAAGAGTACAGGATCCCGCTCTCAAGAATGGTCGCGAGTATTGGCCGGAACGGTGCAGAGCCAGTCCGGGTGGTTAAGATGGAATTCATCCTCCTCACCCGAAGGAATATGAGGCAGGTCACGAGAAGGTTTTGGCAGAGGGTGAGGACGAGAATAGGGGTGAACCAGTGTGAGAGAGACTGTGCAAAGATGCCTTCAATCGAATCAGTAGATAGGTATATGGCTCGAAGGAATAAGACCATCATAACTGAAACCTACGTCAGTTATTTGTAGCGCATATTGTCAATCACACGTACCTTTACACGATATTGGGAGTACAATAGGGAGCGCCACAACACAGAGTCGTCGATTCCACACGATCCAGCAACGCCAGGTCTGCAGCATCAGATTGCCTACGCAAGATCTGAGGGCCCCAAACACTCACCATAAGCATATCAGCCAAGGCCATATATGCGCATGTCAACACCGTCCTTGTGAACTCCTTCCACTCAGCCAGAGGGAGAGCATTGACCGTATCCGAGATGAGAGCTTCCTGCATTCTTGAGTAGGACAACCCCAGGTGAGTCGTGTTGAGAACAAACATGATGATGGCAGCGACGATCAGATTCCAGTGAGGTCGTTGCGTCTTCCGTCTTCTTATAAGCACATGTTGACAGCCGATAAAGAGGACGACAGAGATTCCGTATAGAATACAGCGTAGAAGGAGGCCGGAGAGCACTGCCGTACTGACATCCAACAAGCAGGTCATGAAGGTCCAGCCCAGGTGGAAGAAACGCCGTGCACTAGAGAATACAGTCCTTTGTTAACTATGCTACTTCCTCCACCAAGCGGCGAGGCGGAGGACCAAGTTCCATATCTCCTATCAGATATCACTTGCCGCCCTGTGCCGCTTATCAGAAGGCGAGGTCCGAGCTTGCGGCACGGGGGAATGCCATATAAGAGAGCTCATCGTGATTTGATACATTGGTCCAGCAGGGCAACAGTTTTCATCACAGAGCCAGGTGTAACAAAGTGCTGTCAGGCGGAGAGGACATAAAAAGGCCAGCAGGGATGTATACCGTAGCCTGCATCAGAAGAGACATGGCAGCACTCGGGACCGAGCATCAAGACGGCAACATGCACAGCTTCAACCCGTCAACCCTTCAGCCTTGTACCATCCTCTCTGTGACGAGACCCGAGAAACTTGTTCAACTCGGCAGGTAGAGATTTTGTTTTTCGGTTGGAACAATTCCGACTGATGCCTCCGAATGAATATCGAGCCCCTTTTCCCATCTTAGTAACTGTGTTGATGGTTCTTTGAGGCAACAAATCACTCGCCGGGTGTTTTCATAAATGGGATTCACCGAAAGTATAATGCACTCACCGTTTCACCGCTCTTTCGTTTCGTTCCGGATCGACTCGTGTAGACTTCACGTCCTCGTTCGTTGAGCATTGTGAATCCCGGAGGGACATATGAGAGCGAGCCAGCGCTTGGTTATAGATTATAGCGTACGGCAAACCGAAATGGGCCAAGACGATGCGAAACCCATGCGTTGCAAGATTGCGTAGATGGTCGGGACAAAATTTGGTCATTGAGCCTTGACCGCCTGTTGTAGTTGGGTATACAAGAAAAGTAGCAGCAAGCCAGCAGTGATTCATACAATTGGAACGGATAGAATTACCTGGTGAATACACTGAAGTGGAAAGACGACTGTTTGGGAGAATGAATGCGAGGGGATACCATTCTTTGTCACTCTTTCGTGCTACTCCATCCTCCTCTCTTGGTGCACAATTCTTCTAGCTGACGTCGCTCTCTTGTTCTCGTCCGCGTATTGGTCCCACCCATGAGCTATACTGCCATGTCTGGGTCTTCCTGATGTGCATCTCTCTCTGGAATCTCGAGATTCTGAGCCGAGGTTCTGGTGGTCCCAGCGCTTCTTGCCGCCGTGTTCCTCTGCAAAGACGGATGCACTTCCAAGGATGCCAGCTGAGACAGATCCGGTATTTTGAACTCGTCAGGTATTGTTTCGTCGGCAGAGATACCGGGGTCGACTGTTCGAACTCGAATTACAAGAAGACAGTAGGTGATGCCGATCATGGGATTAATCTATTGCAGGTGTAAGTGACGCTATTCGCGTTGTTGCTTGAACGCGGTACTTACACAATCCACCATAATGTATGCGGAATTGGAATGCGTGCTATAGGTCAGGAGCCAAATGAACAGGGTGACAGAATACAGTATCCCACTCTCGAGGACGATGGCGATTACGGGCTGGAAGGGTTTAGAACCAGTTCGTTTATTTACGACGGAGTCCATCCTCCATAGTCGGAGGACGATAAGACATGTCACGAGGAGGTTTTGCACGAGTGTGAGGACTAGTACAGCGATGATCCATGGTGCGAGGGATAGTGCAAAGATGCCTTCAGCGGACTGAGTGGACGAATACATCGCACGAAGGAGTAAGGCGATCATAGCTGAAGCCTTCGTAAGATACATAGAGTGCATGCTCAGAAAGACGTACCAATGCATGTCAATAAGAGTGCGATAGGAAGGGCCACCACACGAAGTCGACGGTTCCAGACAATCCAACAGCGCCATATCTTCAAACATTAGCTTGTATGCTTGTAGAAATCTTGCGTGTGCCATCGTGCAACTCACCAGGAGCGTGTCGGCTATACCCATGTATACGCATGTCAGCGTCGTCCGGCAGAGTTCTTTCCACTCGTTGAGATTGAGCGCGTTAGCTGGAGACCATATGAAAATATCTTGTATTCTGGAGAAGGAGAATCCTAGGTGCGTCGTAGTGAGAACAAACATGATGATGGCCGCAGACGCCAGAATCCAGTTCGCCCTTTGGGTGTCCCCTCTTCTGAAGAGGACGTACAGAGAGCCAATGAACAGGACAAAGAATATTCCGTTCAAGATACCAAGTGCGAGGAAGCTGGCGAGGGTTGCCATACTGATATCCAATGAGTTCGCCATGTGTGAAAGAATTGCTGAATGAGAGCCACCAGTATTGGTGTAGCAAGCGTTGGAGCGACGCGGTCCTTTATCGACTGTGCGTCATCCTACAGTGACTGGAAATACGTAGGCATAGCGCCGGAGGCTGGCATCGGTATCCTGTGGTGGATATATTGTCTCTAGACCGCCTATCAGAAAGCGCAGCTGGACAATATAACAGAGCCGGAACAGGTTTGCAAAAGAGCAGATCTTGATGCAGCTCTAACCACCAACATCTTCTGCATCATGCGGCCGTGTGGTCAACCAGCGCACCCTCAGATGGAGAACTCTTGAAATGGCCAGCAAATCGTATGAGCCGTGCGAGGAATGTATGTGCGCAAATAGGCGCTGGGTTGAAGGGGATCAGGCGGATCAAAGACGCCATCAGACCAGGCACACACGCCATGTGGCGTTCGGCACTACTGCACAGCCTCTTCTCATGGCTGTTTCTCCGTCCAACGTCCTCTTCCCCTTCGGTATCTCCCATCACTGGACTTGAGCATGAATACACCCACTCCTCTACAACCCCTGCCAACGCTACCTCAACGCCTTCAGGGTGCGTATAACCTTTGCATACAAGACCAGCAGGTCGCCATGGATGAGTCTGAACCACCGTCTGGCGTACCCCTCAACGAGGAGGTTGCCGTGGCCCGCTTGCTTGGCCACTTGCTTTCAGAGCTTGCGCTTTGCATTCCGAATGGGGCGTATACGCTAGCAGCTGAGATCGAGTCGTGTGAGGCGCGCGAGGAGCGTGTTGAGCTAGGTCAGCTGTACGCTCAGAATCTCTTGGGTATCTGTGAGTGTTTGTCCCTGCGACAGTGCCTCACCTGATGTGGCTCTAACCCATTCGTGATATTCAGTCAGGCGTAGAGAAACTCCTGAGCCATCTCCACACCCTTCCCGTACTTCGTTCGACAATGCTGTCGACCGATATGCCTTACTGCTCCGAGAAGGAACGCTGGATCCCGGGACGGCGAAGATTCGAGTGCGTAACAAGTGTACCCTGCTGTCTTCATCTCATATTACATTCATAGGCTCTGCAGCGAGACGGTTTCAAGTGCCAAGCCACAGGGCAGCTCGATGAAAACTCGGTCTATGCCGGTGTGGTAGAGTGGAACGCGGATAGTGGTGGCATCTGTTGCACCACGCTATCACACATTATTCCACCAGCCGTCTTCAAGCATATTGATACCAAGGTATCGAACGTATGCATATATGGACCTTCTGGGCTTTTAAAGTGGTTCTGATAATCAGAAGCGCTTCCAGGCGGCCACTGGTCTAACCATTCTAGCAAGAATCTTCGATGATGAGGGCCTTCCGCTATTTGTGGACGGGCCATGCATACATCGTTTGGAGAATGTTTGGACAATCTCTTCGACTATTCATGACTCATTCGATCGCCTCCATTTATGGCTTGAAGAGACAGTCAGTTGCTCTAACTGTTCAAGACGCGCTTGCTAACTGTGGAACAGGAAGAGGAAGGGGTGTATCATCTGGATACCCCTCTTGGTCCTGCGGCGTGTCCTGCGGGGTGTCTAGAAAAAGTGGATCTTCGATCAAGCGACAGCAATTTACCGCCGCCTTCCAGGAACCTTATTCGGATACATAGGCTCTGTGCAAAGGTAGCACATATGTCAGGTGCTGCAGGCTACTATTGTATTGACTGGGATGACGACTCACCACGGATCCCTCCCATTGCGGCTGTGGATGTGATTGGTGGAGAACGCGAGTTCTTTGAGAAGCTCTGGCGCTTGAACCCTGAAGACTAACAATTGCATTCCGGATCGCACGTACTTCAAATCTTATAGCACATCACACAGGTACGACAAGTGTTTGTCACACTGCATCACGGAGGCAACCGGTGAGGAGCCGGTGGGCTCGCCGTCTACGGCGTGGTGGGCGGCGCCCTCACAGATATACCGCGTGTCATTGTTTAACAACCTGGACACCTGCTCTGTAGATCTGGACAGTAGGCAATTCCAGGGACGGCGCGATCTTTTGGAGGGCCATTTATTGTACGTTACCAACTCTACATATTGAATGATCGGCGCGCGCCGTCCCCAGCCTGCAGTAGTAGAATCATATAATCATATATCAGTACCATGTCATCCGCTGTTCTCGGAACTGGCTATGTGTCCAACGAGTGCCATGAGGAGAAATCTGGAGAAGGTCTCCTTGTGTCCCAGTAGCAGATCGCAATTCGTCCCGTCCTCCCACGGGGATAGTCTCGAGATAATCAGGTGCGGACACTCCAATTTCTTGCCCACTGAAGAACTCCCAAGCGATGTGGTATTACCTGAAGAATACATGAAGTGCAGATACAACTGTAGTGAAATTCCAAGTGAAGGGATACCGTGATTACTGTAACTGTTTCGAGGTGTCCCGTCTGTCCTGTTCTGAGAGGGTTATCGTCTACGGGATTATCGTCTACGTCACTGTGACGATCTCGCCTCTCCCGTCCCTAGTTCTCATCAGCCCATTGATCGCACGGATCACATCGCACGCACCTGACAACAACAACATCACACTCGACCTTCTCGCCCGTATCCTGACACCACACCCTAGTCGAATCACTCGGATCGATCCTTACTCCTCTCTTCTCCCAGAAGCTACGCCCAAGAACGACATCAAAGTGCGCCTCCTCGCTTAGATAGACTGGGCAGCTGACGGCACGCCCAAGTGGACCGATGATGATGGGCCATGAACCCAGGGAGACGAGCCCGGAGTAGCCGTACATGCCTGGAGCGGCGTTGGAGGGGATAAACCCGTGAGAGAGGGCGAATGAGCGAGAAAGGTAGACATGTCGGTAGCCTTTCTTGAGAAGCATGCGTACTGATGGATGTCAGGGTAAACAGCTTATGGAGTAGCGGGGAACGAACCGTTGTTCACTGGCCCGATACCGCCCACGACAGTCCTGACCCCATTCTCGGCGTGAAAGTCCTCAAAGCGCTTCTTCCATGCTGGGGTCCCCTCTTCCATATCTCCATTGACACTCTTTCCTTTCCCTCCCTTAGCGCTCCTGGTGCTCTTCACGCTCCTAATGCTTCGCGCCCGTCCATACCCAGGGGTAGATGGACGCGAGTCAACGAAGGAGGCAGGACGTTGGAAGGCATAGAATGACGGGTTCTGATACTCCCCAGCTTGGGGAAGAGGGGAGAGTGGGTCGCGTACGTGCAATGTTGGGGTTTGCGGGCGCTGTATCGTTGCTCCCGCCCCATTTGTTTGTCCTGCCACAGGCGCAGCACCCGGTGCTTGTTCCCCGGCCTCGGGCTCCGGGCCAGCGCATCTCCATGCCCAAATGAAATAATCTGCATCATCGTCCAAGGACCAGACACCGCCTTCCCATGCGTACTTGACCCATCCTGCGCCAACGCGCTGCGGATGTGGGAGATGAAGCTTGGGTGTGAGACGGTCGTAGAGGTTTTGGAGAGAGTCTTGGTTGAGTGTGTGTGGGAGGGTGAGGGAGTGGGTAGGAGTGTGGATGGTGAGGTGCGGCGGTGGGGGTGGTGGAGGAGCCAGGGTGGACGATGAGGAGGGTGTAATGGACGTTCTGCTCGATGTTTGTGTAGTGCCGTGTTGATCATTGCGGTGTTCCCCTTGACTATGATATTACTGGAAACAATCACGTGCTCTCATTTCCGCCTCTTCCGCGTCCGGCCAAGCCCGCATCACGTGCGTTCTGGAACTTGATCACAGCCACACGGTGATCCGCGGCGCTCGGAGCTCATGTCAACTCCGCGACGCTGCAAGTCATACGGTTTCAAATCGGGCAGCAGGTAATCGGTCAGCGCATCCGGTCGATCACTCAAAATGACCGCACGTTTGGAAAGGAGTGATATGTTGATGAGAAAAGTGAACTAATGATTATTGTTCGACAACCATCAACGGGCCCGACAACGCCACCCATAATGTCACGGCCACATCGGATTACCGTTTGGGTGGATAAAATTAAATTGCGAGGATGAATCAGTGTAAGATCATCAGACAAGGAATGTATGTGCCTCAGACTCGATCGTTTGCACTGCCTCACCGGTGTCGAAAAACTCGTTTCCGTTGTCCAGTGCGGTTGATGTCGGTGGTAAATTTTTATATTGACGTGATTGTTGTACTCACGGGCGTAGAAGGGACAACATGAATTTGCTCCGATAAGCATGGATAATGGAATGTTGAGAAGACGTGTTGCACATGGGTAAAGAAGAGGCTGACACCGAATCCCTGGGTCATGCCTCGCGCGCCATCGACCTCTTCGATCGCTTCCCACACGTCCCTGGCGCTCATGTCGTTGACAGAGGGCGATGCCCAATTGCTCTGATGGTCTCTCTTTGCTCTCTTCCCTTTTACTTTGAGAGTAGGAGACTAGCACTGTTCTCTTGTATTCTGCTGCTTGAGCGCGGCCCTACTTTGACTACTTGCTGTCCTTGCCGTCGACCTCACGCAATTAGAGCAGCGCGGACTACTAGAGCACACCAGCGCCGTTGATCACGGATCTCGACAACGTTGCGTTCAGTCAATACCCCCGCCCAGGTGGACTAGAGCAAGATGGCACTCGAGAACAGCATCTGGAACCTTGTACGTCTCTCATATCTGGCAAGTAACGCGCGTTGCTGACTACCAGCAGACGGTCTCCGCCATCTCCCCTATGTTCGCATACGACTTCTTCACGGGCGATAGTAGCACGGGTTGGGCGACGACCTGCACTGAAGGGGATGCGTATGCATGCGATGGGCATACAGCCCACGTTACGGGCGCAGCGGGGAGCATCAGCGTGACGTTCAACGGTACGTCTTATTTCCACATATATGCGCTCTTGTGGTAAGATCGATGGAACTGATATCGACACAGGGAACGGAATCGCCTTCTACGGGAACGTAACGAACTCCATGACCGTCACGCTATCCATCGACGGTGGGGGCAACGTAACCGAAGCCTTCGACAGCGTCAACCAAGTACTCGGGTCGGCACAGGGCCTCTCCTCCGGAGCGCATACAGCCCTGCTCAGCGTTTCCCCCTCCTCCCCCGCGGCACTACTCTTCTTCAACCAAGCCGTCATCTCCTACGACACGGGGCTAGCCAACGCCCAGCCCGATATCACCTACGTCGATGACCTGAACCCATCGATCTCGTACGGCGCATACTGGTTTGATTACCCAAACTACACCAACAGCTCCCAGAGCAATGCGACTGGGACTTTTCACGCGAGCAACGCGTACAACACTACCGCTTCGCTGAGGTTCAACGCGAGTGCTGTACTCCTCTACGGACCATGTTACGCAGCCACAGGGCTATTCGAAGTTGACGTAACCCCGGGACCGGGAACGACGGTTCTGAATACGACAGCCGCTGGCCCGCAAGTCGGCGCGCACGTATTCCAGAACTGTTTGAGGTACTTCGCCATGGGCTTGGATCCGACAGTGGAGAGGACGATATCGATGACGAATATCGAGAATGGCACGTATGCTACCCTGGACTATGTGGAGCTTGTCGGACTCTCCTCTGCGGGTCCTGGGGCTTCGGGCTCTGGTGCGAGTGGGACGACTGGAGGTGGTGGCTCATCAGGAACGAACATCGGTCCCATCGTCGGCGGTGTAGTCGGCGGTGTAGGCGGGCTATGTCTCATTCTTCTCCTCTTCCTCCTCTACAGACGACACCAACAAAAGCTGTGGGCGCAGCCCGAGCCCTTCGGGCCCCGGATGTCCCTTGACCAAGCAGACAGTGAGATCTCCCCCGCGCTCGCAACGGGCTCAAGTATAGTCCCTCTCGCCTCCGGGGTGGGCTCGGGGTCGGCGAGCCAAAGTCGCCCGAGACCGGAGAGCCAGGTCCTCTCTGTTGGCGGGACACCGTCGATGTCCCAAAAACAGGCCTTGATGGCACATTATGCCCTTGGTCAGCGAGCACGAGCACCGCCAAGTGACTTCAGCGCACCGAACAGCGTCGACTTGCCAAGTGCTCCCGTATCAGGCAGTACCCCGTCTGCGCCGTCCTCTGCTGCTGGTCCGGGCGCCTCAACGACTGCGTTGGTACCCGCAGTAGGGGCAGCAGGCGTAACAGCCTCCCCTTCCCAACCCTCACCACGAACACAGCCCTCTCCTACCAACACATCAATTCATTCGCCCTATGCTGCCACAATAGCCTCTAACGTCAACTATCATTTCCCCAGCCCCAGTCTGCGGCAGATCAGCAGCGACGTGAACCGGATTATCGCTGAGCTTTCGAGATTCGGGAGACCACCGGCACCGGGAGGCACGGGGGAGGAGGACTTGGAAAGCGAATTGGATCTGAACGAAGGGCATCCTGGTCCTGCCCCGCCGGCATATGATCAAAGTCATGGAGGGAACCAGTTATTCTGAACGTGTGGGAGGCGACGTTGGTTAGCTCAAGGACTCTTTGGTGCTGGGGAGGATGTTGGTAAACTGGTGAACTCTTGTTGTATTCATTTATGTTGCTTGTTGGCGTTGTACGCCCATTGTCTCTCTTCTTCTTCTCTTTTTGGTCACACCAGTGCATCTAATTATCTTGTCACTTATCATCAACCAACGTTCTTGCTCCAACCTTCTCTCCAGGGCACGTCGTTTCGTCTCATCCGTTCCTAGTACAGTATGTACACTAATACAAACACTTCCAAGGGAACTGCAAGATGTTAACGTCTTATGGACAAACACGGCTGGTGTCCAACAATCATAAATAGAACTAAGATCGGGCATTACGTACATTCTGCATGCACTGCCCCTGCCCCTGCAGGTAAGGTGCCGTCTGTCAAACGCAGCATAGCAACCTCGGCGTATTTGCATGAAGTCCCTTTCATCGGCACAGTAGCTGCACAACATGTAAAGCGGACAGCAGCCATATGAGAAACCAGTGGGAACTGCGACATCTTCTGCCGTTTGTACTTCAGTCCTGGTCCTTACGCGCGATCCCTGATGCCCTGATAGATTTGCCCCTTCTCTCCTTCCTTCTATTCGAATCTCAGCATTGTGCTTGTCCTGCAATTCTTGACCGCGTGTCGATATGGTATGATTAGGCTGAACACCATGGATCGGTCCTATAATCAAGCTGCTGGAGCCCACTGCTGTTGATGGCAAAGCTCTCCATATACCGAAACTGCCAATAAGCTGGGCTAGAGCAGGATGACGGTCGAGAATAGTATCTGGAACCTGGTGCGTCTTTTTCACTTCTTCTCATAGTGAGCAATGCTGATCGCCAGTAGACGGTCTTGGCCATATCCCCCATGTTCACCTATAACGCCTTCACGGGCGATAACAGCACGGGCTGGGGAACGACGTGCACCGATACGGGCTCCTACGTGTGTGATAGCAGCACGGCGCACATCACAAGCGTGGCAGGAAGTGTTAGCGTGTCTTTCAATGGTGCGTTTTGTTCTCTCCTCATATACATCTTCCTGGAAATGCCTCAGGGGGACTGATCTCGCTCACAGGGAGCGGAATCGCCTTCTATGGGAACGCCACCCACTCCATGACCGTCATGCTCTCCATCGATGGTGGGGGAAACGCGACCGAATCCTTCGACGCCGCCAACCAGGTGCTTGGGTCAACGCAGGGACTCTCTCCCGGCATGCACACTGTTGTGCTCAACACCTCACCCTCCTCCCCTGATGCTCTGCTCTCCTTCACCTATGCTGTCATCTCCCACGACACAGGTCTCGCCAACGTCCAGGTCGGTCCCTACGTCTTTGATGACCTGGGCACGGACATCTCCTATGATTCCTACTGGCTCGAATACCCCAACTTCAGCGACAGCACCGAAGTCAATGGAGCCAACACTTTCCATGCGAGCCACGTGTTCAATTCCACAGCTTCACTTAGCTTCGCCGCTAATGCTGTGCTTCTCTATGGGCCGTGCTCCACTAGTACGGGGCTCTTCAAGGTCGACGTGACCCCGGGCCCGGGGACAGTCATGCTGACCACGACGGCCTTCGGCACGCAGGTCAACATGTACGTCTTCCAGAGATGCCTGAGATACTTTGCGATGGGATTGGACACGAGAGTAGGGAGGAATATATCAATAACGAACATGGCGAATGGTACTCTTGCCACATTGGACTACATCGAGGTCATCTGGTTCTCATCTGGCGCTTCGGGCGGGGGAGCGAACGTCAGTGCGATCGTCGGTGGTATCACTGGCGGACTGGTGTTCCTCCTGTTGCTTTCCTTCCTATTTCTACGACACCGACATAAGCTGGCTGCCCAGCCCCAACCCATCCGCTTACTCGAACAAGCGAACAGTGACAGCTCCCTCCCGCTGGCGACAGGATCGGTTCAGGGAAGACTGGTCCACCCGAGGCCCGAGAACCATATCCTCTCCGCGGGAGAGAGACCATCGATAGCACAGGCGGCAGTCCTACCGGCGGATGCGCTCGTGTCGAGAAGTGCCCCACTGGTATTAGTCGGCCCATCACGGGGAGGAGGCACAACCGCTTCCCCGTCCGAGCTTTCCCCGCAAACACAACGGTTCCCCACAAGCTCTACCGTCCTCTCCTCAGCCGCTACGCTGTCCGCGCCGAATGATCTGTTCAGTCCCGAGGCACCTCTCCCAAGCCTACAGCAGCTTAGCTCCGACGTCAACCGGATTATTGCTGAGCTTTCCCGGCTTGCGCAATCACTAGCACCAGGAGACCCTGGCGAGGAGAACCTGGAAAGCGAGCTCGATTCGGCGGGGAGGGAACAGCCGGGCTTCGCACCTCCGGCTTACGAGCAGAGCCACGGGGGAAACCAATACTGATGCTTTCGCGGTCGGATGTTGGTGAGATGGAAGGATTTTGTCATATTAAGTTGCATTGTTCGTTCGATGTTGGAAGCCGGTTATATCTGCTTCCCTCCTTTTGGTCATCTCAGGGCACCCGGTCATCCCTGCCACCATTTTGTATCCATCATCAATCATGAACAATCCGCTGTGAGAGTTGTCATCTCTTTTTATCGTTTTCCCCAGTGGTTTCTAGTACAATCCCGTTTACCCCGCAGGATCGTACGTACCCCGCCGATCGAACGTCGTGTCTTTCACCACATTCAGCTGCTCCGGGGAAGTGTGTGTGTGGCTGCATGGGGAGGATTCGCGAAACCTCTTCGGCACATGTTCACGCCTCCCAAATCGTGCGCTCTCGCTCTTTTCGGCATATGTATATAATCCACAGCGTCTGCTTTCAGCATCTCATTAATGATGATAATATCTTGTAGCTCAAAATAGGAGTAGAGCTTGCGGATATGCCTCTGCCGATTCCGAAATAGATCACCAATCGGAGAAATAGTATCGACTGCTTGGCGCGTCGCGTCATACCGCGCTTCTCCACGCATGACCACCATCTCCATCTAGTGCACACACCCCTCGCAAGCTCCTGCTCTCCCCGATGCTCTCTCCATATCGCGGTAATTCATTTGCCCTCAGTCGGCGTCCCTAGAACCAGCTTCTCGCCCGGTCAAGTTGCCTAACTCTACCTGTCGAGATGCGTCACGCGTTTGCCAAATGGGGCTTGAAGACCTTCGACGACCAACACGTAGCCTCAGCTGGCGACTCGCCGGTTCTTGCCCTGCCTCTGGCTCTTCTGTCTCTTGCTCGGCCTATAACTCATTTGCGCATATGGTCCGACCGGACTGTAATGGTTGACCGTGCGGGAGAAGGACGGTGGAAGTCCATATCTCACCACTCGGATGGTACTCAAGTGTATGCCCTCCACTTTAATTGCACTAAAGTCTGTTCTTCGCTCATATTATGACTGTACTAGCTCCGGAAATGAGGCAATGGTTGAAATACTGCACAGTGCTGGCTGCACTGAGAGCTTTCGCTAGGGACAACCCGTCGTCAAGTTCAGCCCCCGATTTGCCATCATGGGCTCGAGACTCTCTAACCCTCGTGCTATCTGCACCTTCCTGCTATTGCTTGCACTAGCCAACTGCGTGCATGCGCTATTCCCTGATTGCCTTGCAGGTCCACTGGCAAACACCACAGTATGCGACTCTGCGCTGGACCCGCTTACTCGCGCCCGTGCGCTAGTCGGCATGTTGACGATGGCGGAGAAATTCAACAATACCGTCAACGCTTCCCCAGGTGTACCTCGCCTCGGTTTGCCACCCTACAATTGGTGGAGTGAAGGGCTGCACGGTGTTGCCAGCAGCCCGGGTGTCACCTTCGCTCCCGCCGGGCAGAACTTCAGCTACGCGACCTCCTTTCCCGAGCCGATCCTCATGGGTGCGGCCTTTGACGACAATCTTATCTATGACATTGCAACAATTATCAGCACTGAGGCTCGCGCATTCAACAACTTCAACCACTCCGGCCTCGACTTCTGGACCCCTAACATTAATCCTGTACGCGACCCTCGTTGGGGTCGCTCTCTCGAGACCCCCGGTGAGGACCCGTTCCATCTCGCCTCATACGTTGCCAAGCTTGTCACCGGTCTTCAATTCGGTGGTGACGATCCCAAGTATCAGAAGCTCGTTGCAACATGCAAGCACTATGCTGGATACGACCTTGAAAACTGGGGCGGATATGCGCGCTACGGTTTCGATGCTGTGATCTCGAACCAGGACCTGGTGGAATATTTCCTCCCTCCTTTCCAGACGTGCGCAAGGGACGTCAATGTCACTAGTGTCATGTGCTCGTACAATGCCGTGAACGGTATCCCCAGTTGCGCGAACGACTACCTTCTGCAGAGTCTGCTGAGGACGTATTGGGGATGGGAGCCCGACTCGGAAAGTCTCAATGCGCATTGTGAGTCGCATATTCTCTATCAATCAGCTATTTGTGTTTACCCAGCTGTAGACGTTACGTCGGATTGCGATGCCGTGTCGAACATTTATTATCCGCATAACTACACCATTACGCCGGAGCAGGTAAGGCAATAAATGTAACTGTGACACAAGCTAAATTCATGCGTTTTTTCTAGGCCGTCGCAGTTTCATTGAAGGCTGGAACCGATCTCGATTGCGGAACCTTTTACGCCGAGTGGCTGCCGTCATCTTATGAACAAGGACTGTTCCACCAAACGGATATCGATCGTGCGCTCATCCGCTCCTACGCGGCCTTGTTCCTTCTCGGGTACTTCGATCCGGCCGAGGGGCAGATCTATAGGCAGTACAACTGGGCGAATATCAACACCGACTATGCTCAACAACTCGCCTACACGGCTGCATGGGAAGGCATCACTCTGCTCAAGAATATTGATGATATGTTGCCGCTGCCTTCAACAATGACCAATATCGCGCTTATTGGTCCGTGGGCGAATGCAACCACACAGATGCAAGGCAACTATCAGGGTATTGCTCCATTCCTCCACAGTCCGCTGTACGCCCTCCAGCAGCGCGGGATCAACGTTACCTACGTACTGGGAACCAACATAACATCCAATTCTACCGCCGGTTTTGCCGCGGCGCTTGCCGCTGCCCAGACTGCCGATCTTACGTTGTACATTGGCGGCATTGATATTACGGTCGAAGCCGAAGCCATGGATCGGGTCAACATCACCTGGCCCGGCAACCAGCTTGACCTCATTGCGCAGCTCGCCAATGTGTCTACTCACCTGATCGTGTATCAGATGGGCGGTGGACAGATCGATGATACTGTTCTGCTCGAGAACCCGAAGGTACACGGACTGCTCTGGGGCGGCTATCCTGGCCAAGATGGTGGCACGGCAATGATCGACATACTGTATGGCAGTCGCGCTCCTGCCGGACGTCTTCCGCTCTCTCAGTACCCAGCAAATTTTATCAACGAAGTACCCATGACGGACATGCGCTTGCATCCCGCACTTGGCACTCCCGGCCGTACCTACAAGTGGTACAGCGGCGACTTGGTCTTGCCGTTCGGTTACGGTCTTCACTACACTACCTTCGCAAAAGCGGCTCTGAAGGACCACTCTCCCCGGTCTTCCGACATTGCCACCCTCGTTAATGAGGCGAAACAATCGAGCGCATGGCTAGACAAGGCATTCTTCGATGTCTTTGCCGCTGAGGTTACCAACACGGGCTCCCTTACTTCAGACTATGTTGCCCTCGGATACTTGACCGGCGAATTTGGCCCTGCACCGTACCCGAAGAGCTCACTCGTGTCTTACACTCGTCTGAGTCAAGTGACACCCGGCGAGACGCAGGTGGTCAATTTCGACCTGACTCTAGGCTCGATCGCTCGCGCCGATTACTATGGGGATTTGTACCTGTATCCCGGCACATATACGCTTGTGGTCGACGTCGTGGAACCTGTCGAGGTCGCGACGTTCTACCTTACTGGCCAAACCACTCTTCTGAATTCCTGGCCTGTTCCCAGTGCATGAGCATTTGACCGTGTTGTAGTGCTGCAATAACATCCCGTACAAGCTCTCTGACCGCGCTGTAGACTGAGTCTCTGCAAAGGTGCCGACCTTCGATCCAAGCAACTCCATTCGGAAGCCCAGTAGCAGGGTCCAGAGACAGTACAACGCTGCTCTGGCATAGAGCGCAACTTGAACCCGATGGCTGAGCGCACAGGTCTCGGCGCATACTTTGGGACTTTTTTCGGGGCTTACAGTGGTTGGTCAATACGCGGCATCGTGGCGACATATGCATCGTAACGTACTTTTTTTTCACGTCTGATGGCTTAGAAGGGGGCACAGGCAGTCCAGCTTTGCATTTCTACTGAGAATTACCAGTCTTCCTTGAGCGATCGTCTCCATCTCGCGATGTCTGACATGTACTCCCGGCTGGACCAACCCTTTCGAGCTTCCCCAGGCAGCTCAGGCATGTTGCCCCCTGTCGTACATGTGGGAACCTTTCCTTCTCGAGACGATACGGGAACATCCGGGCCATTGGACGACAACACTGGTGAGCTCCCGACAGCTCCGCAGTGCCAGCGGTACTCGACCCTGATTGGTCTGCATGCCTTCGCTTCTAACATTTCTCCGCGGAAACAAGTTCTCCTCTGTCCCCGCAAGAGGTTCTGACGATGCTGGAGTGTGAAGCAACTCTTCGTTCTGAATGGGGTAAACAGAAACAGATTCTCGTAATAGATGTTGGCCACCGATCAGAGGTTGCATTCGAGTCGACATATTCGATAAGATTCGCGGGTGCACCGAACCTTGAGCTTGTGCGACAAAGAGCCCGCTGGGTACTTTCCCTCGCTGTGGACCCCTAACGAGCCCGTTGCAAGCTGAGGGGAGGCCGCAGCAGTACTGCCGAAGAGATGTGAAAGTCATTTTTACTTGCTCATGCCACCAAAAGAAGACCCGCAGGTTTCTTTCGCTCCCACGCAAACCGCAAGCAGAGATCAGAACCAGAACTTGTCGACCCCGCTTCTCCTAGGAAGGGACGCCTCTTGCCTATCTAAGGGAGCCTGGTACATCTACCACAACGGACGACAGTTTCTCATGGCTCCCATACGTCCCTCCATCTGGCCACTTGCTTCCCTCGTTAGCAACTAGCAATCAACTCCATAAATTCAAAGTGCATTGGACGCGCACCGTCCCCAATCCATTCATTCATTTTCTGTACATAGGATGGCAGACTCACTTGCACTAGACGTCGCGACACTTGCCGGCTTCTTCTGTAGCGCCTTACTCTATGGTACGCTTCTAGTGATAGGAAAGATTTGGACTGACTGCATTACTCAGGAGTGTTCCTTGTCTTGTTGGTTATCGCTTTTTATGTCCTCATCTACAAACGGAAGACGCAGCGACCAAATTATATCCTCCTCGCCGGGTCATGTGGAATGTTCGTATTGAGTACTTTCACTCTCGCATTCACATATGCGAGGGCGCAAAAGGGGTTCATATACCTTCGCGATGAAAACGGTGGACCTATTGCGTATTTCGAACAAATAAACAGTCTCGAGGAAGTTGTTCGTACTGCCTTCATTTGCGCGTACTTGGTGCTGGCCGATGCCATCCTGGCAAGTCCATCTTTGTAAACTCCCCGAACTTAGCTGAATTATTTCTTAGATATACCGATGCTGGGTGGTGTGGACGGAGAGCTATTGGATCATAGCGTTTCCCTGTTTTCTATGGGTCGCAAGCATCGGTGCGTATCTGGGATCCAAAAGACGTTTGCAGTCTTGTTGAGGCCTCAGCAGTGGTGGATTGCATGATGATTGTGACAATGGCCGAGATGAATCCTGCCGAGTCGATTTTCGTCATTAATCTGGGCAAATGGATCACAGCAGTGCTCAGCCTCACGCTCACGCAAAATATCATTGTGCTCACGCTTATCGTGTACCGGATATGGAAAGTCAACACATCCATTGGACGAACATCAACTTCCAGCCTTCGACCTATCATTGCCGTTCTTTTGGAATCCGGCATCATGTATGTGACGGTGTGTGCGAATTTACCTGAAAGTCATGAACAGCTCTAATTCGGCATGACAGACTCTGTTCCTCTTCCTCGTTACATACCTCGCTGGATCCAACAGTCAGTTCATAATGGTCGATATCGTAAGTAGGCCTCATCGTGCCTGCTACCCTGCTAATATCTTATCAGCTCAATCCGATAATTGGTATCGCCTTCACTGTCCTTATCGTTCGGGTTGGCCTGGGCGCAACTCGATCGCAAATGGACTCAACCTACTTCCGCTCGCAGCATACAGGAGGCTCTCATGGCCTGGGTCCGATCGCTATCTCCGTCAACCGGAATGTACACCCTGACGAAGCGATGCTCGATGAAGATCATTCAGGATACAAGCTGGGGAGTGATGCAGAGCTTGCCGAGTCAGTACAAGGACAGTCAGAGGTAGCGTAGCGCAGTGATGGACTTTGTTTAACCTGTGGTTGTTGTCCACATCAAATGTTATATTGGGAATAAGCACATCCGAACATGGCGTGGATTCGACTCTTGGCAACCAAGGGCACACAATCTCATCACCAATAAACCCAATTCAATTAACGGAGTAAGGCGAAGCTCTTTATACAAAGTCTAGTGTGTGAGGCCATTGCACCACTTGTATAGCTCGCTGCCATTCGTTCCCACGATAGACTCGAGGTACGCATGGAAGGACTCGTAAGGGATGAGGTCAAGCGCACCCATAGGAGTGGTGGTCTGCATGATCTGGCCTCCGAGGAGGACGCGGACGAAGAACGAGCCAGACTTGGAATAGAGCTCAAAGACGACTTCCGTGCCCATACCCGGCCAGTACATGTTCGCCACTTGAAGAGCACCCATGAGAGGAGCGACAGAGCCGTCATGTGCGATGTTGTGCCGGTAGATGTCCTGATTCGTACCAGCGACCTTGCCTTCGAGGTGCGCTTTGATCTCGAGGATCCAGGCGCCGTAGTGGGTAGCGGAATAGAGAGTCGAGTTCTGAGCGAGACGGAAGTTGTATGCGTACTCCCAGTTGCCGAGACGGTAGACGGTGTTAGCGAGCTCCTGATCAACGCAGACATTGCTGTTGTTAACATTGCAAGGAAGAGGGAAACCGTGGCACTGCTTGGCAGAGAGGTTGTCGTAGTAGTGGTCGAAGGAAACGTGCCACCCGCCAGTATCGTTACGCGGGATCCCGGAGACAGCATCGAGCTTGTCATACACGGGAGCGGCGAGCTGGAGATGCTGGGCCCAAAGGGTTCCGGCTGCCTGATATCCCGAGTTGACCGCGCTGGCTGCGGGGCAGGAGAAAGCTGGCTCGAGAGAGTCGAAAGACGAAGACTGGATGAGCACCTGGTAACCGGAAAGATCGGGGTACATCGCCTTGATCAGACCACCGGCGACTTGGGATGTGATCACGTTGTTCGTGACGCGGTAGTGCATGCGGTTGGGATCGAGCTCCTTGGGCAGGAAACCGAGCTTCTCCTTGTACACGGACGCAAGGTCAAACCCGTGGGTCCAGGAATCAGCGATACCCTCCGCACTGATCTGACTGTGAAGCGATGTGTTCTGGGTTTAGCAGGCGAGTTGTGCAGGGGCATAAAGAGAACGCACGGGAACTGGCAGTTGGAGCCATTGAAACCCTGAATGGTGGTGAAAGGGTTGGATGGAGAAGTGAACGCTGACCACTAAATTCGATATCAGGGCGAGTCATAAGCTGTGCATATAACACCCAGACGCACCTGGATGGGAATCACTTCTGAACCAGGACCAGTTGCGTTCTTTCCGTAAGCTAAAAATGCGTATTTAGTGGGGCTCTGACGTTGAGGAGCTACGCACTAGCAGGACCCTCGCCATCACAAGACCAAAGGATGTCCTCCGCACCATTAGGGAAGATGTTAGAGCTATTTAATTTGGTCAGCATCATATTGCATATAGGGCACTTCAGGGTGCTCACGCATAAGGAGTCCTCTTGTGATGACGGTGGATCAACTCGACGTATTCGAGCTTGTAACTCGAGTCGACATTCTGGTACTCCTTAGCACGAACGTGGGGCATCGCACACCAGTTATATGCAGTCGAGTAGATATCATCAGGAGTGACAGACGAGTTGTAGATGCCCGGAGCGCCAGTACCGTTGATCGCGAAGGTCAGGTTGTTCCAGTTAGTGTTCAAGGGCGGGTAGTGGGTGATGTTCGGGAACGTAGCGACGGCAGAGCCGGCCGCGCTGACGGCGAGAACGAGCTTTGACAGGACAGACATTAATCTGATGAGGCTTGAGACCTGAGCAAAGAGTGCGAGCTGGAACTGGACAGGAATGACCGCTCGTAGAGAAGCCAAGGGCGACCACATGGGATCGACTTTATACCCTTTGGTTGTCGGTCGTACGTCACAAGTCGGGCTTCATTCCTTCTGATTCGACAGCTGTGATCGCGAACGTGCCAATCTGGTGCGCATAAGCCCTTTGAGAGACTGGACAAGATGTTGTACTTACCTTTTAATTGGTGAATACGAACAACGTCAAGTAAGGCGGTCTGTTTCCGATATCGAGGAACGTGGCCGGTTCGCACACGCGCTCTCTCCGGATATCCGAAAAGGAAGGATATGTTACGGCGGGGCGGACGTGTGGCTCTTGTTGGGAATGTTTATTGTTCGTTTGTGAGCATGCTGGAATGTTGAACGCCAATAGGGAAGGTAGGGATCAACGCACGTGCAGGGAAGAGCATGCGATGTCAGTCTTGTCTCGACTCACACGACCATCAAGATTGGTATGACTGCGAGACTGGTGTCAGTCACAGTCCGATATAGTCGGCATCAATGGTATAAGTATAGATCGGTCATGCGGTAATAAATCGATGGTATGATTCACGCTTAACCAGATATTAGATTTACGAAACCCAAAGCGCCTCTTTTCCACTGTCTGACTACGCCAAATGGCCATTCCACCAAGCGTAGAGCTCGCTTCCATTCGTTCCGACAAGCGTCTCGAGGTACGCATGGAACGTGTCGTATGTGACTATATCAAGAGTGCCTGGAGGGTAGTTATCTGTAAGGAAGACGCGGATGAACCACGAGCCGCCTTTGAGTAGAGCTCAAAGACGACCTCCGTGTCCATACCTGGCTAGTATTCATTCGCCACTTGGAGCGCATCCATGACAGGAGCAATCGAGCAGTCGTGCGCCATATTGCGTCTGTAGATGTCCTCGTTCGTTCCGCCGACCTTACCCTCGAGGTTGCTTTTCAGCTCAAGCAGGTATGCGCCCCATGTGAATCGCTGCGTACAATATTAATGTGGAGTGTTCCGCTACGCGCCACTTGTGCCCGTATTCCCAGCATCGAGCTTGTCGTAGACTGAGGCGACAAAGCTGGAGATGCGCATGTCATATTCGCCCCCTGGTACCGGAGGAATTCCCTCATGTTAGTCAGAGCTCGTGGGCGCGCCCTCTGAAGGGTGGCTGTGTGGTCTCATTCCGTTATTCCGTTTCAGTGTCACGTGCTTGCTCAGCAACCGCTGCATTGGGCCCACGTACAGTACAGACAGGTGCATCACAAAACCTTTTACTCTTCCAAGCTGATCAAGCGATTTCTGGCTAACCAGGCTACTCGATTTATGGCTTTGGCGTTATTCGAAGCTCATGATGACTTGTTGGGCCTCTTGGGAAATCACACAGTCGACTCTGTGAGGCTATGGGAGCAGAAGGAGTGGACAGGGTACATCGTAACGGTCACCGTCAACTTGCACGAAACTTTGCGAATAATCGACCCGGAACCTGTGCAGTTACAGAGCGGCGAGTCTATTGATGTGGAGAAGGTGCAGGGCCCGAGCATGTTGGCCTTGGTTTGCAATGTGAGGAGACCGTCTTCGTCGCCCACGCCCATTGGAGCGAGCTCCAGCTCCTCTACCTCCAACATGATACCAACCCGAATCGACTGGAATGCCCCTGTTCCGTTCCACTCTGCAACCTGATAAACCACTCAGCCGGATGTCGGAACATTGGCGAACCTGCATGTGACCTGAATGGTTTTTACGCTCAATTTTGTGAACCGGCCAGCCTGTGGCCTCGCAGACTTTGCGTAGTTCGTGGTCCTCCTGCTACAGCCCACCAAAGCGTTCCCAAAGAACGCTTTCTAATGTGCCAACTGGCATGTCAAATTCCCCGTCGTCGCACCTTCCCCAAGCCCCGATACAGAGCCCCTCAAGATGCGGATGAATGCCTGGTGAATGAACTGTTGGATATGGTACAGTGCCCGCAACACCAACGCAACACCAACATAAAACCCTGCGACATTTCGGCTATGTCAATGGACAGACACACTCCGATCGTGGTTGATCTCACGCCATTTTCTCCTCTCGACATGCACACAACCTTCACTACTAGTGCAGAGTGGCTGCAGCAGCTTATCTTGGTGGAGGACGTGGTACTCGAGCGATACGCGAGGAGCAAGGCCGAACATGCGCAGTACGACCTTCGCACAGGCGGTCTGCATGTGATCACACGGGATGCCGTTTACGGACGGGATTGGTCAGAGGACCTTGCGTCGAAGGATATATTTACCATCAACATGGTGTCGCATGAAGACTCTGGTTTCGACGGGATGACATGCCTGAGCGACTTCAAAATCGCCCGTCGATGGTCGTCAACGGACATTCCAGATTTCAGAAACGAAACACCAGGCCTTCCTGGCCGGAGGAAGAGAGGACAGAGCGTCACGGCGCCGAGAATCGATGTCTGTCCTGTAGGGGCCTAATAACAACCTCTTTCACCCTTTCCCACGCACGTCATGTGCCAGGTCATCATCTGCAGGGGCACGCGTACGTCGGAACACGAGAATGGTGCCTACCAAGCACAGGACAAATCACAGCCTGGCGAGCATTGGAAGAATCAGAAGGTGCACGAGATCCCTCACGAGTGCGTCACCTCCTTCGCTCTCCGCACGTAGAAATCCACATTGTGCAGTAACATGCTCCTTGTTTTCCCCGGTCTCATGTTCTCCGTCTTTCTCCCCCATCTCGACCACACGATCGTAGCCACCGCGCTGCCTACAATCGTCTCCGAACTCGGGCGTGCAGACCAGTAGCACCGACTACCTCCTCGCCTGCTCCCCTGATAACGACGTTCTATCGCGCCAGTGTGGGGACTAGTCCTCCAGCGACAGATAGTCACCTGTCACCACCCTCAACAACTGAACTAATAGTAAGAAAGGTGGGTATGTCAGAGCGTGCCAATAAGTGGACAAGACACAAAGAGGATCTTGCACTCTGTTGTAAGGGTGGAGCCGTGAGAAAATCATCAGGCTTCGAATACCAAGTTGTTTTATCATCTATAAAGATGGGGCCATGAGGATACATGCAGGAACATACAAGAGGTCCGTGAACCATGCTAGGGTGCGGTAGTGACAACGTATTTCACACGCCAAGATCGTCACGGGACAAGTTCCAACCCTTTCCGGCATCGTCGCCAATAGAGCGCATCTGAATGGTGTCTACATGTATGGCGTCCTCTACTTCAGCATCTCTTGTACGTGCTTTGTCGAAAGTCGATACCATGAGTTGACGCGCTCTTTCGAATGGAAGAAAATGTGATGTATCCCTTTGCCCTCGGGGCTGAGAGCGCGTCTGTGACTGTTGGGACGGATTGGAGTTGTTGGAGTGGGGCGATGCACGGCTGACGCGTATGGTCAGAAGGCTGAATGTTATGCCCTGATCCTAGTATGAGTCGCCTGATTTTTGTACACAAAGACAGTACTCACAATCATCGGGTTGATCTGGGTAGGAGATTTCAGAAAAGTGGTTTCACTGGGACAAGTCACGATACTCACTGCATCAACCATGATATACTGCGAGTTGCTAGATGTGACGTATGTCATTAAGAAAATGAAGATCATGGCTACAAAAACTGCGCCGCTTTCGATGATGACATTCAAAATCGGTCGCAAGCTGCCCATAGCTGGTCCACCTGCGGACTGGTTGATTCGCCATATACGGAAGACGATGAGCGACGTGACGATGATGTTTTGGGAGAGAATGAGCGAAAGGGCTGCGGTAATACGTGGCTGCAGAGACTCGGCAAACACGGTGAAGCCGGCGGATAGGGAAGCAAGTGTCACTGTTGTGAGGATATCCATAGCTGAGAGACGATATCAGCAATTGACGAACGATCGACCGAGCGGCACTCACATATTCCAGCGAGAAGAATGAGAACCGGAAACGCGATAACGACAAGCTGTCTACTCCACACAACCCAGCAGCGGTAGATCTAAGAAATGACAAAGTCAGAATCAGCTGAATTCCAAGGCCAGCCCAGCCTACTAATATTACGTCGCCCAGCACGGCATATGTGAGGACGAGTGCTGTCCGAGTCACCTCTTTCCAGTCTCCTAGTTCCTCAAAATATGCCACAGGACCTCCGGCAATATTCCTCATGAACACAAAGGCGTCGAGGCAGCGGGAAAAGCTGAGCGCAAGCACAAAGGTATTGAGCACGAACATGGCTGTCACACCACTGATCAAAATATAATTTGGGCGCGGAGTATTGCGTCGATAAAGCAGAGTATGAAGGCAGAGGACGAATAAAACGACGAAAATGCCATAAAGAATCGATCCACAGAAGAGTCCAGCAAGATTGGCGACGTCGAGTGGAAGCGAGTCTGCCATGACGAGCGGTCACCACACAGCTCAACTGACAGAATATGTGATGACGGGCAGACAAGGGGAAGGGATAGGCGATTCAACCATCATCGTCTCAGTCTTTGGACAGTATATAGGAGCACTTACCCGGAGGATCCGGGGATGCTCCTGATGGAAAGGGAGGAAATCAGCGACCGTCGTTCATCGTGTTCAGATTGCTGATGTCTGCCGAAGTGGACCACGAGGATGACAGTCCAGCACATTGCTGGCATAGTTCGGATATAACCACGCTAGCAGATGTAAGGGTTGAAAGCGCGAGATCTCAAACTCGGAAGTTGCTACGAAGGAAGTAACGGAACGCTTCAAGCCCAAGCATCATCCACGGCTTCCGCAACCAGAACTTGGCGCGACTTTCGCAACCAACTGGGCTAGAGCCACCTCGCCTCCTATCATGGATGGAAAACGCATACATTTAAGCGATGTCCAGAGATACGGCGTCTGTGCCACGTTGTTTCATCAGATAAACAACACAGCTTCACGCCACGGGGCACAGGAATCCAAACGTCGAATCGAACTCTCCGATATGTCGCGGAGAGATTGCCGAATACTGTCGAAATATGACCATCAGAGTGATGCAGGATAAGCAACGTGTGTCTCTCTCTCCCGGCACAGGGAGTCAGCCTGATGAGGATCGGAGGGTCTTCGCTTCCGGCGACTCGATTCAGCACCGCCCCATCACGTGTTGCCGAACTTTTGGCGCGTCATACTACGCGCGATGCCCGTGTACTGATCAAGCAGTCCGATTCTCTTGGCATGATGAATCTCTACTGGGACTCCTTTCTCAACTCCTCTATATACCCCGGTAACGCGAGGAAGGAGACCTGGATATTCATTTGATACCATCCACTGGAATGACAACCCCACGCCGTGCGTATCTTCCTGCCGTTCACATGAATATGATTATGAACAGGAGATACAGGCAACGAGTTGTTCTCTGGACCCAAAGCGATGACAGCGTCTGCTGATTCATCCCAGCTCCAGCGGGCAGATTCCAGTCGTGCAACTCCTAAGCGGCAGCGTACTCAAGAAGAACAGGACAAGTTGGATGATCAAGCGAGGCACGAAGCCATGCACAACTTAGTGCAGAGCTGGCAGGACCGATTGCAGCTCATTGCCCTGATCGTTCGTTCTGCATTTAAGCTGTCACGCAAGCACCGTTCTAACTCAAACACAGACAACGTTCTTTGCGGCCGCGGAGATCAACTTTTTGGTAATGACGACGGGGGATGATACCAGTTCTGCCGTCCGTCAAACTGCGAACGCGTGCTTCAATGGCGCCGTCGTTTTCCACGCATTCAGCGCCACCGTTTCCTTTCTTGCCGCATTCCTGCTTGTAGGCTACAAGCTGAAGGAAGCCAATAAAGAGAAGAAGGAGGTGGAAACCGGTATCGAAAGTCCCGAAAATGAGGCTAAGGCTGAGGAGGGTCGGATTCAGGCGACTCCCGTCCCCGCACAAACACTGAGCGCACCTACTTTGCCTCCTTTAGCACCGAGCCCCCCCATCTCAGCCGGGAATACGCCGCGCGCTCCGCTTACGCTGTTGGGTCGATCCAACTCGCCATTTCACAAAGCTTCGAACTCGGCCGGTAACTCCTCTGACTTCCTGCCTAACATCTCGATGCCGTTCTCGGCCAATCCAAGAATGGTACAAACCTACTTCTTGGGATCGGGCCAACCGCCTGTACACCTTCTCGAACGGCTGCATACATGTTGTACTTGGTCCGCCCTCAATGGATTCATCCTCGCATTTGTTGGCATGGTGTGCTACACTTGGGCCTGGCACGCGAGGGCAGTGGCTATCTTCACCAGTGCCTGCCTTGCCGCATGTGTGGCTTCTGTTGTCATCTTTGTGAGCACAGGGAGCTATGTTATCCAGGACGACGACTAAACATGCAACAATTCGGCGTTTCGAGACGAGTTCCGCCGCGCATGGCGATGCTCGGCATGAAAAGATCATCGCCATGAAAAGTGACGAAACCATTATATGGTACCTGCTTGAAGCATATTAACGAACACGCCCATGTCTATCTATTACCCGATCATGTACATATATCCATTGATGATTTACCACAGTCCAGCATAATTTGTTGAAAGCGAAGCAGCCAATCGATTCGCCCCACGGTTGTTGCATTGGATAAGCTACAGATCATATGTAGTTGGTCAAGTCCTCTGAATAAAGTCTCCGCAAAACTGGCTGCAAGTGTTGATCACTCGAGTTGTACATCGATCTCAGTGTGGCATAGTGCATTTGGCTGAATTTGCCAGCAGGCAAAATCCAGTTTTCCCACATAATCGTTGCACGTCTTGTCGTAAACTGCACCGGAGGTGGGTGGTCGTGTGTCCTCTCGCTTATCGTTATCTTGAGCAACAAGTTACCCAGAACAGACCGTAAAATCTGCATCGATACATATTGGTCCGTCGTGCCGGAGAGTTGTAGTCCTCGCAGAGAGGGGAAGCGCAGGTCGGAGTCTTAAACGCGACCCGAAAAGCTTCCGCGCTCGTGGCGAGATCACCGCTTTGAAAGCCCAAGAGCCGTCAACCCCGTCGTTCGGCCTGTACGAGACTGACGCCCGGCCTTGTCGTCCAATATCCTTCTTTTACGACCTTTTTGAATCCTGCCTGATACTCTGGAGTGTCCTTCTGTGAGCGAGCAGCATTGTCAACCCTAACATCCTGCACGACAACCATAGACATACTGCGCAATGGTGGGTTTCCACTTATAGCTACATTGCGATTTCGTCATGATGGAGTCTGACGACGCCTCTTCATCAGCAGTCAGACGGCATGGACATCGAAGAGAAAAACGGGCTCCTCCCGCTAGAGCATGAGGAGCCTGTGTCTGTGCGTGATCGTGCGTTTTCGTTACTGTTTTATTCTATCAGCAGCCCTAATCATTCCGACAAACAGACAAGGCTTTTGCCCTGAAGCATATGCAGGACCTTGGATATGATGTAGAAGACTTCAAGGTATACACTTGGAAGTTGACGAAGTGGCGCTCGTTGGACAGGCGATTAACAAGCCCAGAATTTGAGTGCGGTGGACATCGCTGGTACGTGACATCTTATCGGCGAGAGTGTGCAACTTACTCATCCTGGCTTCTAACGCAGGAGAATTCTCTTGTTCCCTTTCGGTAACGTTAACGCGTCCACAATTGACACCGTTTCGATCTATCTGGACTACGCAAATCCTAAAGGCTCTCCGGAAGGCTGGCACGCATGTGCGCAGTTCGCGCTTGTTCTCTCTAACATCCATGATCCGACTTGCTTCATTTCGAGCCGTGCGTTCGCTTCTTACTATAACAGCTTCTGCAAGTTGATTCACAGTAGATGCACACCACCGTTTTGTCGCAGAGGAGTGTGACTGGGGCTTTACGCGCTTCTGTGAGCTGAAGAAACTGCATCAAGTTCAGGAGAATCTAGGTCACACGCGACCTATCTTGGAGGACGACAGTGCTGAGATAACGGCCTTTGTACGTGTGTTGAGAGACGAGACGGGGGTGTTATGGCATAACTTTATCAAGTGCGTAATTCCCCGATTTCTTTTTTGCTATGGCGGTAATACAGGCTTGCAGTTATGACTCGAAGAAAGAGACAGGCATGGTTGGTTTAAAGAACCAGGGTGCCACATGCTACATGAATTCCCTTCTTCAATCACTTTTTTTCACCAACTACTTTCGAAAAGCCGTCTACAAGATACCTACCGATCATGATCATGCAACAGAAAGCGTCGCACTGGCAATGCAGCGTGTCTTCTATCTTCTGCAAACGTCCGATCAACCAGTAGGCACCACCGAGCTCACAAAGTCCTTTGGATGGAAGTCTCTCGATTCTTTCATGCAACATGATGTCCAAGAGTTCAATCGCGTACTTCAGGATAACTTGGAGACCAAGATGAAGGGGACTGCAGCGGAAGGTGCCATATCAAAGCTGTTCACAGGAAAGATGAAGAGCTATATCAAGTGTGTCGACGTGGATTACGAGTCATCTCGTACAGAAGAGTTCTACGGTGAGAGCATCGCCTCTATGCATAAACAGGAACTAAATTTGTGAACAGACATTCAACTGAACGTCAAGGGCCTCAGAGATTTGCACGACTCGTTCCGAGACTATGTCGCTGTCGAAACGCTAGACGGAGAAAACAAATACATGGCGGAGGGATATGGCCTTCAGGACGCAAAGAAGGGTGTTATCTTCCAGAGCTTTCCACCAGTCCTGCATCTCCAGCTGAAGCGGTTCGAATACGATATCCAGCGCGATGCCATGGTGAAGATCAATGACCGGCACGAATTCCCTCTTGACATCGATTTGGCTGATTTCGTTGAATCGGACTGCCGTGGAACCGACTCGTGGAACTACAAACTTCATGGTGTGCTTGTGCATTCCGGTGACTTGCATGGGGGTCATTACTTCGCACTGATCAAGCCCGAGAAGGATGGAAAGTGGTTCAAGTTCGATGATGACCGTGTTACTCGGGCAACCACTCGTGAAGTACTCGAGGAGAATTACGGTGGCGAAATCCAGAATGGGTATATGTCACCGACTCCTCGTAATAATGGCATCAAGAACAAGCGCATGACGAATGCGTACATGTTGGTCTATATTCGCGAGACAGCCATCGATGAGGTCCTTGCACCGTTCACCGAAATAGACACTCCTCCACATCTGAAGGCTCGCTTAGAAGAAGAGCGTATGGCCAGTGAGCTCAAGAGGCGTGAACGTGAAGAACAACATCTGTTTCTGACTGCAAAGGTCATCACGGATGAGTCCTTCCGTTTACACGAAGGCTTCGATTTGGCATCTTTTGAAGAGCGTAATTGGCCGCCCTCCGATCTGGAGACATTCAGAGTTCTCAAGCAGGAAACATATGCGCGCTTCAAGGAGAGAGTCGCTAAACATTTCCATTACAATCCACAAGATATACGATTGTGGCAACTAGTGAACCGCCAAAATAAGACCGTTCGCCCTGATGTTCCTATTCAAGAGCACGAGTCTAATCTCAGTGCGTCGCTTTTACTTGCCATCATTGCATTCGTGCTTGACATGACTTCATAGCTATGGAAATGGTGAGAACGAATTCTGCCTCGCGAAACGCAGAACTTCGATTGTACTTGGACTACTTCCCCAATGCTGAGAAAACTCGGCTTACAGACCAAGGCAATGCGCCAATTATGGTCTTTTTGAAATCGTTCGACGTTGCGAATCAACAATTGCTTGGGATTGGAAAACACTTCGTCCAACGACATCAGAAGGTTGGGGACTTGGTATCGTACATCAATGAGATCATGCACTTCCCTCCGGGCACACCACTGAGGCTTTATGAGGAGATCAAGCCTGGGATGATCGAGCTGATGAAACCCAAAAACACTTTCGCACAAAGCGAAATCCAGGATGGTGACATCATCTGCTTCCAAGTGGAGATCAGTGAGAAAGAGTGAGTGTTTTCGGTAGTGTGCACCCTCGATCTGACACGCATCATAGCGCACGAGACTTAGAGGAGCAGGGAAAGCATCCTAACCCTATCGCTCATTACGATTTCCTTCAGAATCGCGTCATGATCTTCTTCAAGCCGAAGGTCGAGGACAATGACCCTCATTCGACATTCCAGCTGGTCTTCAGCAAGAAGCAACATTACGAGACCATGGCACAAAAGGTTGGTGATCATCTTAGATGGGATCCGATCAAGCTGCGTTTCACGACCACCAATACATCAAACGGCGCTCCCAAGAACGTTCTGAAACGATCGCTCAATCAGACGATCGCGGAGATCATTCAGCCGAGTTATTTGACACCACAATCGACCATTCTCTACTACGAGAGGCTTGATGTCAGTATCGTTGAGCTAGAAACAAAGCGAAGCCTCAAAGTCGTTTGGACTGGTCTGCACAATAAGGAAGAAGGCACCCATTCTTTCCTTCTGCCGAAGACGAACTCTGTAGCCGATCTTGCGGACAATCTTGCGAAGATGGTAAATCTATCACCACAAGGCTCCGGAAGGATACGAATTTTCGACATCAGCCGTGATGGGAAGATGCAAAGAGAGTACAGTTCGTCGGACATGTTGGGCAATCTTCCAGAAATGAACGAAATATATGCGGAGGAGATACCCGTTGACGAATATACGACTGACGAAAAGGACAAGACGATCCATGTCTTCCACTTTACGAAGGAACCCGCTCGCTTCCATGGCGTGCCTTTCCGTTTCGTGTTGAAATCGGTATGTCGGGAAAGCACTTCACTCTTTCTGTGTTAATGTAGTCCATTCATAGGGCGAGGAATTCTCCGAGACCAAGAAACGGCTACAAGCGCGTTTGGCATTGTCTGACAAGGACATTGCGAAATACCGGTTCGCCCTCGTGTCTTCCGCCATGTTCAAGCAACCAACATATATAGCGGATGGTCTGTTACTCTCAGTGCTCAATAGTATGAACTTACTGATGCCTGTGCACAGAGGATGTTATCTACGATCACAAATTCCAGGATGGAGATGTCCTCGGCCTGGACCATATCGATAGGACAGGAAAGACACGGATCGGTTTGGGCGAGAAAGCGATTGTGATCAAGGGCTGAGCATGGTACCAATGGACCAAACCTCACCTTGATTGTGATACCATCGCCCGCCGTGCCGGGTTTTGTTCCTTGCACACTTCGTTTTGTTCGCGTATTAGTCATTCTGTACTCATGGGATTCAACATCATATATAAATCACGGTTTGCCCACAGCAGTAAAAGAGATACAAGGCAAAAGGACCAACAATCACGAACGAATGCCGCTACTTCCGCTTCCTCGATTTCTTGCTTGGCGTGGGCTGAGACAGCTTCAGCTAGACACAGACAGTGCGAGGGAAGGAACTTACGGGTTCTTGTGTGGCATCTTCAGCTTTCACCTTGACCAGGTCCTCCTCAGACTTCGTTGACTCGGTACAGGCGCTTCGCGGGGCAGCCTGAGCCGCTGCTGACTTGGTCAGTACCTCTGTCTGAGAGTAGCAATCGAGGATACATACTGCTTGCCTCATGTAACTTCTGCACTTTCGTGTAATGCTCTTTATGCCGTCCGTTCAGGACAATCTCATTTGCCGAAGCGAAAATCGTCTTGTCCCATCCCTCCTTGAATGTTGCTGCCTCCCTGACGACCTCAACCATCTCGGCCTGCATCTCCCGCTCCGCTTGCTGGAAAGAAGCCCAGAGGTCATCATTTATTGAACCCTTCTGCAAGAGCTGGCTGAGAGCTTGCTTGTCCTCCGTTAACCGCATGAGTCTGCGAACATCGGTGGCAGCTCGTTGCAGGAGTGCTGCTTTCAGGAGGGCATCATGTGGTGGTGGGTCTTGCGATAGGAGGGATGTGTAGACGTCTCGCTCAGGATGGGTAAGGAACCATGGCTCGTATTTAGCTGCAGCATTCTCTGATAGTAATGTCAGCTTGTTGGAGGTACATCGAATGTCAGGACGTACGTGCTCGTCGTTTTCGGTAGAAATGGCTGAAGATGAGCATCCCTAGGACTAGGACGCCGACGTATATTAAAGGCACGTAGATGGATGCCATGGTGAGGGTTATAGTTGATTACCAACAAGGCGATTTTTAAAGGAGAATGGATGCACGCGATGCCCTAGCGCTGGTTAACGGACGTGGCAATGAAATTCAGGACGTGGCGGTGTTTGGCCTAACGCGGAGTAATTTCCTCCGATGCCCCCTCTTCGGAGACAAAATTCCTACAATGCCCTCCGGAGGCAATTGGCCTAAATGCCCCTCTTCTTCACATGTGCTGCATATTTGCGCGTCGTCTTTGTGGCAGTGACAAGAAACTCATAAATAAGAGAGTTTAGGGGTCTTCCAGTAATATTTACATATGGTGTTATCAAGAAATTAGAATATATACTCCTAAGTACAGGTTTTATTTGAGGTTTATAATAACAGCAATGTACCAAAATGACTGAGATAGATTTCGCTCTTTGATTAGGCATTATTTTCTGTACTGTAACATCGAAAACTTGTGGGACCCCTGAACTATTTAAAAACTATGATTTTCTTTCTCACTACCACAATGACGACGCGAAGACGCAGCACATGTGAAGAACAGAGGGCATTTAGGGCAACTGCCTCCGGAGGGGCATTGTAGGAATTTTGTCTCCGAAGAGGGGGCATCGGAGGAAATTACTCGCCTAACGCGTCGCATGCCTTCTTTTGTCTTCACCGACAAGCAAGCTGAACTAGGAGGCGGCGGTTCTGCACTGGTCGTCGGCCGATTCCGAGTGTCTATAGCCGTACAGATTCTCCGATTGTATTCCTCTCAGCTTTAACGCTCCTGGGCTGGTCCCCGTCGAAAAAATGAACAGACTGGGACAACTAGCGAACAGCAGCCGGGGTGACACACCCGAGCCTGGGTTGCAACAGGGACATCGAAATACTTTTGGGACCTCTCATGGCCGCACAGTGAACGTTCAGTTACTGGACGACGAAGGCGATCTGACTCTCGAGGCTAGTCGCGTGCTTGTGATCGATTCCAGTTATGTGCTCAAAAATGTCTACAGTTCGAGACGTGTCTTGCGTTTATCTTCAGCAAGTACTGTACTCCAGAACCTACGACCCAGCCCTTAGATTGGCTTTCTGCCTCTGGCCCCGATCGTCCCGCCCCGCCACCCCTCGATTGGATTCAGAAAGGCGCCTACATCTCCGACGAAGCTCTCGATCGATGGGCCATCGATACCAACGGAGCCCCCCTGTCTGAAGCCGTTAAAGAAGAGATCAAGGACAGTATTGATACTGACGACGATGGCCACCTCACGTATGCAGAGAGATTTCTTAGGTGGGAGATGAACTGACACCGTGTCTAGTTTCGCGGGAATGTTGCAGATATATCAACTCCAGACATCAATGGACGAGGAAGAGACCTGGCGAGATCTTGCAGGTCGATTACTATGTTGCTGCTTCACGATGCTGACTTGTTTAAGGCCAGTCATGGATTTGATCGCAATCTGGAACTCGCCCCCACTCGACGCGAAGATTTGCAGGAACCCCCGGCAGACGAGCATGCGCCGCGTGAGGATAACGAAATGTATGCAATGGCATTCCTCCACCTCCCTCATTTCTGAGAATCCGTAGACATAATCCAGAGAACACCGCGTAGAACAGTGGCACTGGCCCAAGGAAGTGATACCTGCTACCACGATTACCCAGTTTTACGATCTACCACGAGCCCGACCCAGGAGATTAGAGGGATTTTACACATTAGCAACATCATAACGAGTACAGCCCGTAACAAATGACAACATGAGAATACAGCACCAGGGAGAGGAAAACCGAATAATTCAGTCATCTTCAGCCTCGTCATCTACAAACCTCGTGGCAATGTCCATGTGCTTGGCCTTGCGTTGTCTTCCCTTATTTGGGGGAGGTGCACGCTCTTCTTCCTCTTCCATTTCCTCATCGGAGGCCTCTTCTTCGAACTCCTGCTCATGCGCATCCTCCACATCTTCCTCTTCCTCCTCTTCCTCTTGCACTACCTCTGGCTCGACCCTCTTCTTAGATCTACGCGAATCTGGACCATCCTTTACAGCCTCCTCCCCAACCGGAATCGGACGCTTTCCGTCCCAAGGGGAGCTACACGTTGGGCAATGTCTATGCAGCATCTTGTAGTTCTCATAACAGTGAGTATGCATGCGCGTCTTGCAGCGCGCAATGGAACAGGCGATACCCTTGGTGCATATCTCCATGCAGATGGTGCATTCCAGTACTTCGTCCTCGAACGTCGACTTTAGATAGTTCTGTAGTTCTAGAATAGATCGTGTTGATAGCGAATATCTGCCTCGTCTACACATATCAACGCTCATAAGAATCCAGATAAAATGACTAGAAGATAACACGTACTTGCTTCTCAACAACCAGCCCTTAGATACAAATGCGTTCAGAGTGGATTCTGCCTCAGTCTTGGTCATTTTCGACGGTAGATTGGTGCTCTCCTTGATGGCAGCTATTGATGAAAGGGAGAATGACTCGGACGGCGCGAGCATGATACACTCCACCTAGTTAATCATTAGCTCCTTGTCCATGTTGTTTGAAGCAGGCCCACAATCAGTTTGAAGTATGCAATCTCGTTGGGCGTGAACTCGGTCGCCACCTGAGCGATCGCATCCCCCTTCGTATTGACGATCGCGATCATCTTCTGCTTTGTACCCTCATCCACAAGCGCACGTATCTCAAGCCCAATAGGGCTGAGCGCATTAGCCACCAGTTCTAGTGCATTTTGGAAAGGCTGGGTTGAAGGGTCGGTCCCTTCAGCAGCTGTGGGGTGTGTGAGCACGAGTTCAGGGTCGGGAGCGAAGAGCATCTACCTGCCACGATCTCGCAGGATCTTTTGTATAACTGAATGGCTAGATTTTCGGAGAGAAAGCGGCGCGATATTAATGATTGGAGAAAAATCCTATGCACATCAGAGTATCGTGCCATGTCGAGAGTGAGGGAGATGAAGAGACGGTCCCTGAACACGTATCAGGGTGCACTGAATGGGCAATGTAAGTAATTTCCCAACGCCCACAAAAAAAATGTTCGCGAGAGATGGCAAGTGACACAATCACAGCAAATCAATGCCCTTGTTCGGTGTATTCTATGAGACGTGTGGCATCGAGAACAGACCTCATAAGCAGGAATCGTCTATTATCATTAGATACAGTCCACGTTCGCATACGAAGTCATCACTTTCCATCGCTCATTATCGCCTTAAGGCTTGGGCACCTTGAGCGTCTTGCTCACCATGGCCGCTGCCCAAGCAGCGAAAATTACGCAAACATAGTGTACCTCTCCGTTCCCACCCGGTTGGCCCCATAACGTGACCGAACCAAAGGGCACGCCCTCCTCACTCGTGATCCAACCCTGGCTCGTCCAGTAGGTCATCAGGCCCACCAGCGCTAGTGTGCTTGGGATGGGCAATCCTTCGAAGTACTTGGCCTTGCCAGAGTCGTCTTTCGGTACTAAGGCAACCGTGGCATTGAACCGTGCTAAGCGAGCAAGACCACAGCAGGCAAAGAGGGTAAGAATGATGGTGTCAAGCATCGTTCTTAACCCACAGCAAAATGCGAGTAATGAAGGAGCAATACCAAACGAAACCTGCATCGCCGTCAGCAAATTTGTAAAACGTGCCACGCGTATATATGAACTTACCAGATCTGCCAGCGAGTCCATCTCTTGTCCCAGCATGCTACTGCTGTTCGTCCACCTTGCCACTTTCCCGTCCATAAAATCGAACATCATTCCAGCGAGTGGAAAAGCGAGGGCAGTGTAGAGATGTGCTTTGTCGTTTGAGAGAAGGTAATGCGCGGAGTAGAATATGGAGAAACAGCCACAGAAGCCGTTCATGATCGTAACAAGATCTGCGAGGCGAAAGTTTCTACGTAAAACAATCAACTCATTTAGGATAAAGCCTCATCGACAGAGTATGTGAACATACCGAACAAGAGTGAAATGCCCCTCCGAGTCCTGATACTGCTGCAGTGCGTGGAGCTTCGCCTCATCGACGAGCGGCTTCCTCTCGTCGCCATTTCGTTTCCTCTCTCTGACATCGACCATTTTAGATAATTGTGTACGAATTTCTTGAGGGGAATTGAAGAGGATGCGGTGCTCGTTGGTAGTGGCAGAAGAAGAGGGAAAGGGGGAGGAGGAATGCGCAGAGGGACACAGGAACGTGACGAGACGCAGCCCATCAGGGTCCGGGGGCTTCCTTCGAGACGTCATCACCGGCAACTTTCTTGGTCCCGGCGTGCACCAGCTTGCGCATGCGCCGATGGGTTATAATGCACGTGTTTTCGTGTGCAAATGATAGGACACAACATTCTGACCGTTCTGTACAGTAGTGCTATCTGTGCACCGCCTAGTTGACTCAAGTCGAGACAAGTGCTCAGCCAAAAGAAAAAAAAAAAAAAAAAAAAA
>NW_024467199.1:681158-730370 GCF_000292625.1 Dacryopinax primogenitus
GGAGGGGGGGGGGGGGGGGGGGGGGGGGGGGGGGAACGCAGGAAGGGAACACGTATCGTATCAGCGTGACGACGAAGGAGCTAGCTCTTGCTTTGTAGGGTGTCATCTGAGATTAACCACAATACATCGCCCAACTGATTCTTTATGTCCGTCAAGTAGCCCGCCCAGGTATATTGAGGGGAAAGACGCATGCGCCGCCAGATGGCGAGGGCCGCTTTAACTTGGTCCGGACTACTATCAATCGATTGCCCGGCAATCCATTGAGCATCCATGACAGCATCTCCCCGAGTGCTGTGCAGTTTGGCCGAATTGCACACTTCACGCAATTCCGGATCCGGATCCTCAAACACGCGTGCGGACTTGCCAGTGCACATTTCATATGCGATCGCAATGACACAGGCGGCATCGGCATCAGCAGCGTCCATGCATCCCACGGATTGGCCATCGGTCCTCTGTCCGATGGGAAATCGTTCTTTGGAGGCAAATTCGAAATCGATCACCTTCACATCGCCATTATGCAGGACCTAGACAAGAATGAACGAGGTGATCTAGCCACAGCGGGTATGCCATGACACACAACGTTTCTACGGTGAAGATCACGATGAAAAAGACCGTATCTAGCATGACAAATGAGTCGATTCCGCCGAACGGAGAACATACTCACTTGAAATTCAGGTCATCTACCGTGATCATCAGCTGTGCAATGTTCCGCGATCGAAAAGAGGTCTGTCCGCCGAGATCTCCACCAAGATAGTACGGGGAAGTATATCCAACGACCTTGCGTCCAGTGGGATCCAAAACGATCCGCTTGCAAGGTGCCACATATGGATGGGAGTCTAGCTGAGCTAGCGCTCGTATTTCTGCACCGTACAAGGTCACATCGGGTCGGAAGGCAATCCACCGAAATAGAGATTGGTTTCTTCCGATAATATAGTGTCGGAAATCTATGGCCCCAGTAACTGCAAGCTCAGTAACACTAACCCGAGGGATAGTAGTCGGAATTGCTGTCTCGTCCTCAAGGCCGACCTCGTCAAAGATTGGCAAACCGAAATTGGGGTCGTAGCTTGTGGTGACTTCTTCGCCATCTATTCTCAATGCGTTTAGGGTATTCCTAATCGTATCGCCATATCGCACGAGAGCGGCAACAGCCATCGATTCGAGCAGATCACCATCGGTGCAGTCCGTTACCAGCACGACCTGGTATGCTCGACGGGGCAAAAAGTCGACCACCTCGGCTGTCGGATCCGGTCCGGGACCGAGGCATATATTCATCACAAAGAAGCGCATATCTGGGTTGGAGAGAATGTCAAAATTGGGCAGGTTCTCGGGATGCTCTGCCCATCATTTCAGCCGGATGAACACGCTTTGAATATCGAACGCACCATTCTTCCATCCGAAGAACTCTCCTACTTGGCGTGTTGATATTGAGCCATGTTCATAGAGTGGCTTTTGGAAATCCGAGCGATGCTTATTGTTGTTCATCTGGCGTGTTGGGGAATGGGAATTCAACAAGGAAAAACACGAGATGAGTAGTGTTGGGGCTCAGTGTAGGGGGACGCGTGCAACGGAGACAAAAGACCCTGCTTTCACCAAATATAGCAATTTCTCTCAAATCTGAACATATGGGTATACACTCAAGCACATAGTTATGCTATAATATAATACAGTGAAAAATATGATAATATCACCCATACCAAGTCGAAGCGCTTGTGGAGATCCTTCCAATAAGCTTCGTTCACGGAGCAAGCGAAGTAACGCGTTCGTTCTCGCGAGGTGCACTTGAAGGAGAAGAAGCTCACTTCGTTGTCGGCGCGGCCCTGCAGCAATTGCAGGGTGGGTCGTATACCATACCCAAGATGGGCCGCCGCAGCAGCACCGAGCGGGAAGGCAGTCCAGGCTTCTTCCATATACACCATGTCTTCTCCAGAGTCGAACCCTAACAGCACCTCTTCCGGCCGCAGCGGCGCGAACTCAGCATCTTCTTCGGCAGGCGGTATCATCTATTCAGAAGTTCAAACACGACGATAGTAAATTGATGAAGTGTTCACCTTGGTGGCCGCCTCGACGATGGCCGCCTCATTATAGGAATGCGTGAGATCCCAGTCCACCGAAACCCGAGCCGTTGGCCTCCGGTGGCTGGCATGCATGTACTTGAGCCGTATCCAAAGTCGTCCTCCAATCCTTCCAACGAGTACGGTCGCCTCCTTGTCTGCGACTGCTATGAAGTTCGCATGTCGCAAAACGTCTTGCTGGCAGTCTGGGTCAGCGATGAGATCGGCCTTGGCGCACTGCTGAAACTCCGCGGTGGGCCAGGCAGGTCGAGACGGCAGCTTTATCTTCTTGATGACCGTATATTTAGCAGTACGGTCACGCGAGAGATAGAGAAGAACGTCGAATTGCGCGGGGATCGTGAAATCTAACACAACCTCGGTATCAGGGATAGTCGCCAAAGCCCAGTTGGTCGGAGAGGCCGAAGATGACATCGTCGGAGAACAATACAGCCGTATCACTCCTGTCTCCTTGACTCCCCACGCAATACCCTCGCTTGGCGTCTCGAAAACCTTGACACGCTGGGGAGCAGCAGCCAAGGACACGTCCAGGTTGTCGGGTTCAACCCCAGAGGTGAAGGATTTCTCAATATCGTCAACGCCGGTCAGATAGACCCTGTCGCTTTGATCGCTGATGGTAACAAGATAACCATTTACGAAAGTCCCTGTAAGGCTGCCGTGCTGTCAAGAATGAGCATTACGAAGGGATTCTACAAACGAGGGATGCCGAAGACATACCCATAACTCTCGAAGGACCTCAGGGGAGATGGTCTCCTCGTCTCTCCATACCTTGCGTATATGAGGGTGTTCTTCATCGTCCAAGCGAAAGAACCTCGCGTATGTGCCATTGAATGCGACAGGCTCAGAAGAACGCAAGATCTCACGCCGGAAGGTGAAACCTCCAGACCCCAACAGGAGGAGATAAGTAGTGGGTTTCGACCTGGAAGTTGCCGTCATGTTGAAAGCCTCCTTCGAATCCGTGCGCCGCTTGCGGCTGACAGCCTCGTAGGAGACGAGGATTTGGATGCCCGATGGGGTCTGAGCGATAGCGCCGGACGTGATTCGAGCGTTAGCGCGATGAAGTCCTGCGTCTTCAGGGATCCATTCGAAAGAAGAGACGGTAACTGCCCGGAAAGATCGCCTAGCCAGCGCGTAGCGCAGATCTTCCCATTCTCGTGTGCGCGAATCAACCACGGCCCTGTTGTAACCATCCAGGTGATGGGCGATTCGTCGCGCTGGAACATGACGGTGTCCAGCTTGGAGAGCGTCCATAAGTCAGTATCGAAAGACATCCCTTGAGAGCGCTGGTGACATTCCCCATGCAGAACGAGCTGTTATAGAGGCAAAGCATGAGACCCGCCATGCTGTTATGATGGGCTCAGTTTGTGTCGCGGATATCGATGTAGCGGATGTTTTTACTCACTGTCCATCACATGATAGGCTTCCATTATTATCCGCAATACAAAGGGTCTGGGCGAACTGCACCAGGCCAGTTGTGGCCTACAGCGTGACTTCCACGTGGATCTCCACGGAGTTACAACATGCTTGCTAATATATAATGCCAGATCATTGATTGGGTATCCAAGAGTGCCTACTGCTACAACCATTGCCCTAAGAAATTGCCATGTACTCGGAGAGCGGTCCAGTAGAAGCAAGCTAATAAAAGTACGTCCATGTGCCAAGATCTATTTTCCCAGTGACTACATCCCAATAAAATTCAAAAATCCAAAATCTGGTTCGCAGCCGCGAAGAGTGCCTTCGTTCTAGGGTTGCGTGCTTCTGTCAGATCCAACGGAGCAAGCCCCATCGCGCGAACGGCTTCGATGCCACCGACACGCTCAGCGTCTTCGATTGTGCCACGGCCGACATGCAGACACTCGCCCATGCCACCAGGGAAGTCAGGGGGAGGTGTCCCTGGAAACGGCAAGTCAGCATCAATCTCGGTGTAACATCAGGTGGCACATACCACTGAGGAGGGTCTCGCGCTGTCCTGCGAGATACTCTACATTCTTCAAGCACAGCGGGGTGGTAGGGATGTAGAGCACGCTGCTGTCGGTCTTGCCTTGGTGCTCGGGATCGACAGCATGGACCGTATCGCAATGCCACGCGACATAGTCGCCCGGCTGAACCCTCGGCATATGGGTCATTGCCTTCGACAGTCGCAGGTGTGGATGGAGAAGCGCGCTAAGCTCCTGCGCCATGCCGGGCGTGGCGCCATGCAGGATGGATGTCTGCTTTGGGAGGAGACGGAAAGAGCGGAGATAATCGGCAGAAAGGTCCGCCCCGGCGGCGGCGGTGGTGTGGCCCGGAGGTCCGAAGAAGGGGCGAAGAAGCCAGTATGCGGTGGCTTGTCGGATGAGCGGCATGACGAGGAGGGTGCCTTCATGTGCACCTACAGCGGACATACTCAACTGTTCACGAACTATGAGCACTAGTGTGGTTCGGAACAAAGTGCATATACGTACCCAACCCTGGAACATCCGGAACATCGAACAGGCGCCTGGTCCGTTATAAAGGTCCATGTTGGCGCGAAGACGACCGCGGACGGAGTACGGGTTGTATTTCTCCCACTCACCGTTCCAAATCGGGGCATAGAGGTTGCGGTATTCGCGATCTTCCCAGCGTTCAACTCCGCCTCCATCAACATGGGGCCCCAAAGAGAAGGTCTTGTCGCCCGGCTGTCGGATGCGCAAGCGATCGCAGTACGTTGCGCTGTGGTCGAAACTGATGGCCTCGGCTGGGTTGGAACGGTCCGTGTCGTCATCCCACAAGCTCATTAGGAATTGCTGCGCCAGGAGCAGGTTGGGATGTGCGCGAGCTTCCATCTGACTGGTCGACCAATAAAGCTCGTACACCTGGGGGTCTTTAGGAGGGAAAGCTGGGAAGAAGGAAACGAGGTCAGTGTTGTGAAGATGGAAGAATGAAGTAAATATTCACACCTTTGGTGGAGGGGTTGGCTTTGATATAGGAACGCAGCCTATCTTTCCACTCAAGGGCCTGCTCCTTCGGAACGACGTTCTTGATGACGCACGCGCCTCTCTTTCGAATTTCCTCCCTCGTGCTGTCCGATGCGCTGGAGATGTCCGAGAAATCAAGAACAGGGATCACCTAAGAAGGTCGAAGTCAATCCCTGGGGAAGCGAGCGTGAGAGCCGCAAGTAGCTTACCTCGCTCCCCCTTCTGACTATCTCATTCAATTCCGTCTCAAGTGAAGTGACAAGCCGTTGCCAGCTGGCTTCAAGCTTCCCCCGCTGCTGAGCGTTAGCTCCCAGGATCTGTTCCTTCAGCGTAGCGAAACGCTGGGGAAGCTCCTGGACGCGGTCGGACAACGAAGCAAAGACAGACGAGATGTCCCCCTCCGGCTTTGCAAAGGTGGGAGTCATGGAGGATCGTCCCATCATCTTAGTCATGTGGGAGACCGGCATGAGGTGCGGCAGGATGGTGGGACCTTGAGTGAGGACCGGCATTGTCGCAAGTCGTAGGGCGACAAGATGAGAGTCGAGGGTGTCCTTGGCGAGTTGAGTTAGCATTGAAAGCTCAGGTATTTATATCGGAGATTGTCCTCGGAATGGTTGGAGATAGAAGCACACTGTCGAGAAGAACATTAGTTGGGATGAGGGGTCCCATTATTCCGTATTTCGTGTAGCACCACATCTCTGGGGGGCCCCCTTCGGGTGGACTTCGAGGAGGGCACCCGACGGTCGGCGTTGCTCCAGTTTCATGCAAAAGAGGCACGGAACGGAAGAAGACGCGGAACGTATTCCCTTTGGGGAAATGTCCCCGTGTTCCGTAAGGGTCCGGCGGATGCCTTTCCGCTCAATGTGGCGTAAGCACCCACCTCGAAGTCCTTCCCCTCAAGCTGGCATATCCTCCAACAACCCCCGGTCAACTTTGCAATCGTGGCTCACACAAACGACCACCAGGAGGGGCCCTATAGCACCGGGTACATCCCGACCAATTACACCGGTAACATGATCGTTTTCTCGGCACAAAACGATCAGTACCGAAAGAGAAAGCGAGTCCACAGGGCTTGCGACCAGTGCCGGAAGAGGCGGGTACGTGCCGCTTTGCCCTCCTCCTCTCTATCCATCCGCTCGCCTTACTGATCCGCTCACTATAGCGTCGCTGTGAGCCTTCTCCAGACGAAGTATGCGCGTTATGTCAGAAAGATGGGCTCCCGTGCAGGTATGTTGTGCAGTTATTATTTCCCAGCGCGTTATCAGGGACCTGCGGGTTGATGTCTAAAATTTTACAGTCTGACCGCGAGCGAAGGTGCGCCCCCCGCACCGAGTCGATCCGCCTCGTTTGGGCAGAATGGCCCGGCGGAAAGGACGTTGAGCGTGCCCTCAATGTCGTCATATCAAGGCTCTGTCCCTGCTCTCCCTACTCCGGAGGAAGAGCGCAAGGACCTGCTCTCCACTGCCATGTCTGCTTCCAACCCAACTCAGAGCCCCCAGGATTCCATTGGTGGTAGTGCTGCGACAAATGCAATCCGGAAAGGAGGAAGGGTTTCCCGATTCGTGGGTGACCTGAATCCTGAAGCTCAGCTCCTCGAGGAGACGCCTTCTTCGCACGCGTCATCTCGGGCAAGCAGCCACGAAAGGGGCGACATCGGCGTGTGGATTAAACAGCCTCGTCATCACCACAAGGTCGACGACAATGATTCAACAAAACCAGAGGTGCTTGACCCACAATCACCAGGCTCTGAGATGTCAGACATACCTGAGCGTCAGGAGGACCTTCAATACTCTGCCATCGCGACACTCGAAGGACACATCCGCGCGGCAGAAAACTTCAAACTTCCGGACAGGCCAGATGTTCTTGCCTTTTTCAACATCTACTTCAATCACGTCAACAACATTATCCCAATTATAGATGAAGAGCAGTTTCGCCATGCCTATGAGAAGGGACGGCTTCCCTTTGTGCTCATGCTTGCGGTGATTCTCGTTGCTTGCAGACATGAGTCGGCAAGGCCCCACCTGCGTTTCACCTTCGACGGCCTTCATGTGGAACCTCGTGCATTTGCTCGTGCGGTCGCTGCTACTTTGACAGCCCTCCTGAAAGCCGAGGTCGAAAGAGACAAATACACGTTGATCCAAACGCTCATGCTGGCATCCATGCATGCAGAAGGCCTCAATGGCAATGAAGAAGCATCTCTGCGACTCTCTGATGCTGTTCACCACGCCGGTACAATTGGGCTCCACTTGAGCCGCGGCATTGGCGCGGGCGAGGATAAGCGTAACCTACGCCTGTTTTGGGCACTGTGGAGCCTCGACCGCTTGAATGCAGGCATCAACGGCAGAGCAGTCATCATTCACGAACGGGACGTTCCAGAAAGACCGGCCTCGTTCTGCGACACTCCAGAGGATAAGGCGAAGTATGGAGCTTTTGATCTGTGGCTCAAGATCACGTCGTTTTTGGACAAGGTCATTGCGCTGTACAGACCCAGCCAAAAACTTGAGACCCCGTGGGAACACGGCTTCCCTACCTTCGAGGAAGTGGTCGGTGAAGATGCTGAAACCTTGACTCCCGAACAAATCGGTATGTCATCTTGATTCCACGGGAATTCCTGGCGTGACCTAATGAGTCTCTCAGCGATGTTCGAGTTGTATTACCATTGTGTAGCCATCTTGTCTTGCCGTCTTAGGCATTCCACCCCCTTACCTCCCTCGGCACCATCGCGTATCCTTCAATCCCTTTCGGCACTGCGTATTGTCAAGATATCGAATGAGGAGAATCTCGCACAGCTCCCTCCTATTCCGGTCATCCCATATGCATTGACGCTGTCCATGACGGTTTCCTATCGCCAGTACAGGGAGGCGAAGCTCCAGATGCACAGAATGCGCTTCCGAGCCGACTGGGAGAGGGCCCACAGAGCCCTCGCCGCCCTCGGCAATCAGTGGTGGTCTGCGGAAGCGCTCGCAAAACTTGGCCAGCATGCCATGGAAAGAATCGAACGTAAGGGCAAGAGCCCAGGAGGTGAGCAGACTTGTTGAAGATATTCTGCGGTGGTGCCAACTTTTCATAAACAGATGATGTGTCACCAAACCATACCCTGGTTGGTTCCGGGGAATCGGCGTTGAGCGGTGCCACACGGTCACACACTGCATCAACACAGCCCAGTCTGTTCCCCATCAACACAGATTTCCAAAGTGGTAAGCAATTTGGTTGTCGCACCATCCGGGTGGTCGCTGACTTCGCCTGTCACAGCCTCGAGCGGCTCAGCTTTCTCGCAGAGCGCCGGATTTCCTCCTGCGCTGTACAGCAGCTCAGTTGGCGGTCAACCCCTCTTGGGAGGTTACGATATTCCTTTCTTGCAACCATCATTCCCAGACCCCACTCTCAACGCATCTTTCTTGGATCCATTGCTTTGGGACGACACCCAGATGTGGAGCACGTTCCACACAAATGGAACTAGTTGATATGTCACCGCGAGCTCTCGAAGATCAGAAGAAGACAGAGTTGTACTGTAGGTTTTACAGGGATATTGGGCTTTTAATCTGTCATGTAATTTTGCCGGGTCAGCACTTGTGCTTATGCCTATGTTTGTCCCCCCTCCCCTCTAAAGCGAGAAACGGGTCGATCTCCGATATTACTTCAGCCTCATCCTCATTCAAATACGACACACTCGACAAGAAACACGGCGATCGTATTGTTTCGTCATACTTCCATCAAGGGACGGGCAGAACACTCGGTCCGTGGACCGTGCGGATGTGGCTTCCGCAGCCCGCCATATTTCAACTCAGCCAGTTAGAAGTCGTCCAGCCTACGTATTCGGCATTTCAGCCGCACGCCCTTCTTCTCTGTGGCAAATCCGGGGCGATGGACCATCTGATGTTCTTCGTCACCTGGCTAGGGATACCAAGGTGGTGATGCGATGTGGCATGAGTCGATTCTCACCACATCCCCGCCTTCTCACCTGACAACGAATTCAGGCGTGGTGACCGCACTCGATTTATTTGGGAACCCAACCCAAGCTCCGGAACTGGTGGATGTAGCCTACCACCGAATATGAGAAAGCAGCCGCAACCCCGCAGTTCGATCCGCGGCCCGCGAGGCGGGAGAAAAGAAGCCTTAACTCGGGCTGTCTGTGAGCGTTTAGGGCCCCAGATTCCTCTAGGTTGCATATGCAGTGATGATATCCTAGTTTCTTCGAGAGCCGACCGGCGCCAGGAATTGCCGGTCTTCAGAATTCAGGGATATTACGATAACGGCCCCGTGCTTTTCGGAGAGTCCAACGTGAAAAATCCCCAGTTGTTTAGAATGACCAGAGATAGGAAGGGTTCGCCCGCAAGAGCCGCAATTTGCGGAGCGCGTTCCGCACCTGGCATTCTGGAAACTCCTTGGCTATGCTGACCAGAAGTCCATTATTGTATATAGATGCTGAGTTGGCAGAAAGAAACATGACGGTGTACCGGCGGGCAGAGGATCTTGGGCCTCCCACAGGGTTGTTTTGGTGGCCAACTCAGCCTTTCCTTCGAAGGTGCCGAGCGAAAGCTGACACACGCAGAAGCCAACCACATACAATACCGTCCAAGCTCTGACATAAGTCCGTGGAAAGACCGTAAAGTTTGTTCCTTGAAAATGTCAATGAAGATTTTCGTCTCGATCTTCTACGTCGACCTCCACCAGGTGAATGCCTTGAATCTTGCAGACATCAGATGAACAAAAGAACGAACGGTGACCATTTATCCAAATGCACATCTTCTGGAGCAAAACGTGGAACTCCTCATAGTCTCCTCCCAAGTACTCAGAGCTCCACACCAGGATCTCGAATAGGTTCAGGTAGTTCTCGCAACGTGTTTCCATTACGCATCCCCACACTACCGTACGATACCTTAAAACAACATAGATGGACTCGGGAGACATACACCTACAGCCAGAAAGATGGAGCCGAAATTGAGGAATTGTTGGAGGGTCAGGTTCGGAGGATAGGGAGGGTCACGAATGGCGAGAGGCACCTACAACCCACGCGGCAAGGCAGCATAAAAATGAGGAGGCAAGGCCTGCAACCCAAGTTTTGCGCGCGCTCACTGAGATTGGGGAGGCTTGCATGCCTTCGACCTGGTCCGCAGTATCGGACTGGGGATCCTCGCGGACCGACCCAGTCGAGAGAGAACCAAATAGACCAATCCACACAGAATACAGCGTCAGCGCGAGACCGACGACTATGAGCCGAGGTAATAGCAGCGCCGAAATAGTAACATAGAGACCTGCCGACATGGAAGACACAGTGTCAATGTCGGATGACGGTAGGAGGAGGGCATCGCGTGCGAAAGGCGTATGATGTACAACACAGCGAGCAGACTAGAGACGGGGACGGATAGGGATACGGATAAGGTACATCGTCGGCCTATTTGCCAAGGCGAATGCCAATCGGATTAGTTTGGCGCACAGCGCCCTCGAGAAGGACTGCAAGCAGCCCACAGAAGATATTCGTGTGTCGTGTGGTCGAGTGTCGAACATCAATCAGTCGATGGTAAGCATAGGTAGTGTCACACATAAGACCCCGGAATGCGAGAGAAAGGTGAGAGCGAACATTGAAAGCTGTTATTCGAAATTTGAAGTTGAAATTCGATCCAGATCGTAAGTCGTAAAGCGAGGGGCGAACGGTCCACGCTCGCGTGTTTGTTGGTACAGTATCGTACAATCGCGAAGTCGAGATGAGCGAGTAGGTCGAACTTCGTGGGCGGAGAGCGCTCAGCGCTCATTATGGTTCCTCACAGCATCAGATAGTCGACTGACGCCGGCCTCTGTGAGCCCGGTTGAGGACGGCATCTCCTCTTCGGGAAAATCGAACGTCACACCGGGCCTGTTCCTCCGCCCTCTGTTGGCGCGAGCCTTAGCAGCATCCTGCTCGATCCATCGAGCGATGACCTGATCGACGTCAACGGTCTCTGGGACTGTGCCCCAGGTCTGGTAGACGGACGATCGGGCGGATTCGAGCCCCGATGTGTCGCCTTCGGTGGTTTCGCCCGTCCACACCTCAAGCGAGGCAACGGAGAGCGTCTTTTTGGCACGGTGACGGAGAGCAGCGGCAACAGCGTGTTGGGGCACACGCTGAGCTGGGCGAGTGGTCGAGGTAGCACCCGGCTGACGGCGTATTGTAGGCAAGCCGGGAGGAGGGGCACCGTCTACACCAGCAGCGGCAGCGGACGCGCCGCGCCTATGAGTGTGACGGAACTCCTCGCGCTGGGCGGCGGCGTCGGTGCCAGACTCGAATGACGAGCGACGGGGTGACTCCGGCATCTGCGGAGGACGGAAAACGACGATATCCTCCTCTGGCATGTTGGCGAACCGGGTCTTGCGCACGAGGCGAGCGGCGTTCTCAGGACCCAGAGCAGCGAAGACGGTCGCGGGGTTGAGAGGGACAGACGGCCGCCCGTGGCGTACGGGGGCGGGAGCAAGGAACGGCCCAGGAGCGGGCGGGCCAGCAGCAGTAGCAGGAGGGGGAACAGCAACTGCCGAAACAACAGGAACCTTAATAGGCAACAGGGGAATCTGGACAGTTTCTCCAAAAGCATTGCGCGGTACCGAGGTAGTTTGGGCGGGCGCGCTGGCAGTCGGCTGTGCAACAGCAGGGAGGATGTGCCTCAGGGCATCGGAGGACGGCGAGATGCTTGCTAGCGGTACAACGTGCGCCGTGGGACGCTTGAGAATCCCAACAGGTGCAGGTGGTGCGGTCGGGTTCTTGGGTTTGACGGGAGTATTGGGAGGAGCCTAAGAGAGCAGGAAGGAGTTAGTAAACAGCGCACTCGGGTCGGGCCGTGCCCTTTTCTGGAGGGCGTGACGTACCCTTATCACGCTTTCTGACAGGGTCCGCACGCGCACGGTCTTGGAAGCATGTGCTGTTGGCTTCGGTGGAGTAGATGGATCGCGATCGCGATTGGAAGAAGAGGCCGAGGCATCAGAGTGCCTGGAATGGACAGAAAGGTTGGAGCTGCTGCTGGCAGGCGTGAGAGGAGAAGCGAGGGTGTTCAGGATCTCCTGCTCGCGTTCGCGTTCCGACTGGCGCGAGTTGGACGAGTCCGCGCTGTAAGGGACCGATCCTGCCGACGTTGGGGGAGAAGTTGGGGCCGTAGTGCGCTGGGATAGGTAGACAGGGGGCAGGGGTGCGTCTAGCCCTTGCCTTCCCAGGATAGGAGATGTGCGGATAGGGGCTGAAGCCGCCAGAGGGACCGCAGCAGTCAGAGGAGAAGACTTGCTATCGAACGAAGCGCGTCTGCTGCTTCTGTTGGTCTGATACAATAGGGTCAGTTGGTAATTCAGGAGACAAGCTGTGTTCGGCCCACCTCGGTAGCCGCGTTCTCTGGGACAGCCTCTAGACGCGGCGTGTGGATGCTGCTTCCTGAAGAACGACGAGGGTGTGATGGGGCCGGAAGGAGAACAGGGGCCGGAGCGGCCTTCGGCACTGAGGGGGGAGCTGAGACTATGACTGCTGCTGGTGCGAGCTTGGGTGCTGGAGGGGGAGGGGGAGGAGGGGCTAGCTTGGGAACGGGAGCGCGTACGTCCTGGATGGAGATGGAGATGTTGCCTTGCTCGAGGATGATGCGACGCGGGCGGCGATCGCTATCACTGAGGGAGCTGAAGCCGGAGGTGATACGATTGGATGATGCTTGGTTGCGCAGTGTAGCCTGGGTGAGGAAGGCGTCTACTTTGTCTGCAGAGGAGATGCTGTTCGCTGCAGGACGTGGGTTGGGCATCGTCGGTGCGCCTGCGCTGGTCCTTTGTGCTGCGTGTGCGGCTGCGGCTTCCTTGAGTCTGCGTTCAGCCTGCGCCTTTGCGACTTCGATCAAGGCTTCGTTTGATGGCATATATCGAGGTTGCTTGACGGGTTGGAGGGCGGCGTCTACGTTTGCAAGACGAGCGCGACGACGTTCAGACTCTGCGACATAGTCCTTAGGATACCAGAAGGGATCATTGGCAGCAGCCATAGAGGATATATGCATACAACGAGGAGAGAAGGTGGACGTTGAGAAGAAAGAGAGGAGGGATGCCAGTAGGGAAGACGCGTCAAACGTTGCCTCGGTCGGGTTTTCTAGGAGTCGTGTCGCGATGGGCCGGGCACAGCACGGGGCGCGACGAACGAGGGCGAATTTACTTGCGGGGAAAGTCGAGTCAGAGCACTCTGATATGAGATAAGGCCGTGGATTATTGAGAATAATTCAGTTAACGACTGGATGAGAGGGGGGATAATAACACATCATTTATCACCCATATTTCTTCCTCATTATACCTCTCCCTTCAAGTTCATCATCAGTTGGAGTTGACACGCCCTCCTACAGTCTCGGGAAGAAGGCTCGGGTAGGGGACTGTGCCTCTCAGGTGGAGTCTCTTCCTCTGACGTCGTCTGGCCCCTCTCAACTCTTCTCCACATGTTGGAAATTCCTTCTTAAGTCTTACGAAACACCCTTCTCAGCCCCGGTCCTTCGGCTTACACGCATTTGGCGCTTCCAGTCCCTCACGAAGCACATCATGATGCTCAACAGTTTCCGTACCAACCCCACATTGCAGGATGATAAATTTACATTTGACGATTGCGTCATGCAATCCAACTTGGAGAAGCCGACTGATCATCCCACTTCAAAGATGCTTGTTCGCGCCTTCTTTTGCAACATGACCATGAGTAGGCATATGCTCCTGTTTTGCTCGAAGTCCCTCCTAGGAAAGCTAGCCATGGTGTGACCCCACCTAGATTTGAAGTCTTCGGCGGTTGTATTCATCAATGCTACAGAACTACAGAAACATACAGCTAATTCGTCTCGCACTGTCTTGTATGGAAATGTGTTTCTACTAATGGTCCATCGGAATGTCCATCACCACATGCGTATGTACGCCGATTGAGCGTGCGATGAACACTCGACATGATCCAAGTTCACGATTCCCCGCAGTGCGGAAATGAGAATCATAGAAATGACAGACAGCCATAGCTTGATCCAGGTTTAGCGCGAGTAAGTCGGCCATCGAGTAGATCAGCTACACAAGGCGCAACATTAGACAATATGAGTAAAGTGAGCGCTTAAGAGGACTGACAGAAGGTGGGTTCTCATCGTCAGACAGCCTTTTGACAATGAGGTATGCTGGCTCTGTGCCATCCCCTACTGTCCGATTATGCATCTGGCGACTCGAGGATTAGAAATGTGTGACAACGCTCAACAGTGATGCTTACTTTTGCGGAGCGTATGTCGAGTTCACGAAGTGTCTTCCCCTGTTGCTTCATTTGGCTTTCAATGTTATGAATACCTCTGCTCTGTGCATCCAGCTTGGTACTCTGCGCATCCAGCTTGGCGTTGAGCGTGCGCAGTTCTTCCATCACCCTGTTCTGAAGATTACCGCGTCAGTCAGTCGATCAACGTGATATCACAGTGCATGTTCTCACAAGAAGAGCAGCTGGAGCTGGCGCGGTCGCAGGGAAGACTTCGGGATCTGTGATGTGATTCTAGTGATGCTCATGGCATGGTACAGGCCACCTACGGGACGTAGCGACACACGCGATGCGTGCGGCATCATGGTACGTTTTGGCATCGTTCATAAAACGGCGTTGTACGTCATTCGAAGGCTGGTTGGCTGTCTTCGAGTTAGCATTGAACTCGCCTCTGTCAACCGCATCGGCGTACCATAGAGCTTCGTCACATCGTTCATGAACCTCTCAGCCTCTCAACGTCAGACTGCTGTACATCGTCCACAACCGCCTCCGGAACTAATACGCCGTTGGGGCCAAGTGGAGCACTGAGTGGCATTCTACAAGAGAGATGTTGTAAGAGAGGGCGCACAGTACTGAGTGGCAACGAGTGACGGCGAGATGAATGGGATGTGGGCTGTGGGTCGCGCGGCGCATCGGGGCCAAATGGCGCGCATCCAGTCACTGTCACGTGACATGTCACGTGCTCCTCATGTGGGAATCAGATCATGAGGCACGATGCTACAGCAGCACCGCACATTACCCGCAGCACCCAAGCTCGCAGTGCATCCTTGGCATCACAACTGCCCATCACTCCTCCAAATCCGCACCACAAGTTGGGAGCACCGCCCCTGGTGATCCTGCCAGAATTTGCTTCTGAGCTTCTGAAGATTTGCCAATCATGGCTTTTGCACGCTGTACAGCCGTTCATGTCCCAAGTCAGCTGCTGCCAATCCACCATCAAAGATAAGTGTAAACCCGCTGACAGCTTGCTGTTCTATTCTGGTGGAGGTAGAGCGTCATCACCTGCCTATGTTGTCCGTAGCTCGCATTGCTATCGCGCAACGCTCCTAAAGTTGATCCTTGGAGAGGGCACGTGCTCCTCTCCGGCTGTCTCACTATGATCTCCCGGTCATACCGGCCGCATGCCCTTTCCCGGCCGACCGGACTCCACCTTGCCGGGTAATTAATGATTATTAACTTTGAAAATACTGGTGGGACCGGAGTCCAAATAGAGGTCGCAAGCCTATTTTCTTAGCTGTGCCCCTAGTGGCCAACCAGAGGCGTGGACAGCTGTCGGCTAGATACCGTACCGGCGCGCTGGTCATGAACTATTCTGCAACGAGGCCATGAAAATGAGACAGGTGGACTTCCGCAGATTATCACACTCGCTACCAGACCCCGGGTCTGATAATATCAATATTATTCTGTATCGTCCCAAAGCAAAAATTGGCTTCTGTCTCAGAGATCGATCACTCAAGCACAGCTATCAAGGTCTCAGACATTCTTCGTACGGAGTATGGGAACCTCATTCTCGTCTGTTAAACCCTTCTTTGTAGCGACACAAAGATTTACGTTCGCCCTTTCAGGGTTCCTGGGCAGATCACGCATCATACAGACTGTGGATCTTGATATATTTCCCCGAAAACTCGGAAGTCACAGAGTGCCGGTACCCTGTCGATCGGGACGGCTGGAGCGGGCCGAGAGTACACGTTGCGTGGTGAGTCAAGTACGGGAAAGGAGTGCCGACGGAAGCCGACCTTCCGCTCATCCATCCTGAAAATACACGGATCAGGACGAGTCCAGCGTCACAGTTGTGGTGCAAAAGTGGCAGTCACGGGTTGGTTATACAATTCCATCCACATGACATCAGTACACAAATATTCAGGCCCAGCGTCGGTTGTTTCATGTCGCAGCGACCGTTCCGGCGGGTGCAAGCGAAGACCTTCAACCCTGGTCCTCGGCGTCTCGCTTCCGTTTCATCTCCCTTGTTACCTTCTGTTGGGCCGCCTCATGCTTGGCCAGCTCCGGCGGCACCTTGGACACGGGACTCTTCGAAATCTCTTGTTTCAAATCATACCTGAAAGGACGTAAGCACACAGGATTGCCAAATAGGGAACATCCAGGAAGGCAGCTTACATAACCTCGTCGTCATCGTTTGTGAGGAACGTGATGGCCACGCCCTGCTTGCCAGCACGACCAGTACGACCTGGATAGGATCGTTGAGGACCTTAATCAGAAGTAAGGTGACGTAGACATACCAATACGGTGCACATATGCTTCGATTGTGTTCGCCATCTGATAATTGATAACTAGACTGACGTCCTGAACATCGATACCACGACCAGCAAGATCTGTTGCGACGAGGATGGCAGCCTTGCCAGAGCGAAGATCGGCGAGTGCCGCCTCACGCTGCTCTTGATTCTTGCCGGAGTGTAATGTGGTTGCGCTCCACTGCCCACGACATCAGTCGAGGTCAATCAGAGACGGACAGGGAACTTACTCCAGCTCGTTGGATGTCCCGTGCAACCATATCTGCCGTCTTCTTTTGGTTGACGAACACAATGATCGGCGCCTCGAATCCCCCAGTATTAAGAATCTCGAGCATTCTCTGCCTGAGGAGCTGTCAGTCAACAATTCTCACTTCGCTATGTGGAGGACGTACTTCTTCTTTTCATCACCGTGAACAAACTCAACGCGTTGTTCAACCGTGTCGACAGCACGGCCAGCCTCGCCAATGGTGATGGTGGCCGGTCGTCGGAGGTACTTGCGCGCCAACCGCTCCACAGCCGGGGGCATAGTTGCCGAAAACAAAGTTGTTACCCTCGTCTTCGCGTTCTTGCCATCTGTATCGACGTCGGCAGACTCGTCTTCTGGCTTGAGGAATTCAGTCGGACAGGCATCCAAAATATAATTGAGGTCCGCTTCAAAGCCGAGGTTGACCATGCGATCGGCTTCATCCATCACGATGTACGTGCACTGTGACAGCACCAGCACATGCCGATCGAGGACATCTTTTAAACGACCGGGCGTTGCAATGACGATTTCGGCTCCTTCACGCAGGTTGAACGCCTGTTCCTCCACCGCACGACCACCCACAATGGAAACAGTCTTGAACCCTAGTGGAGCGGCGAACTTTCGCGCCTCGGATTCGATCTGTTGTGCCAATTCACGAGTGGGTGCTAATATGAGGGCATACGGACCAAGGTGCCGGTTATCGTCAGTTAGTGGAGGTAGTTTTCCGATGTAGACCAACATAGGAATCACGAAGGCAGCGGTTTTGCCGGACCCTAGGAACAGCGCGCTCAGTTCAGCGATCCACGCACTATGGGAGCTGTACATACCTGTCTCTGCAACACCAATAAGGTCTCGATATTGTAGTCCGATTGGAATAGCCTGTCGCTGGATGGGGGATGGCTCTTCGTATCCGATTTTTGCGATAATGTCGAGAATGGGGACGGGTATGATCGATTCCTGCCACGAACGCAGAGGAAGAGGTATGTGCCCACCTGGAATGACGGTCAGAGTCTGGTACAGAAGCCAGCCGAAGAGCCACTGACCTCTAGCAGCAATACTGAAGTCTTCACGGAAAATGCGCCAGTCACGGTCTTTCATCTCAGGCAGGGCTTTCTCTGTCCAATGCCGCTCGTCCACAGTATGTCGTGCGGCTTGACGTCGTTCCATAGGATCAGCATGTTTCTCGTCCTGTCCTCTTCCGCCGTGTGCACCGTCATCCATGCCAGCAAGATGCCCTCTACCGAACATAACACCGGCTCTCACTGCAGGCGTCGAAGTTTCGGCACCGTCCCCGGTGTCCTCCTGTTCATCCCAGTCGAAGATAAATTTGCGATCGCTCATCTTGCGCACTTTGCGCTTCTTCTTGTCAACGCCGAGGTAGCGTGAGCGGATTGCTGACAAGTCATCTTCAGTCATGCTCGGTAAGGAGGGAGTCGAAGTAGATGCTTGTGCATTTCCTGGGGCAGAAAATGATGGTCCTGATGGTGCAGATGGAGTGGCACTACCACTTGCAGGTCCAGCGCTACTCGGTCCTGACGGTGGACCGCCATTTCGAAGCCGATCCGCGCGCGGGCCAGTTGGGATGCCCTGCTGGTGGTGGTATGCTGGTCTAGAAGGCTCATCTCTTATCCGCTTGTCGCGGTGTCGATCGCGATCATCATCTACAATGGTTCAGCATCGATCGGCGAACGTATGACGGGCGGCATACATCTTGGTCGATCCAGAGCTCCTCGACCCGGGCCGGAATAAGCTTGACCTTGGTATCGCAGCTCATTGGCCTGCTTTTCCAGAACATCTCGCTCTTGTGTCGATCTCTCCTCTTTGTCCTTTTGCTCTTTGATGTCCTGCTCTCGTCGTTCCAGCGCGAGTTTCTGTCTCTCCGCTTTAGTGAGGAACTTCGGCTGCGTTTCGCCACGCGTCAGTTCGCATGAATATGGGACTAGAATGCTTTACTCGCCTTAGAAGTTGCCTCTTGTTCTGCCTTCTGCTGTTCCAACAATGCCTGGATAGACAACGGACCTCCTGGACCAACCATAGTAATGCTCAACCCTGAGACGGAGATGAAGGAATGAATGACCGCGTTGCGAAGGGATAAACGGAAGAAGACGGATGGATCTGATTGTGGATGATTCGGATGCAAGCCAAATCGTCCCCGCGGAAGCAGAGTGGCATCTATTTTGTGGTTCCTGGCCTGTCTCATCTTATACGCATGCGGTCACACTACGCAGCTTCTTCCCCGACCACCACACTCATTCACAATCCAAATCCCATTGCCGTACTTGCCGCAGCTATCACATCGTCGGATCTGTGAGCCCGACCGCTAACGTCTGCATCGTGCTAACAGCGTGTTCGGCTCTTCCAAATTCACTTGCCAACTAGTGTCTATGTGAAAGCTCGGTTCGGTAAAGCAAGTTGGGTCTCAATTGGAAGACGGATTACCACCACACCTCTCTGCTCCCATGCATATCCCATTACGGGTCAAACTTGCCTGCACATCTCTTTGTGTTCTCGCCACTGCGTATGTTCATTCCGGTGTCGGTCATGTTTTTACCTGCATAACGATGTTCACGTTCCAAGTGTTTGCAATGGAAGCATCTTCATATTCCCGCTCCTGTCACCGTCGATAGCACTGCGCTTGCATGTGGATCAGATAGACCTTACAAATGTTGCGCTGGCGTATGTCATGTTTTTATGTTCCTGATTTTTTTTTGCTAACCTGCTCGGGTCTTGCAGGGGTTTAATGGGCCAGTATGTATTTGCAGTTGTGGTGGGCATGATCATGGATCGATTCGGGACGTGGGCGTATGTGTCTTCACCTAATTCATCCCGGATCTTACCAACGTTGTGTGAAAGTTGCTCTCTCGGAGGCGCATTCCTTTACATGACCGGGTATGGAGGCATGGAGTATGTTTTATCTACATATTCCTCTGAACCTTCGAATTCCCGGATTGCGATTCGATGGCTCGTTATGCTCAATTTTCTCGCTGGTTTAGGAACGGTCTCGTCGTGGGTCGCTTTTATTGAGCCTCTGAGAGCTGCTTTCTCATGATTGCAATAGATACTTTGGATTTTTGTTCGCAAGCAGCAGGAACTTTCCCAAATCTACAGGACTTGCAACTGGTGTTCCTTTGTCCGTCTTCGGCCTCTCCCCCCTCTTCCTGTCGAGCATTGCTTCCACGTTCTTTTTGGATGCAACAACTGGTCTTCTTGACTCCGCACGCTTTTTGGTTTTTCTCGCGGTGTTACTTGGCATGGTCAATCTGATAGGATCTGGCGGATTGCAGATATGGTCACGAGATGAAACCTCTAGAAAGACTGATCCTGTGCCGCCGATAACGTCAGAAAATCCTCCTGCAGAGTTTCCCGAGACTCCAAGTGAAAACACCCCTCTGATACCTGCCCAACGGCCCGAGGAGCCAGAGAGTGAACTACATCAGCCGTTACCACACTTGCTGAGGGATCCCCACTTTTGGTTGTTCATTGTTATCATCGCAGTCACGACTGGCACGGTATGTGACATTCTTGTGCGAGGATGACAGGCACTTCATCTCATCCGCACAACAGTGTGAAATGGTTATGGCAAATATCGGCACAATCGTTCAAGCGCTGATGCCAGATTCGAGAGGCTTTGCAATCACATACGCATTTTCAGCTTCCAGCACCCTTCAGTCGCCATCGACGTCCCTATCTGTCAGGCAACTTCATGTGCAGCTCATTTCAGCCTTCAACACTGTGTCTCGAATCGGCTCTGGACTGCTGGCAGATCGAATCTGCGCACCGACTTCCTCCGGAGCGCGTCGAGTATCCAGGTTAATTTTTGTGACTATATCTTCCGCTACACTGGCCGTGGCCTTTGGATGGACGGCATGGGGACTTCGTTCTGAGAAAAGCTTGTGGGTCCTGAGCGCTACTACGGGTGCCGGCTACGGTACGGTGTTCACAATAACGTCAGTCTTCGCATCGGTTCAGAGTCACAACACTGATGTGAAACCCTTCAGACCAACCGTAACAGCCAGCGTGTGGGGTAATCGAAATTTAGGTAGGAATTGGGGCATCATCAGCTGTGAGCCTCGGTCCATGCATCCCCAAATCCCCGATCTCTCACCTACTTCAACAGACGCACCTTTAATTGGCACCCCCATCTTCACTTTCATGTACACAGCGGTCTCGAAGCATGTCGGTGGGCATAACACATGTACTGGCACTATCTGTTTTAGCCCCACATTTGCGGCCTGCACCATTTTTTCGCTCTACGCTGCGATGGTATCATTTGTCCTAACCCGCCGTTGGCGTGCGGTTGTGTAGACTAGATTCTATAGACTAGATTTAGAAGTACTTTTCTCATTACCTTGGCAGGGACGCCAGAAGTAAACATTCATCGTTGCCTTATGATATTTACAGTATGATCGTGGACCTATTGGGGGTGGTGCTCCTTACAATTCCAAGCGCCCATGGTCACCTGAGAGGTACGGAGCACACACGCCAGCATTCCAAGGTATGCTGTGTAGGAAGACCCAGGAAGCCTGACTTGTAGGAGCAGAGAAGCGTGGATGATCAATCGCATCCATCGGTGGTTCAAGAACAAATTTGCGTCGCTGTGTGTATTCCGAAACCTGTGGATGTAAGCCCGAGCTCGCGTCATGAAATATCGTCCCGGCCTCGTGTTCCAAAATTGTCCCGATACAACCCCGGCGGCCGATCGATTTCCGACGCTTCTTGGCTGTCTGATTATCAGTTGCATAGCAACACCTCAGGGGGGGTCGGTGTTCCAGTCTTTGCGGGGACGTGCTAATACTGGCACGGCCGCACCTGGTTGCCGCTTTTTCATCAATATGCGGAACATTCCCGGCTCATAACGGTTCGACGTCCGCACGCACTGGCCGGCGCGTGTGGTACAATCGGCGCATTAATGGCAGGGATACTCCACTTCACGCTCACTGCTGAGAGTTTAAGTCACGTTGTTCGGCGTGGCCTGAGTCGCATAGAAGATGGTGCTGCACAACACAATAATCTCTTGTGATGAAATCGGGGGCAGAGCCATTGTAGACCGGCGGTCCGTTCGGTCTGATCGGAGTGCGAAATCTTGCGCCTCTTTGCTCCGCAAACATCCGTTAGGAGCGGAGTTATAATGAGGCCAACAGAGGCATGGACTGTCCCTGATACCTTTACCGTGACCGAACATGCAAAGGAGGAAAGAGGGTTGTGTGGGCGCCAAACGCGTCCAGGGGAGCGGGAGAAAACCGCCCGGACTAAGTACCAGCCCCTGAGCCAACGAAGCTGGGGACAACATGCAACCTGAGATTACTGCACTCAGACCCCCATTCAGTTTGGTCTCGCAAGTCAGACCCCCCTCCCATCCCTCACTTCTTACGGTCCGAGAGAAGCCTTTTGCCAGCCTCCTCGCCGACAACATCCTCTATGCTTCTGTTCATAATGCCCACGAAAGTATTTAGCTCCCGTCAATCTGCCGTTCATCCAAACCCTTTCCCCCAACATTCGGTCTCACTTTTGTTCTCTTTCCTGTCACTTTGACCTCTCCTTCTCTCTTCCCTTCTCATGTCTACTTCAGCCAAGAGACGAGCTGAAGAAGAAGAGGAAGTTCCGGTCATCCATGAAGAGGACGCTCCTGGTATGATTTCTACGTTCTACCACTTGACACAGGGCAACAACTTAGTTTCTCCGAAGTTCCTAGTGCAGGGGGAACTGCGCCAGCACAAGGAGGTCCCAGAAAGCGAGGGCGACCGCCGGGCTCAAAGAACAAGAAAACGCTTGCGGCTGAAGCCGCGGCGGCAGCTGCTGCTCGAGTAGAGCTCGCTGCTGAACCGTCTTCTCCTGAGTCCAGCAAGCGGCTGACGAGATCTTTCGAAGTCCGCATTTTCTGGTATAAAAGGTTTCTGTGAACTCATGAAGTTTCTACAGCCCGGTGGACCCTTTACGGAAGAATCTACGGCAGAATCTCCTCGAAAGCGTGGCCGCCCGACAAAGAAGACTAAAGTTGAAACGACAGAGGAGGAAATAGAGGAAACAACAAAGGATGATGAATAGATGAAATCAATTTAGATCACTGGGACATGCAGGTGGGCGGGATCTTGTCCCTCAAAGGAGGGAAGACGCACCGTCATTTCAGACACTCTACATTTGACAAGGTTATGAATGTCCTGTTGTTGTAGTTTTGACCGTTTTCATGGTGTCCATTAGCCAGTTCAGCGCTGGTTCATCATTGTGTATATATGTACACAAGAGGCAATGTTATCAAGTCATCTGGACTCACGCGCGCTCCTTTGCATCAGAAGCGCTGACGATGCTATTTACATGCAGGGGATAATTTGGGAAGCTCCTGAGGCCACCTACCCCCTCTACCACACGTGGTACACAGATAGCTTTATATCTGGCAGGAGACCCTGGCGAGGGCGGTGCCTGTCATTACCTGCGAAGCACCCCGTTCCATACTGCGAATCTCCAGGCGCCGAGTGCTGACAAACTGAAGGCTGTGGCACCAGCAAGCCATCCACAGTAGTCAAGGATTCTGGTCTGCAATTGTGCCCTACGTTTTGCGGTGGCATAATTGATGTCAGGCCTGAAAGTGACCATCGTATAGAGTGGCAGCCAGCCTCGCGCTGCGTTGGTAGGGAAAGGAACCCTCGAAAGCACGTCGGTGAGGGACGCTCCAGAAACGAATGGCGCAAATGTCGAGAGGAGTCGATCCACAACGCGACGGAATCGATAAATAGGGGTGATCACATGGTGACGCATTTCCATGCTGCATAGAATGTGAGGTTAGACGCCGTGTTTTACCCGAGAAATGTCACGCACTAGTTATACATGGCGAGGTCACTTATCGCAATCAGATCCTCTCTTCGTATCTGTGAGTATTCTTCCAGGGATGGCCCCAAGCGATCTTCCTCGTCTGCTTTCGGCGGCACCGGTGCAACGCCAAAGGACTTGAACAACGTGGTCAGGACGCGGACATCTTCGAACCCGCAGTTGAGGCCCTGGCCGTAAAAAGGCACCATAGCGTGTGCTGCATCTCCGATGACCACAGCACAGTCCTTAAAGTGGTATGGATATGTCTTGACGGAAATGAGAGAGCTTCTAGGGTTCTCCTCGAAGTCGTCCAGGAGCGATTCACGCCCAATGAGCTGGACAGCATCCGGAAAGTGAAGGTCGAACCAATCGGAGGCCTGCTCACGCGTTTCCAGCTTGTCGAGTTCTGCGGTGGGCGCATACAATGTGCATGTGAACGACTTATCCTGCCGGAGATCAACAGAGCGCACGGATCCGGCAAGATCGGTGATCACACCTTATTTGGCAATGCGATCAACATGAATGCGCTTCGCGGCCATATATGCAAATGATTGGGATCAATCCGGAAAACCGGCTGGCCGTTCTCGCCTACGCCTGGGGACATGTGTAGCTCGACATAGTCGTGTGGAATGTATTCTTGTTGAAAGTTCATGCTATACTCATGTCAGGTGTAGCCGGACCGTGCTTGCGGCAGCACGTACCGGACTACCCGCATCATCTGCCGTCTCACCAAAGAATGCGCTCCATCTGCGCCGATGCAGAAATCGAAGGCAACCTCGAGTGTATCGGCAGAAGGCGGAATGAAAATCGCGGTCTTGCGCTCGAAGTCGATGGCGATTAGCTTGTCCTCGAAGCGTACGCTCACGCCGGTGTAATGCTCGAGTTCATCCAGAAGAACCTTGTTGAGAAGTCCGCGGCCCATAGAGTTGAGGTGCTACATATCCCACGATGTCAGGAGAAGATTGATGAAGAAGCAATTCATCTAGACGCACCTGACCGTGCTGGTCATATAGCTGACTCTCTTCCTTCCCATCCTTTGTATGAATCATCCTTCCCTTCATTGGAATAGAGTCTTCCAGCAGCCGAGCTGTGATTCCCGAATCAATGGTTCCCAAGGCCGTGATGGCCCTGCTTGATATGGCGAGATTGACAGAGCGATGGGCGATCGTAGACGGATCGACATAACGGATATCTACCCGTAACAGTGGGACATCAGTCCAGCAAGCTCGTGTGACACGCAAATACACCTGCGTACCAGGCCGTGATTCGCGTAGATCAACTTTCCAACCCATCTTCGCGAAGCTGAGCGCCGTCAAGCAGCCCACGGGGCCGGCGCCGACGATGAGAACCTTGCGAGCGTTGCTGGAGGCCGACATGGCGGTCAGGACGGTCTGCTGAGTGACCCCTACATGTGCATATATGAGCAGCGGAGCGCACTCCCCGGTTCCACCGGCACATCCCGCCCTTCACGAGCAGTTCATATATCAACAACAATACAATGTAGAAGCCGGAGGGTTTCTGGAAGCACGACTAGCTTTTACGTGATTATGTCTCGGGCGGACGCCTTGCTATTTCAATGATTTAGACTTTATTACTTACTTTGAGCTGTCAAACAGAAGCGCCGCCGCTGACTCGAACGATAAGCCCAGGGATTCCCTGACACGACCTAGCAGTGGCGTATAGCGATCTACACTCTCTGTTAATCCGTATGGCAGACTCGACAGACCTTCAAGCACAATCACCTGAACTTCTGGATGAACGCGACTCGCTCAATTCCTTCAGAGACGAATTTTACATCCCTCAGAACGGTGCGGTTGGCGCGTCCAATGACCTCCCAGCCGATCAGCCATGCACGTACATGTGTGGCAACTCCCTGGGCTTGCTGTCAAAGCTGTCGGAATCCCTTGTACAAGGAGAGTTGAGAGTCTGGGCAACACGGTATGTCCGGCCATATTCATCATGTGATTACTGTGTTGACCGGAACTCCTTTCAGAGGAGTTGTGGGTCACTTCAGCCATCCGTATGGGCGTGAATGGGTAGAGTTCGGGGAGAAGTTGTCACCATTGTTAGCACCCATAGTCGGTATGCTGATGAGCTTCCATCTGCCAGTCTGTGTCTTACGCTTAGTCCAGGCGCACATTCGAACGAAGTCATATCCATGTCCACACTTACCGCGAATCTCCATCTCATGATGAACGCATTTTACAAGCCCACGAAGGAGCGCTTCAAGATCTTATGCGAAGCGCGAGCATTCCCATCTGATAGGGTGCGCATATGACTACAGTCATGTTTCGGCGAGTTCACTGACATGTTGAGCAGTATGCATTTCATTCTCAAGCGAGTGCGCACGGATTCGATCCAAAGGAGGCTGTCGTCGCGATGTCCCCGCGAGAAGGCGAGCATATCCTACGAGAAGAGGATATTCTCGACATCATTGCTAAAGAGGGGTCAAGCATCGCCGTCATCTGTTTTAGCGGTGTTCAATATTACACGGGACAGCTGTTCGATATGCAGAGGATCACCCACGCAGGCAAGCATGCTGTACACAATGCACGCTCTTTTTGTTTCGGCGGCGCTGACACAGAATTAGGGATGCATCGTCGGATGGGATCTAGCCCATGCGATTGGAAATGTTCCGTTATCGCTGCATGATTGGGGCGTTGATTGGGCAGTCTGGTGCACCTACAAGTACCTGAACTCCGGAGCTGGCGGCATCGGCGGACTGTTTGTCCATAGCAAGTGGGACAACATCAAGAAGCCAGAGTAATTATTATGCATGACTCTTTTCGCTCTCACTGACGTAGTATCAAGCTATGCTGGATGGTGGGGACAACAACTTTCGACTCGCTTCCAAATGCCAGAAGACTTCACACCGATACCCGGCGCATGGGGATACCAACAATCTAACCCTTCATGTTTGACCCTCGCATCCTTATTGGGTAGTCTCGAGATCTTCCAGTCGGCCGGTGGAGTACAGGCAACCCGAAAGAAGAGTGTGCTCCTTACAGGATATCTCGACGGGCTCCTCCGCCAGTCAAATTTCTATTGTGCTCCCGAAGGCCCAAGCTTCACCATCATCACACCTTCCGATCCATTTCGTAGAGGTGCTCAGCTCTCCCTGCTTTTCTCCTCATTGGGAACGATGCAGAAGGTATTCGATGGGCTGACCAACGCAGGTGTGATCTGCGACGAACGCCAGCCAGACGTCATTCGATTGAGTCCGGTGCCGTTGTACAATACGTTTGTGGATGTTAAGCGCGCCGTTGACGTGCTCGAGGCGGTCATGGGGTCACTGTAATGTATGAAACCACAAGGTCAAATGATATACTTGCAAGAGTGTAAATTTCCAAGCAGTTCCCACGCTATGAGTCTAGTAAAGTCTCACAGGAGGTGATGGGTCCACAACTCGAATATCTTCTGCTTTTACACTGGGCTCCTGACGGCGGACAGGTGGCATAATTCCGGGACCCATGGGTCTACCCACACAAACTTGCAAAGCTTGCTGACATTCATATCAGGGTTCGCGAACGCCAACAAAGATGAACAATGGGGATCTTGGCAGAAATGTATCACGCAATGTTCAATCGGAACGGGAGTTAAGTACTTTGGGATCTCGGAGGTGCGGCCGATTTATAAGGAACAACACCGGTGAGATTTGGCCCACCCGCTGCTGCGCCCATGATTATGTAAGCAGCAATAACCCGGACAGACCCCTAAGTGGGCCTGTGCCCGAACTGGCACTATAGATTCATCAATCCATATCCAACATTGCTCAGATGAATACACATTTCCGCAGAATAAACATCGATCAGTATGATGAAGACGTCCTACTCCCCTCGGGGCTGTACGACCCCGATCCTCGTTCACCCGCACAAGTACAGGCAGACGCGCAGCAGAAGAGTTCTTCAGTGCGAGGCAGCTTGAGCAGGTGAGTCGCACTTTGGACGGGGAGGATACAAATTGATGTGATAAGGGGTAATGTGGCGGGTGCGTTGGTGACTGTGCTGGATCGGCCGGCGTATGGTGAGGGAGTAAACGAAGCAAAGGTGTGGTTTTCTCCAGCTCCTTTCCCCAAGTCATCCATAACCCTTTCTCCCCAACGCAGGCACAAACGCTCAGCACCCTCCTCCTCATACTCAATAGCACCAAAACTTCCGACATCCCCACACTCGTCCGCGCCCTCTCGGAGGAACAACAAGACACGCTCATGAAGTACCTGTACAAGGGCATGGCCAGCCTCGGGGAGGAGGTGAATGGGAGCGTCTTGCTCGGGTGGCATGAGAGGCTTACGGAGGTCGCTGGTGTTGGGTGTATCGTTAGGGTTATGACTGATAGGAGGACGGTGTGAGGGGTAGAGGAGATGGGAGTGGCAGGGTACAAGATACGCAGGCGAGAGCATCCATCTTCCCAGACGAGAATATAACATCATGGAACCTTCTTCCTGCTCTCCAACGGTTGGCTCCCGGTACGGCCCTCTCTCGCCCTAGGTATCATCAACCACGTATATCTACCGCCGTGCATCGAAGGATACTTCTCCAACTGGCTACCTAGCCAGCTGCAGGACTACGTCGCACACTATGAAACCTTGATCTCGGTAGTGCGCAGTCCGCCACCAAGGGCCAAGGGCAGCATAGAGCTAGCGCACCGTCTTACACCTCCTGAACAACCCATCGCTCGCTTGAGCCGCCCTTCCAGAGCCCTACCTAATCCCAACGTGCCCATCCGATGGACAACCACACCAGTTCCCAGGCTGGTTCCTCGGCGTCTCTCCCCTCTCCACACCTAGTCTTCCGCTGTCAGGATCCTGCCTTCCAATGCAGATCATTCGTCCAACCGTTGCCCTACCTTTGCCGCGTATCTGCTAACCACAGCTCACCATACCGGTGGACGGGTAGGGATATTTCGCTGCAGCACGGTCAGGTAATACCAATGTTTTGGACACCTCCCACAACATCAAAATCTCTTGTGTGTTTAGAAAGAATCATGAAGATAGAATGTTGGAACAATGCTTGAATAAGATGATTTTGATTTTGACCAGTATTGAGAGCTGTGTGCACGGATGTCCCACTAAACTCAGAGTGGTGTTTGCAACACAGCCACGTCTGTAGAATGCAGGGAAATCAATTAGCACAGGGAAAGGGCCTGGAAACCCTAGCGTTTGGGCAAACTCGCGCACTGTCTCCAGCCTACCACACCACAGAAACTTTGAATTTACTAGGACTGGGGCCTATTTGAGGCTTATTTGGACTGCTTTCATTATCACACATTTTCGATCCAATAATGGCCTGCCTGAGATCATAACCGCATGCGGTCGGACCATGTAGATCCCTGCGCAACGCGGCGATCCCTCGGTGGACCCTTGGGAATCATGGGCACGCATCGACGTGGTCGTCCACTTTATACCGCCCAACTATGGCGCTGGGTACCCTCTTCCCAATTCTTATCCTATTTCTATCTACTACCCCTGCATACACACAACGCGGACTACGCGCGACCAACATCGAGGATATCTATTCCTATCCGAGGTACCGCGTGTCGTTTTTGAATGGGTTTCCGGTCAGCAATGCAACGGCGGAGCGATGGTTGAAGGACGGCCTGGAGGGTGGAGAAAGTGAATTTATGGGGGAGAACAGTGACGGATGGGGGAAGCAGGGGCAGATAGAGGGATCTGCGGAGGACGTATGTCGATGACTGGATTGCACTTTCTCGAGCTTATCCCATATTCAGACTAATTCACCACTGCGATCACGACTGGAACGCATGGCCCTCGAGCCTAATCAATCCTACCTCTGTCTACTACCAAGCTCAGCCCCAAGTACACCTACACCACCAGAGACCTTTCCTACACATCATTCCAATCCTATCGCATCTTGGCCACTTCTCGAACCCTTGAATGGGAAATGCTTCTACCTGCGACAGGGCTGGTTCACGTATTCGTATTGCCACAATGATCAAGTTCGTCAATTCAGAGAAATGGCGCACTCACACCCACACCCACCCGGGGGGAGAATACCGGAGGAAGATCCAAATGTGAGTTTATCTGAAACAGGATGCGCACTTCTGCTGAACCCATGTACAAAGTATGAAGCATATACGCTCGGGGTCTCGCCCATGCACAATGTAGAAAATTGGGAACTCGCCCTTCAAATCCAAAATAATCTGGAGCTCCGTGGGACTGGGAAGCGCTATCTGGTGCAAACATGGAGCGATGGAACAGTCTGCGACAAATCCGGCCGAGGGCGAGAAGTCGAGATTCAGGTAATTCATGCAGTGCTGGCGTGTGCGCTATGTCTGACTCACTTTCTAGTTCCACTGCTCGATGACGACCACCGATGGCATTCTGCTTGTCAAAGAAACCCGGACATGTCAATATGTTCTCGTCCTTCAAACTCCAAGGCTATGCAGCGAACCTGGTTTCCGTTCAGAGCGCGACGCTGAGCCAGTGAATGTCGTACACTGCAGAGAAGTCGTTGAAACTACCCCATCCGTCAACCTGGGTGCTTCTCGAACAGAGGATTACGTGCCTGGCACACCGGGTGCGACGCTCGATCTGACTTGGGCCGATAAGGCGTTCGCGATGCCAAAAGATAAGCGTGCACAGCTGCCGGAAGGACAAGGTGAAGACTCAGCGACACACGGCCAGGCACCTGCGGATGGATATGGGCAGGAGGAAGCGAAGAGACAGCGAGGCAAGAGGACGATGGAGCTGATCAGCAGCTTGCAACAGCTGCTGATGGGCAATCCAGAAGACTTGCAGGAGCTCAACATCCAGTTCCAGGAGGGCGACGATGGCGCTGCGATGTTGATCATTGACCTTGGCGAAGAGCCGATTGATCTTGGGGATGAAGGAGAGGACAAAGGACATCAACCTGCTGCCGGGACTGCAGAGTCGAAGGCGTCGAAGTCCATGAGCGACCGATTCAGAAAGGCGATGAATTCGCTTGCTTCTACACGAGGGCAGAGGGTAGATGACGACCAGCGGTTTGACGATGACGGGTATGATCACGAGGATGCGTTTCAACCGCATGTGCTGCATGAGGAGTTATAGGAAGGCTGAGGTGGGCTGTATGTACTTAGGACTTCGTTGGGAGCCACCGGCTTCTAAGAATGTTGGATAGCCGTTCTCGGACCCATGGGTCCATTCACACGTGTACTTCGAGGAGAAGTGTCGGAAAAGAAGCCAGAAAATAATAATCATTCTGAGGCACGCTCTTCTCAAGAGAATTCTGGTCTCATACGGGACGTGCACATAGAAGAACGTTAAGAGAACGTCTATTGGTGTCAATATTTGCCACATGGTTTGCTATACGACAATGCTCGCCATGGAGAAGCGGGTTGGATCATATGAAATTTCAAATACTAAACTAGAAAAGAATGATGATGGAAGAAAGGGAAGAATAGAGATGAGGAGGAAGGAAGGTGATCTCAGTGAAAGACACAAGTACAAGCGAGCTATATGACACGTAGTGGCGGGTATTGCTTGAGAGCCTTTTGGTTCATTTCCCTGCCCCATCCCAGGGGAACGGGAGAGCGCCGGCCAGAAAAGCAATACATAGCGTTGCGTGATAATAGGCAGGCGTAAGTTAGTACAAGGCGGGCGTTCGTTATCGATTGGGGCATGGGAGGTAGCAGGAGTTCCGTAATGGAAGAGGATGGAAATTTTCCGTCAGCTCCATCCACGCGGTTTGAACGTGGTACAAATACAAGAGATTGCTTGGGAAGAGGGCGGCCATAGCCGCAGGAGACGGGTTCGTTTAGTGGTAGATTGTGGTAGGTTGGGAAAATCGAAGTAGTCGTGACCTTCTCTGGAGGAACGACGACAGCCATACAAGTCGAATGAGTGACACGACAGCCCAGTGCGTTCAGAAAAAGCGTCTCTTCGCCGGGCCATTATCGACCTGCAGGAGCACGTGCATATGATCCGGCTTATGCCCGGGTGTCGAGCAAGGTATGATGCTTCTAAGCCAGTCATCACCATCATCACCATCTTCAGGCTCTTCCCAGTCCTCCTCTCCCTCTAGGTGCTCGTTCTCCGCCCCGGCGAGGGATCCGTCATCCTTGATCGGCTTGCGCATGTGCTCGCGGTTCATATGCCCGCCGCACTCTGACCCGCCACAAGCGCATTGCAGTCCCCCACGCCCCCGGCCGCGATATAAATCGGAGATAGTACAGCGGGCCTCGGGCTCGACATGCATCATCCGGATGATTGCGCTGCGTGTCTCGCGAGGCAGGAGACGGAAGATGGAATCTGCCCCACCGCCAATAGCAGTCTGGACAGAAGTGACACTATCGTGCCTTGGGCGGCGGATGGACGACGGCAGAGCAGACGCTTTAGGTTTCACCTGCGGCTGCGGCTGAGGTTTCGGGGTGACAGCAGGTGGCACAAGGGCAGCAGTAGCAAGAGGCGTCTTTGCCTCTGCCTGCGCGTCCCCATTCGCCTCTCCGGGCTTGACAGTCAGGTCTGACCCGATCGACCCCTCCGAGGCGTCCGTCACGTTCCTCTCGTGCCCCTGCACCGGCGACTGCGTGTGTACGACGACGCTGACAGTCTGTGGTGCAGGCTTGGGTGCAGCAGCAGCGTTCTGGCTGACGTTGACTATCGGCGGGCTGGGTAATGCAGGGATAGGAGCAGTCATACTCCTATCGCGCTTTGGTGAGCTAACAGCAGTATTCGGCAAATTGAGCTCGCCTGGCGAGCCAGGGACGCTAGATGCCGCAACAGGCGTAAGGTTGAAAACAGGGCCAGGATGCGGTGAACTTGGCGCCGAAGTCGTGTTCCCTGAAGGACGAGGTAGGATAGCCACACTCGCGTCTTCCACTGGGGCAGTATCTATCCTGAGCCTGTTCAAATCGGAAATTGTGTTGAACGAATCGGAACACGAGCTCGTACTGCCCTCGCTGGCACTCGCTTCAGAGAAAGAGCTTGTAGCGCTCAGACTAGGAGTTTCGAAGTACGACGAGCTGAGGTTGTGACCGCTGATAGGGGTCATGTCCGCCATGCTCGATTTGCGGGAGACGGTGGACGCGTCTGTACCGCCTGTCAGCTGGCGCTGATGATGATGATGCTCGGATTTTGGGCGAACGGGGGGTTTCTCGCACAGCTCTGGATGGGACTGGACGAACATCCGATAGCTAGGATCGGTCTTCGGATCTGGGATCTTCCACGGAAAGCGGCGCAGGATCATACACATGAAGATGATTCCTATGGACCAGACGTCCGTCTTGCGAGGATCGTAGACGGGGGCAGTGAGCACCTCGGGCGCGAGGTACGGATCTGAACCAACGATCCCCGAGGCAGGAATAAGCGCCTTGCCAGGGTAGTGGAAGACAGTCGCGGTGCCAAAGTCGATCAGCTTTACGACGTTTGTGGTGGTCATGACGCAGTTGTCGAGCTTGAGATCTCGGTGAGCGAGCCCCATGCCATGTAGGTAGTCTACGCCGTCACAAATCTGCCGGAAGACGCAGTAGATCTCCGGACGGGTCATCTTGCCGGACATGACGACGCTGAACAAGTCAAACGGAGCATACTCCATGACCTGGCCCGCGATGAGCACGTTGTCACTCCCAGAGCGCAAGAACGCACCTCATAATAATGCCCGTGATCGGTCACGATATCCACCGTTTCGATGACATTAACATGCTTCAGTGCCGAACCCACACAAAACTCCGCGGTGACCTTCTTCTGATACTCCTTCTCGCTCTCCCCCGGCCGCCTAGGGCGAAACTCCTTGACAGCGTACGTCCTCCCCCCAGCCTTAGCGTTAGCCTTGATAAGCCTCACAGTTCCCCCAGCGCCCGAACCGAGCACTTTTCCCCACTTGCCGTACTTCTTGCTCATATGTGCGTGGGTGACGGTCGCGAGCGACTGAGGGGGATGTGCTGGTGGGCCGGCGGGGGTATCAGACCCCGAACCGGATTTCTGCCGCTGGTGCTTCGTCGACTGCTCCGAGTCGGAGGGAGTCACAGGCACGCTCGTAGCGCCCTCTGCTGCTCCTCCCGCACCAGCGACGGGCCCCGTCGACCCAGAGGCAGAAGAACCGACTTTCTCCTTCTGCTCCTTCGCCCGCGCATGCTTGATAAACCTCTCAAAGTGGTGGCTTGTGTGCTTCTCCGTATGATGCTGGGGCGAATGCGTGCCGGAGGGGGTGATGTTCCCCGGCGTCGGGGCAGCAGAGGCACTACCTGGGACCGGAACCGTAGGGTTGTGGAAGTTCGTTCCCCTGACTTGGTGGGACGTCGGTTCCGCATGCGGGATCTCCTCTGCAGGAGTCATATTTCCCGGTGTGTGTGCGCTTGCGGGTGCAGCAGCTGCCGATCCAGGCGTAGGCGTAGATGGAGGATGTGAATGGTGTGCAATGTGGTGGTTCAGAAATCGCTTGAGGTCGTGCAGCGGCCCAACGTGGACTTTCTTCACCCCCGTTTGCTTGCGCTCCGTCGCTGACGCAGGGCCCGCTGAGGAGGGAGAGTTATCACCAGGAGGGGACATGCTCGGGCTCGCGACGGCGGTGGAAGGCGTAGCAGGGGTTACAGGGTTGACAGGCTGCACGTTGGCAGTCGCAGGCGGGGAATCCCGGTGCTGCATCGGGAGATGGAGGTTGAATGCCGATAGCGAGCGCTTGTTGCGATTAAAGAACGAGTTCTGCCTGGGAAGCGGTTGTGCTGGCTGAGCAGCGGCCGCCGGGGCGGGTACGGGAGAGGCTGCTACTGCCACGGTTGGCGCTGGCGCTGGATGCAACTGGATAGCGGGGTCCGAATGCGCTCCCTGTTGGCCTGCGAGCTGGCTTGCAGCCACCGCAGGTGGAGAAGGAGAGGTCGGGGTGAGTGATGGTGGGATTGTCAAGAGCTGGCTAGACAATGGACTTGACTGAGGTGGATGATGGTCGCTGTTGAGAGTCTTCGCGTACGAATCTTGAGTGAGAGTAACGTTTGATGCGTCTGTGGTTCCTGCGATGAACTGCTGAATTGACTGTGAATCGTATCATCTGTCAGTACATTTGAAGTTGATTTAAAGTGGGAAGAGTTAAAATGGATGAAAGGAGAAGGGATAAATAATGGACCCAATGGTAGTGGATGAAGGAGGAGGAGAGGGAGAAGAAGGAAGAAGATAAGTTCAGGGCGCTACCACTCTCGCGTGCCAGCAGTAGTTCGATGAGACAAGCAAAAGGGTAAAAGGAGCAGTTAACGTCAGCACATAAAAGTATTCATTTTCGGCCGGCAGCCGTACTCCGCATCACGTCATCTCTCTCACATCAATAAGGAGTAAGAGAACCAAATTAACCCCGACGGTCTGTGTCTCTGTGCCGAGCACAAAGACTCAGCCACCCAACCGGCCGGTAACGGGCTTGCACAGCCTCATATATCTCTCACATCGCTCTGGCCGGACTCGTCCGAGGCCACAGCGACAGGAGAGATGACGACAGGACAGCTTGCGGACTACTGAGCTGGAAAGGAGAGCTGGATGTATGCGCATATACTCCACCGCAAACACCGCGCTGATAGAACCCCTCACCGATTCCAATCACAAATAAGGAGTGCAAGAAATAACAAGTGTCAAAGAAGGCACTGGGTTGGAGGAGATCGATAGATAGTGTAATGTGAAGTGTGAAAGGTAGACGTACCAAGGGTACAGCAGACACAGGCTCCGTGTCGATCATATCCTTACTCGTCACCGCATCCTCCTCATCCGCACCAAGCACGAATCTCCCTCTCACAGGCACCAACGGGCTCCTCTTCCTGCCCCCATCTCCCTCCTCTCCCTGCTCGTCCTCGCTCTCCTCTGGTGTCAGCTCCCCAGGATGCGGCAACACGCCCCTCGCAGTCTTGAGCGCCCGCCCGCTAGGGGTGATCAGGTGGATCCGGTCCATACTGGGGGAAGGCGAGATCTGCGCGCTGGACGTCACGCTTGACGCTTCGGACGTGGAGGGCGTCGAGTGCAGCTCGAACGAGACGGGTACCATAGCGCGTGCGGCGAGCATGTTGAGGATCTTCGAGGGTGAGGAGTTGCCGTGAGCGGGAAGTGAGAGGGTCGAGCGCGATTACGCTTCTTGCAGAGCGCGAGGATGGGAAAAGGTAACCGTCGAATAGGATAGGGATAGGGATAGAATAGGTTGGATAGATGGATAGGATAGGATAAAGATAACTTAGTGGCTGTTATCGCTCTGATGGCGACAACACCTCTTCAAATACCTTTCGCCGTCAGAGCGAACAATAGTCTGCTCAGGGCTCACACGACAGCAGTATATGTATTTCCTCCTCTCTATCCCTCCCACGGCCGTCGTGCGCTATGCGGGCGGGAGCGGCTGTCCACTGGGGTTGCGCCCCGTGCCTCCAAGCCAAGCCAACTAGACCTAAGAGAGGTGACAGGCGCCCGCCTCCCGTGTGCAAGGGCGCCACGGCGTCAACCAAAACCAACATGGCCATCTGCTCCCGGAGAATGTCTGTATTTGGGGAAACCGAGTCTTGAGTCGGGAGTTTCGCGCTTGAGGTACCGGGCCCACATGCTGCCCATTATTATCACACAAGCTACGGCGGATTCCTCCCTCCGTTCTCCGTTGCTTACTCGCCCAAACCCTCCGGTCTCGCCCGCCCACCTTCCAAGTCGCAGTCCCAGCCCCCGTTCGTGCGGAAACTATCAGCAACACGATCCCTTCGGCAGAGATGATCCCGTACAGAAAGATAAAAGGGAGCATATAGACTTTATTCGGGCATGCCTGAAAAGGATATACAGATGATTACGTCATCTACATTGCACCTCTTGTTCTTGGCTGACGTTTATTCAGAGCGAAGCAGTTCTATAAATAAGGACAGAACTCGTCATATTTTTGGCATCAGTGAGTTTTTGAGAGGATACGTAACGACCCCACAAGCAAGTTGTGTTCCTCAGATTGCGCGCATGCCGAGGATCAGGAGAAATGTCAAACGCATGCTGTGATGTTCCGGGGGGCTCTGTGGCGCCCCATCCCTGGTTGATACGGCTTTAAACAAGTGCATGTGGGGAAGTTTTTCCAACTCGAGACAACGCTGACGCCCTTATCAGCTCCGCTTGTTTACCAAGCGTTTGTATAATATATTCAAGGAATAGTAGAGATATTGACAATAACAATGAAGTTAACAGCCACCGGTTCCGGTCTCTTCCGGGATCCCCGTGCAACCACCAGCTCAAAGACCGTCCTACACGCGCTCACAGAGCCACATATTTTCGCCGCACAGAAGTATGCCGAGATACAGGACCCCTCAGGGTACGACGAGAACAAAGATATCCATGTATGTAGCTGTTCCCCGTTCCGGCCCAGGCTAGCGAAAGGGGGATCCCTGATTCCTAAATGTGCCTGAACTCTGGTCGTGCACCCGTATTTCCACGCGTGCTTATTCCCCGAACGCGCCGTACGCGCCCTCGTCCATGATCTGACCGTGGAACGTGGATATCACGGCCGGTCGGTCGGGAAGAGCGTAAATCGGCCTCCGACCTCCGCCGGATCTTCCCGCTCTTGGTACCCCTTCTGGTCAACGTCTGATGCCGACCTGACCCAAACTGACCGTGATGGCCGAGATGCCGTTTAGAGCCGTGCTGACCGAGTTGGGCAAGTCGGAGCGCATGAGGAAAGTTCTCGGTCCGTTGTGCCGAGGGGCCGTGCCGAACGGGATGACGTCGGACTGACGTGTTCCGATTTCGATGTTGTACCGGAGCCGCCGAAAGCATGACCAAGGCGGAGTTGTTAGTCATGCAGGCGTAACTCCGACGAAAGACGTCCATCTGAAAGGGTATAGAACATTATCCGATCCTTGTACACGTAATACATGCCATATCGTTGCTTTCCAATCCGCTCGAAATACAGTACCAACCTAGAAACAGCTATACCGCGCTGCCAACAACGTCAAGTCTGAAACTCGTCCTACTCACCCTGGCGCTTGGGCTCTTCCCAATCTCTTCAGCTCCAAGCTTCCCATCAACATTCTCCATCTCCCACTCCGAGTCCTCCGTCCCTTCCGCACCGAGCACGCCCCCGGGCGCGTCGGTATGATAGTGTCGGGAGACCGCGATAGAGATGGGCTGGATTTGCGTGTTTTGTGATCTGTGCGAGCGGAAGTGCGAGGAAGGCTCATGATTTATCCCGAGGCCGATCCGGACGATCAGGAGGGTGAAGGTAATGCCCTGCGATGTGGATTAGATCAAGATAGTATACGATGGGCGTGGAGCTCACAATCATAGGGTTGATCTGCATCAAACGAGTGTGCTATTAGTGGCGGCTAATTCGCGGAAGACCAAGCACTTACGCAGTCCACCAGTATATACTGAGAGTTCGAGCCCGACACGTAGGTCATCAGGAAGATGAACAGGCTCGCAGCATACATAACACCGCTCTCAAGGATGATCGACATCACCGGTCTCAAACTCCCAGCTGCGGACGGCGCTGTCTTCATGTTGATCGATCAGATGCGGAAGACGATGAGCGATGTGACGATGACGTTTTGTGCCAGGGTGAGGCTGATCACTGCTTCGATCCAGTCGTGGAGTGCTGTCACGAAGATCGAATCGCCCGAGTGAAGGTTCGCCATCGTTACGACCATAAATATGTCAACAGCTGTCACCATCGTTCCTTAGTCGCTGGTTCTCATACTTGAGGAAGACACGTACTAGCGCTTGCGATGAATAGAATCATTGGGAGGATAATGACCCAGAGATTGTTTCCCCATACGATGTAGCAGCGATAGATCTGTGCGTCATCAGTCTTTGCTTTACACAAAAGGTACAACATACCAAGACAGCATCGGCGAGCATAAAGTATGTGCATGTCAGAGCAGTCCTCGTCACCTCCTTCCACTGCGCTAGATCTTGCAGATCAGCCAAAGGACCGCCGGGCGCATCCCGGAGTGTGATGAAGGCGTCGTCTGTGCGGGAGAAGGAGATACCCAGCACGGTTGTGTTGACGAGAAACATGGCCAATGCTGCGACGATCAAGATATAATTTGGCTCCCTTGTCTTCCGTTTGTAGAGCAGGATATAGAGTGCCGCGATGAGTAGAACGACGAAAATTCCTGGCAGGGGTTAGGCACCGTGCAAGGATGATCGAGACAATCGCACCATAGAGTATTGAGCTCGAGAACAACCCGGCCAATGTCGCCGTGTCCAGGGGTAGGGAATCGGCCATCAAACGGAACAGCACGGGGTATTATGGGGAGACAGTAAGCAATACAGTGGACGGGGATGGATAGCAGAGCATCGCACGCGACCGTGAGAGGGATTTTATTGCCCAAGCTGTGCGCCGTCGGCAACGCATGATGAAGGTGGTGGACAATGTTGGCAAGAACATATTGGAATCAGCTCCAGTGTCGAACCTTCGTTGCTTAAGCTTCTCACCATTAGCTGGGAATCAACAAGCTGCCCTCATGCACATGCCGGCAGACGAAGAGAGCAAGCCATCTGTGCACCCCAGAAAACTTCAACAAAGCAATGATCACTGAAAATAAGCACTAACGGGAATCTGAGACATCATAGGATTGGTCGAGAACAAGTTGCCAGGTGTTCAGGCAGTATCGCCTTATAGAACTCACGTGGACGTAAGATGAGCGCATAACTCATACCCGAGCAGCTAGTGGGACCATAGCCTGACCCTGTGCATGGCTGCCAGGGAGATCAGCTATCAAACCAGATACCGGAGAATACGGCGAGAAGGCGCTTGTACATCAGACCCGAGAGGTGTGCACCCGGATAGAGTACGGCATGGATAGCTTTGCGACAGTAAACTTCCTTGATCCGACATGGGAGGGGCAAACATAGGGGAATGATTGTTTCCATTCTCGCTCCGAGCGCTATGGGACGCGCGTTTCTATCCAGATCCAGGTGGACGAAGTGTGGAGAGGGTGCGAGCAGGGTCGAACGACCGCGTGGAACAAGAAGCAGGGCTTGAAAAGTACGGGGAGGGAATTCCTCCGAGGGAATTCCTCCGGTGCCCCCTCCTCGGAGATATTGCGCCCACAATGCCCCTCCGGAGGCAAATGCTCAGAATGCCCGCTCCTTCACGTGCTCACGGAGTGTGCAGCTTTCCTTGCGTGTCAAAAGAGCAAAACGGGTAAGCTCGGGGTCCTGCCTTCCCAGAGGGGCCAAACATATCTCGAAGACAGCAAGCAGGGTTAGAGAAGTTGAAAAAAACCGGCGGAGATTATTGAATTAGGTTCTGTTTTAATTTTTTCATAATATTAATACATTGTAGCTTATTTTTTAATTAAATGTGCCAAAAACAGGACCCCTGTAGTATTAGATGATTCCTGGCCTGCCAGGTGAAAATGCTGCGCCGCGATGTGAGCACGTGAAGGAGAGGGCATTCTGAGCATTTGCCTCCGGAGGGGCATTGTGGGAGCAATATCTCCGAGGAGGGGGCACCGGAGGAATTCCCTCAAGTACGGGACTGGGTGACTGTATTGCTGACTAGCAATCTTCCAATTTTCAAGCTTTGAAATTTATATAGGACTATTCAGTGTTCAAATGAAACACTACCACATACAGTATAGTGGACCAGGTCAGTAAAACTGAGCATCTCTTACTTTGCTCGCCAGCTCACCAGGTCCGCGTTCGCCGGACGTCTCGCCAAACGAAACTGCCAACACATCAGAAAACTCAGCATATGATAATGCATCGAAGCCTTTGCTTAGATATGCTCTTCCTTGCATTGTACAGCCGGATAGATACACACTCTGATGTCCTGCAGTCTCTATCAGCGTCTCGCTATTTCCGTGTTCAGAAGTGAACACATTTGAGATGCTCATACACAAACTTCATTAATGACGGTCAAACCGCAACATCATGCTCTAACTCAACATCCCGTAACGGAAGGCCTGATGTGGTGCCATACTTGGTAACATCCAAGTCGGATGTTGAGTCGAGGCCTTCGACGACTTCGGATTGCTGCACAGTAACCACAACCGATTGGGGAAGTCGAAGCACTTCAGGTCGAGAAGATGGGGCAATCTCATCCGTGCTGGACGACTCTGGCCCTCGTCTCATAGCAACTCGTACAACAAGAAGACTGAATGTGATTCCCTTTATATCGTTCAGAAACTATGCGCAGCGCTGCTGGAACACGTACAATGATTGGGTTGAGCTGAGGAAACGAGACGTTAGCTCACAGCGGTGACGTGACAAAGGCATGCACATACGATGTCTATCATGACATACTGCGCGTTGCTGTTCGCCGTATACGTGATGAGATATACCAACACCGTGATCACGTAGGTCAGTCCCGACTCCACAATAATTTGAACTGTCTTGCTAAGCGTTCCCAGTCGTTTTCCTGTTGCTCGAATGTTCACCGAGAGGATCTTGAAGGCAATGAGCGAGGTTACGATCACGTTTTGTCCTGAGGATATTGCAAGAGCTGCTGCGATCCATGATTTGACGGCTGGATCGAATATAGTAGCGCCTTGAGGTAAGTGTGCCAGATTGACATTGAGAAAAATGCTTGTCACTCAAATATTCACCATCAGCATATATTTCTCCTGATCTCGGGATATCACTCACCCATGTAGGCAATGTGGATCATAATTGGGAAGAACACGATCGCAAACGATCGAGACCAGACTATCCAGCATCGATAGATCTGAAACGAGTCAATCAGTCGATTCCTGGTCCGTATAAGCCCAACCTACCAGGGTGAGGTCGGCCACGAATATGTAAAACGAGCATGCTGAGGTCCTAGCGACCTCCTTCCACTGTGATAGCATGGTCAGGTACTCGTCCGGGCTTGTTGTATTCCCTTTCAGATAGATAAATGCATCGAGAACCCTTGAGAAGGAGAATGCCAGGATGAACGTATTCACCACAAGCATCAAGCATGCAGCGAGAATGAGCAAGTAGTTTGGGTTGAGCGTATTTCGTCTACAGAGCAATACATAGAGACAGGAAGCCAGTAACATCAAGAACATGCCTTTCCCTTAGTTAGCATGATGGACGAAGTGACAGGACAAACATACCGTAGAGTACAGAACTGGCGAACAGGCCAGCTAGAGTCGCTCTGTCTACGGGGATGCCCATGCTGGGAGTCGCTCAATCCCAGAGGTGGTGGATAACGCAAACGAAGATCCAACAGCATAAGATCTTGCATCCCATCCAGCGAAATAAAGACACGGCACATTCGATAAACGCCGTCTAGGTTACCCGGCTCCATGACGCTCCTAGGATGCCGAGCCGAGGTGTCAGAATCCACCAGTCGAGACATCAGAAATCAGAAACCAGTTGTATGTGGTACTGAACGAAATGTACAGTATTGCACACCTTCCGCAATCTCTAACATGACAATTCTCCTTCATTTTGCCAGGAGAACGTGGAGAAATGGTCGGCCTTAAGTGCCAAGCCCCCTTTATTGCAGGACAAGTCGATCACTTTCTTGTGTTGATGATCCAAGCGTTCGCCTAACGCATAGGGCAAGCCATCCGAAGTCACTTTAAAGGCCGGGAACAGAGGTGTCAACCTGTTTCCGAGATCTTCAAGTACATGCCATCGCGATGCTGTTCGACGGTTTCTCAAGCGCTCGAGACGCATGCGGAGTGGTCCCGATGGGCGCTTTCCAGGTTTGCGCTGGCGACCGCCAGCAAGTCATGGATTTTTCTTCTTTTCATCTATTGCCGATATCATCTTCATTCTGAGGGTTGCAGTGCATGCATGCATAGCCTAGTTGGTCCTGATACATTGCAATTGGGCGATGGCGGATTTCAAATTTCGGAATCACAGCACCATAGAAGACTTTCGTTTTGGTCCATTGTTATCCCCAATCGATCGAGGTGCTGAAAACGAGCGAGATGAGGGAGAAAGCGGCTTATTGCAGGGAGAAGATGGACGCACACCGCACGCACGATAAAACTGTATAGTTATTGCTTATATAAGCTAACTGTAATGTACGCCAAACAATCTCCTCACTACGATGTTAAGAAAACCAGACACAGTTACAATGGTCCAAAGCTGCACCATATGCTTCACATCCAAGGGAAATGGCCCCCTCTTTTCATATACTAGCGTACAGAAACAGACCAGTCTGAAGTCCTCCGCGCACAGCACGTGCCTAGAACCGTCCACTGTTGTACACATCAATTGATATCACCACTGCGTTAAAATAAGATCAGCATGCCGGCACGACCCACGCGCTATTTCGACCCAAGTTCAAGATCAGAAACTGAATCCATGCCCTCGGAAACACGTGTCTGGTGCACGGAAACGACGATGGACTGAACGGTTGGATGTTCTTGAGATGGAGGATCGGCGTCTTCTATGCTTAAAAGCGGGTTCGATCGTCTTATCGCTACCCGAACGACAAGGAGGGAGAATGTGATGCCCTGTGATATCACTCGGTTAGCGACATGGTAGACGAATGCGACATGCTGGGACCCACGATGACCGGGTTAAGCTAAGCAAGTGGCCGGTAAGTACTGAGGTGTGAGGAACCGTGACGAATACGCACAATGTCTATCATGAAGAACTGTGCGTTGTTGTTCGCCACGTAGGTCATCAAGTACACAAACACAGTGACCACATACAATGCGCCCGACTCGACGAGCATCTGAGCTGTTTTGCCCAGGGTGCCATGGGATTTCCCGGTGGCTCGCCTGTTCACCGACAGGATCTTGTACACGATGAGTGAGGTCACTATGACGTTCTGGCCTACAGAGATTGCGAGTGAGGAGACGATCCATGGTTTGACTGCAGGGTCGAAGATGCTTTCTCCCTCAGAAAGGTTGGCGAGGGAGATGTTGAGCACGCAACTCATGACTTGAACGAACGCCAGCGTTATTTCTAGGAGCAATGTGAAAAAGACGAACCAGTATAGATGATATGGATGATGATCGGGATGAGTACGACTCCGAAAGAACGAGACCAGACTATCCAACAGCGGTAAATCTGCCAACCATCAGCCTCCCAAGTCCGGATCCTTCGGCGCTGGAATACCAGTGGAGCCGTTTATCCTCCATTGAGCGCATCAATCGTACGGCTATCCGGGTTCTGATATACTGCTGAAAGGAACGGATCGCCTCTAGATGTCGAATTAAAACCGTTGGAATTGTCAGCTCAGGCTGGTATTTGAACATGGCAGGGATCGAACATCCTGATCGTAGATCATGACAGATAGGGAAGTGCGAATCAGCGAAGCTGAACTAAGCCGAGGTTGAACCAAGTCGACCGCAAACAGATCTAGTACGAGTGCAGACGAGCAGGCGACGCTTCAAATAGGTACGAAAGGTCGATGGACTGTTGATGGGTACATCGCATGAAGTGGTGCAAAGAAGGGATTGTGCTGAACGGGAGATCGCCTCAATCGTCGATTGCCGCCATGGCACGTGACTGATGTGTTTTCCCTCCTTAACTCACCGCATTTCAGGGTTACCTGGCCTGACAGGGTTTTAGGTGCTGCAAGGTCACATGTTACAGATGGTGTCATTCCTGAGCAAGTTACCCTTTCCCCCCCCTAGTAGAGGTATTTTTGGTCAACCATTACAGGTTGACCTAAGAGTAATATAGTCTATCTTGCACTATCTAAATGATGTTATGTCAAGAACCTCTGGAATATTCCCAGGGAAGGTCAAGAGAAGTCTCCCTGGACATGGCCTAGCACAGCTTATGGCAGGCCATCTTATTTCATGGCTTCTTGTCTATGTAATATACAAAAAGCTAGAATTTGCCTGCCTTGTCTACAGTTGCATCAAAAAAACATTTCCTGCCTAGAAACTGCCCCTATTGGGAGGGGGGGAACTGGTCATCACTCTTTCCTCTGGTATATGATATCCCTCCTGCACTTGTTTGACCCCTGCAGCTCTCCAAATTTCTCTTCTCCATGAGCCCTGCCATTGACTTCTTGTGTGCAAGTTTTCAGGAGTTATTTGACACCCTGCCTGAAAACATGAGGAACCAGGCAATCACAATCTTGATCCATATCCTTGACTCACTGTGGACAAATCCTGAAGGCATTAATAGGTTAGGGCAATCTTGTTGACCAACACAATTACCTTACTCACCTCCAACATCTTCATCTCCCAGTCCCTCCACAGAGCACACCAATGATAAAGATGCCAGCTACCAGGGAGACAGCAAGCTCCAAGACCTCAAGAGACATGTCGAAGTGTTGGAGAGTGCCCCTCATTGCTCCAGTTCAAAGCGTCTGCATTTAAATGTGGGGTTTGTTCCCTGGGAAGACCTGGGTGAGGAAGAGCTACATGCCTGCAACTACCTCATTGTAAGTCAACCTGCATTCCATTCTGTGGTGAGAGACTTACATTGCTTTGTTAGGCCAAAGTGTGCAAGATGATGTACTCACTTGTCAGGTATGAGCATGGCACTACAATGCCATGCAAAGGCATCACCCCTCTCTCAGGCAACACCAATCTCCTTGTCCCTGACTTCCATTGTGACATTAATGATCCCACCAACAAGCTGATACAGACAAGGGCTGCCAGGATGGGTCTGGAGGCTGAATCGGTAAGCATGCAGTAGCTTAATTGACCAACATGATTACCTTACTGGAAATAGGGCAACTCAGCTGGCAATGTGCCCAAAGAACTGCGGGACAAGTGGCTCACCTTGCCCATGCTGCAGGAGCTTGGCCATGCTTCATGGCCCAATATGAAGCAGATCTACAAAGCTCAGTGAGCTGTGCTGCTTGATGGTGGGGTGGGAGACATTGTGAAGGCAAGGGCAGCCAGGAGGTTTGAGAGGCACAAGTTGGTGAGCATCCTTACCCAGAAGGATCAAAGCACATGCTTACCAATAATCAGCAAGCTGCCCAGCTTTGCTGCTCCCTCATGACTTTCTGTGAGAAGCACAGCCTGGATCATGCCATTTTCAAGTCCCAGTTTGTGCATGAACACTGGGTCGGCAAGGAATGGTCTTGCAATGAAGATGGAATGAAGAGCCAGACATGGCAAGACTGGCTGTATGCAATGGGCATGCTGTTGGTCTTTGAGAGGGATGATCCGGATCTTGATGTCTGGGAGGTGTGCCAACCTGTATGGCTGAACAAGGCAGTAAGTCCAGTGAAGGCTAAACCAGGTCAACCACTACTCACTCAAATAACAGCTGTGGCACTTCTTCCAAGGAGCCATTGCAGATTATGCAAGGGAGTCAGCTGCCTGGGGGAGAGGGAAGAGCAAAGTCCATGAGGCCAAAAGAATTGACTGCAGATGCACCTTCTTCCTCAAGCCCAGCTGGACACCCTACAACTGCATGATCCATGAGCTGTGGAAGGGGGAGGAGCTCCTGAAGCAGCTGGACTGGATCCGTTAGACACAGCTCCCTTCCGCCATTCCCATAGAGCTGCTCAACAGCATCCTGGACGCTGGTGCTTGAATGCCGCAGATCTTGATGGTAAGGTGACCATGTTGGTCAAGAGCAACAAAGTCCAAACTTGCAGTGAAGCAATACCACCCCCAGAACTGACGATTGTGGATATCTTCCATATCTTGTAGCTATCATACAATCCACCTAAGTCTTGTGCATAAAATGCTCAGTTAGCCCACATCCCATAACCATTTGGATAACTTTGAAGAAAGCAACTCACTTTCTTCTATGGTCAATTCTTTCCTTACACCTCCCTGCTGCTCTAGAATAGATTCAACTCAGTAGGATAGTGCTTGACATAATATCATGGTTTGTTACTGCACCTTGCTTAATCCAGTTGTGATCCACATGTGTTGATCTGGGAAGGAAAGATATACTTACCAGTCTAGCCAGGCTTACTTCCTGCTTGAACTCTCAGGCAAATGTAACTTTGACAACCCCACCCCAATGCCCATTGGTCTTAATCAACCTCAGAACCTTGTTCAAATGCTCAAATAGAAAAGTCCAAAATCCATGAACTGGGCCATACTGATGGATTTGATTGCTCATGTGCATGATCCAATGGAAAGTTGGGGTTATATTGGCTGCTCCATAGATCTGATCAAGCTATTAGGAAATTGGGGTTAGGTAATCATGTTGGTTGATGTGCTTACCCTTGTATACTCCTTGAAGTACTCCAAATACAGGCTGGCTGTGCGCCGGATGTCTCCCTTGGAGATCTCTCACCATGTGAATATCTTCAGTGCTGTCACAAACTTAAGGAAGTTCTTTGGTGCATCAGGATGCAGGTGTTTGGGCAGGTTTGTCTGGTCTGCTACATCTACAAAATCATCAGGCAATCCTGTGGGCAGGGGCTGGGTAGTCGCAGTTGCAGAGGCAGCTCCTTTCTTTACTCTCTTCCTTTGGATCAGGTCCTGTGACAGCACCTTGTTGAGCACTGGAGGCAGCTAGTGCTACTTTGTAACTGGCGCACCAATAAGTCAAACTTTACTCACAGCAGCAGGACCATAAAGAATGGCAAGAGCTCGCCATTCATCCAATGTTAGGTTACCACTGGCCAGGTATCCAACCTTCAGAGGTAGCCTGGCACACCAAGCTGGCATTTCAAACTTGTGGGCAGTTTAGCCAGAAGTGACAACATCCTGCATGCACAGCACTAACCATTGCAAGAATCTCATGAATTTCATCGAGTTCCCACTGTGTGCCTGCTTCAGTACCTTGTCTCAGAACCAGATACTCCTCCTTTCCACCAAGAACCCATCCATTGTAGAAGAGTGTTTTGATTGCACCTGTTCTGCAGTCAGTAAGTTGTCCACAAGAGCAAGTGGGCTCACCTTGTAGAAATAGATGCATTGGGTCAAGCACCCCATGAATTACCAGGTTGAAAGTGGGCAAATGGAAAAACTTGGACCACTGCACTCCATATCATGAAAAGTACTTATTGACTTGATTCTTGGGTGCTCCTGAATGCTGCATTTGATACATTTGGGCTGTACAACATTTATGCAGCTCTCCATCTCAGGCCAGACCTGCCCCGCAGAGCCATCTGTGTTGAATCATGTCCTCCCAAGACATTTCACACTGCATACATGGCTGCTTGCTGTGCCTTTGATCTGTGAATCCAAGCATCTTGCAGAGTGCTGGATGATCACAAATAACCCCAAGCAAGACAGCTCAGACCACACAACCTAAATAATGGTCAAGTGAGATGAATGCCAACCTAAGGTAATCATGTTGGTCAATGCTGACGCACCTGCAGGATACTTCAGTGTGACAGTCTTGATGCCATGATGATACAGCCATTCCAGATCATCCACAAGTGGCCAAAGAAAGTGCTGAAGTTCCTTGCATTTGGGCTCATTGGGACCTGGTAGAATACCTACTAGGCAGAGGTTATGCACCCAAAACCTGAGACTGGGTAAGTATGTAAGTTGTATTTGCAAGTCAATGGACATACCTGAGTTCTGTGGGGAGATTGGCAATGCACACAGACAGCAGTCTGGTGCTGTGTGCTTCAGCAACTGTTGAGTTGTTTGGATTAAACCTGCACAATGATCAGGGCATGTATGAGTACAGGAAATGGCATGCTCACCAGTCCATTGACACAAATACTCCCATGTGCAGCTCTGCTTGTTGGGTTGCTTCTTCCCTGGTGCAGGGAAAGAAAGTGGACCCATCTGGGGCCTTCATCTCTTTCCATATGCTCCCATCTTGAACACAAGTGAAGCACCCCAGAACTCCAGCCTGATCCAAGTATGACTTGCAGGCATCTTCAATGCCAGGTTGACCAAGACATTCCAGCAGTTGTCGAGATAGCAGATTGTAGGGAGCTTGCTGTATCAGACAAGGAATTTTGGATTTTGGTTTCTCATACAGAGGGGTGGCACACCACAGGCAGAATCATTGCCAGGTGTCTGCGGTCTTGCTGGGTATCATTACACTGAGGTCATAGAGGAGATCCAGATCCACCTGCTCATTGTCAAAATGTTCAAATGCCCAGCACTTCAGGCACATGACTTTCACCTCAAATCTGTCCCAGAGTCCCATGCACCTGTACATGGTGTTCAGAGTGCAAGGAGGAGCAGCATCAGGAGCATACACAGCACCCAGAAGAACTTGAGCATTGAATAAACCATTGTCACCAGAAATGCACATGCCCTGTGAGGAAGCTGATATTGTGTGTGCATGTGTAACAGCAACAAGCATAGGCCCCAAACTGCTGCATTGGCATGCACCAAGAGATACCATCACCAAGGATCTGTTGCTGGGGTGTTGGATTCCAACTCTGGCAGAGCTGTTACTTGTGGAATGTCCAGCAAACAAACAGGGATGCCATCATCAGGGTCAATGCTGTCCACTTGGAATGTGTCATAGTTAACATCATTGACCTCCATTCTGCTGGGTGAGCTTGGTCAACTTGCTGGAAGAGCAATGGGTTGGTCTAGCAGCTCGATGAGCAGGTCCTCCACAATATTGACTGACATAGGTGTCTGTGGCTTGGGCAAGGTAATTGTGTTGGTCAACAGAGAATGGGTGTCTTTGGCAATGTCAGGGCACCAGCTCATTGCTTGGTCAAGAGACATGACTAAGCCTTTATGACATGGAAGTAGCTGGTATACCTTGGCATGTGCTGGAACCTGCTGGAAGGATTGGATGGTCAGGTGACCTGCTGTGCATGGCTGTGCATGATCTCATATGACCTCATCCTTGGTCATATGACCTGATCACCTGACTAGGCTGAGTAAGCAAGATGTTCTAGCAGGTTCCACCACAGAGGTATAAATATAAGGCCTACTCTGCCTGGGGACTGTCTCTTCAGACTTGGTCTCTTAGGATCATCCACAGGTA
>NW_024467199.1:737063-739093 GCF_000292625.1 Dacryopinax primogenitus
CTCTTAGGTGAGCAGACTTAGTCAGCCTGTGTTGCCCTAACAGGCAACCACTACGAGCATTTCTTGTTCTTCCTGTAAGCAAGTCATGTTGTTGGACAGGGGAGGAGGTGAAGCAGTCGTAGTGGGCAGAGGGGTTGGGGCAAATGATTCAACAGGCACAAGCTCAGCTTTGTTGTATGCAGGACTGGCCTTGAATGATCCTAGTTCAACATCTGCAGCCTTGTAGATGTCCAGATTGTCAGCTTGCTGAGGATCTTGAGGTACAGCAGATGCAGCAGACATGTCTGTTGCATGGTTGATGACATTCCTGGCTTTGGAATGAGAGTGCATTCCAACCTTCATCCAGAGTCTGCTATTGGGTTGTGCTTTAGTCTTGCAAGCATGACACAAGCAGTGCTCTGTGCCCTTCATTGTGGACAATGCCTTGGATTTGCTCTTTGAACCAGTACTGAGTGACCTTAATTGTACCATGCTAAGAGTTTGCATCAGCTGTTGGTGTATAGCTTCTCTTTGAGTACATTGGTGCACCTGAGAATTCAAACCGGTGATTGTCTCCCTGACTCCCAACTCCTGATAATCCACCAACCGTTCTTGTTGTCAGATACAGCTGGTGAAGTCATATGGAGAAGTTGAGCAAGACACTCAGGTTGGGTGCCCTGAAAATTGGACTTTGTCATCGCAGCCATCCAGGACATTATCTGTGCACACCAGGGTCTGCCACACGCCCAGCTTATGAAGTCGACAACAAGAATGATGTGATTGCCAGGATGAGAACCAAGCTGGTTTTTGCGCAAGAGGGTATCAGTGGACATTGGGCTGCACTGGAGGGTGGAGTAGGGTACTCAATTGCAATGGCTGGCCTACTCTGGACAAGCTGAGCTTGACAAGATCCACCTATGTTATGAAGGAATGTGATATGTTTTGAAAGATAGTATATACAGCCATCAAAGACCTACAACAAAGTTCCTATCTAAGGAACTGTTCCTTCCTCTCTGTCTTATCCATTGCCCATCAAGGGCATTGGGTGTAGCAGGCGGTGGTAGACATGTCAAGCAGGGTGAGGGTTGGGAGGAAGGTGTGAGACATTGGGTGTACTGGAAGGTTGGTCAAATGGGGAGCAGTGGAGTGTACACTATTGTTGCAAAGCTCATAGAAGAGCATGGTGGTCAGGCTGGACTGGTGAGGTAGGCAGAGTGCATGAAGGGGAGCTTGGGGATATTGATGACGAAGCACTTGCAAGACTTGGCACACTTGTGTTCCAAGCACTGCTGGCAGTATCACTCTTCCTCAGCATCTTCCTCCCTGGCAGCTTGCTCAAGGTCACAGACATGAGCGTCAATGTCCAGGTGAGGGAAGGTGACAGTGTAGGGATGACTGGCTTTAGTCTTCCCCATGTGAGTCACCATGATTGTAGGGACTACACCAGACTGGGAATAGGTGGTGATAGGGTAGGAGGTGTCAGTTGGGTAGGAGTTGGTAGGGTAAGAGGAGTTGGTAGGGTAGGAGGTGTTGGAATGGTAGGAGATGTTGGTAGGGTAGGAGGTGTTGGAATGGTAGGAGGTGTTGGCAGCAGGGAGGTTTTCAAAGATTGTAGACTGGAAGCAGAGGATCCTGCCTCAGGTACTGGGCAGCAGGGCATCCGTGCTTTGCACATTGGCAGGTTTAGTGTAGGTCATGGCAACTTCATTGGATATAGGGTTGACCTTGCTGTCCATGTCCTTGGGCTCGATGGCATTGCTGTTGGTGAGTGTGGCATCATCAACACTATCACAGTGTTAGGGCAACACAGGCTGACTAAGTCTGCTCACCTAAGAGTGCCAAGAGTCTAAGCAGGCAACAAGGAAGTGGAGTAGACCTGATGACTAAGACCTATCCACAGTATAGGTACCTGTGGATGATCCTAAGAGACCAAGTCTGAAGAGACAGTCCCCAGGCAGAGTAGGCCTTATATTTATACCTCTGTGGTGGAACCTGCTAGAACATCTTGCTTACTCAGCCTAGTCAGGTGATCAGGTCATATGACCAAGGAT